>NW_020455710.1:344704-354411 GCF_003342845.1 Nothoprocta perdicaria
GCTGCCCCCGCCCGGCGCCGCCTCCCGCCCTCCCTCAGCGGGCACCTCCGGAGGGCGCGGCGGGGCGGGGCCCTCGGGCAGAGATCCGCCCCGGGGCGGGGCTATGCATGCAAATTTAAACCAGGGGCGGGGCTCCGCTTGCAGGTCTCCGCCCAGGGGCGGGGCGTGTATGCAAATCACGGCGAGTCGCGGGCTCCCCTGGCCTTTCACCCGGCCCTACCACGCGGGGCGCTCATGAATAATTCAGCACTCCGCTCCTTCGGAGCCAATGGGGAAGCGACGGCTGCGGCCGCCAGCCTATGGGAAGCGCCTCTGCGGCGCGCGGCGCCATCGAGCGCGCTGGGGGGCGCGCGGGTCTCGCTGCGGCCGCCGAGCCTCAGAGGGGAAATAATTATTGAGTTAARTTAAAGGGGAAATTATGAAGTTAAAGCAAAGGAAAAATATGAAGTTAAAGCAAAGGGGAAATTTCGAAGTTGATTTCCTCTTTCTGTCAGCTCCACGCAGCATCCAGCTGCTCTGCCCTCAAAATGAGGCCAGGACATCAGGCTGCATCGCTTGCCCCATCCCMCAAGGGCCCCGGCCGCTGCTGCGGCGCTGAGGAACCGTGCGGCCAGTTTCTCAGTGGTGGCTGCCGTGGTTGTTAAAGTGTAACTGGTTTGTGCTGAACCAGGGAGTCTCTATCCCGGCAAAACTCCCGGGCGGCTCCTGCCCATCCGCACAGCTGCCCCGGCACAAGCAGCTGAGACAGGGAAGGCACCAGGCGGGCGGCTGACCCCGTTCCAGGACACGCACGAGGCCCGTGGGCCTCGGGCTGGGCCTGTTCTTAGCAACTCCCTTCCTGCTGCCTTTCATCTGCAAAACGGCCTGGGAGAACAGCGAGCCCGGCGCCACCAGCAACCCGGGCATTTTCAGACACGGATTGAGGTAAAAATACTGCCTCTGAGGAGGAGGAAGATGAAGAGGAGCTCTCAGAGTAGAGCTCGGCCCAGTGGAGCCCCGCTGAGACCCAGTGCTGTTAACACAGGTGTCTGCAGGAACCAGGAGCCCTGCAGGGGCTCCCTGCGAGGGAGTCAAGGCTGACGGCRAGACCCGGTGCCAACACAAACCGGTGACAAGGGGCCCTACAACCAAGGGCAGCTGCCAGGCAGCTGGTGATACTGAGGTTCTGCCTCCCCGGAGTATCCTTCTCCACCTAATTTTCCCCCAAACATTAATGAAATAGCACTCAGGAGCCCAAGCTGTTGAAAAAGGTGTTTTATTCTTTAGCCTTTGCCTCCTTCCCTCCCACCCTCCAAAAGAAATGCCAAGATTATCAAAACTAATGCACATAAAACACTACATTTCCGAAGGAAGCTACATCCCGAACGCAGCGCTGCTCAGCACCTCCCACCACGGAGCAGCCTCTGCAGCAGCCACAACTGCCCCGTCTGCCTAGGGGCTAAAGCGGATCCGGCACCTGGATATCCTGGCAGGAGGCTCCCAAGGCAGGGCCTGGAAATAACAGGACACATTATGGTCCTGTCGACCATAGGGATGTCCTGTCGATGACAGCCACAGGACTGGATGGCTCGAAAGGCAACTGTAGCTTCTGTTTTTGAAGGATCTCTCACTTGCAAAGGAAAAGACAAGGAACCACCACCTGAAAAAGGGATGTTGGAAGGAGCCACCACCTGGAAAGGGGATGTTGGCAGGGGAACCAGAGAGAGCTGCAGCACGGCCCTGGTGAGAGCAGACACAGTGTGCTGATATTACAGCATTATTTTATATGCTGTAACACTGCATGGCCAAAACATCTCAGGACAGCATCACTGCACGAGGCTGGGGCGTCAGCCACAACACTCTGGGGCTTTCTGGTTGACAAAACAGAGCATAAAGCCCAGAGTTTCCTGCTGTCAATACGCGGAAAGTTGATTCCTGGGGCTGAGTTTTGCAGCTGACTTTGTTTTCATAAAGGATCTGACCCGGTGCCTGTTGGTGCAGCTGAACAGCAGAGGCTCAGGGCATCACCACTGATCTGATCAGCTTATTCGGCCGCGTCTGACCTCACTGATCCTCCAACTGCTCAGACTGGCCTAGCACAGGTGTCCATGGAGGGCTGTTGTCCACAGGACAGAGACGACAGGACTAGTCAAAGCTAGCGGTCCATGAGATCAGAAAGCTGGAGCACCAGCGGCTTCCAGAACCAAGCGGTGCAGATTGCAGGCCAGAAACACCCCACCAGGCTGCCCACACTGCTCGATTGCAGTCAGATTGCTTTGCTTGGATCCACCTCCAAGCATAGAAGTTGGTTATCACAGGCTCCGTTTTGCACAATATTCCATTAATCAAGAAAGCAAATCCTGAATAAATCTCTTCCCTTCATCCCACATCCCTTCTGCACTTGACGGCAGCTTCAGTGATTAATATCAACTGGCAGCTTGAAATCCTTTAGCGAATAAAAGGCAATTTCTCCGTAGTCGACCAGGGCAAAGACCACCGGGACATCCCCGCTCTGATACGTGACCTGCTTCAAAGCTCGGAGGGACGGAATATCTTCATCAAAGCTGTAGAGGAAGAAAAACAGGTCTCAAAGCACGGAAGAAAACACAAACCCAGGTGTCCAGGGAAGTTTGGATTACCAGGGACAGAACAGCTAGACAATTCCCAGCAATGAGYCAGGTTCACCCAGCTGGGCATCCCTGAAAAATCAGTGATAACCACGACTACCTTCTGGCCTCAGGAGCTGGTAGTGACCCTCCCCACACTTCTCAATGAGAGCAGGAGGCTGCCAGCAGTGGGAGGAGAGCACTGTGTGCCAAGACCTTGCTGAAACAAGGGCAATGGCACAGGGCTCCCTGCTGTGCCTATTAGATGCCGCTCCAGGGCTGCTGGCAGGTCGCCAATCCAATGCACTTCTGTGCTAGGAAGCCCTTTAGTTTGATGGGATCCCCCTTCCTGTTAGTTCTGCAGAGTCTGATGACTGTTAAATGAAAATATTTGTTCAGTAAGAATCATCCTAATACAGACTTTGTARAAGTGCATTACCATCTTCCTTCCTCTGTCTCTGCTGAAATTGAAGAGTTGAGAAAAGACAGTATACTGAAATTAGAAAAGGCAGGAACCAAACTTTGCTTCTGCCTATGGAATTTAAGTATCAGTATCAGATTCTGGATCTGGCAAGAAAACAGATACTTGCCCTTTGTTTCTGCCTGACCCAAAATTGCATATGAGAAAGATCAGAACACTAAACCTGTAGCACTGAGCCTGTAGTCACCTCTAGGCAGGTCCATAAGCCCACARGATGTGCACAGAGCCGAGGACTTGCATACCATACAGATGTGCAAACGCAGGCTCTGTGCCTGAAGTGCTAGCAGGTGTCACGGGCACTGCACAAAACCAGCTGTGGCTGCTCCTTGCTCCCCACTCCAGCAACATCCACATGAGCAGCTGCCCGAGGACCAAACTGCAGCGTGGCCGAGCGCTAGGGCTGGRGGGATCCTCAGCCACAGGCTCCACAAAGAAAGAGCAGAAAGAAAACAAAATCTCTGGGCAGCACCACCCTAAAGGCAGGACCCATAAAGCCTACAAGATCCTGGGCCATCTACAGACTGTTAGGACTTCATTTCCCTGAGAGCAACGGGGATATTTGAAGAGAAAMCACAACGTGCCATGGATACCTCCGTACACACATCCTGACATAGGGCTTCCCAGGGTTTGTCTTCTTAAACCTGGCCACAGCATCTGCTTGATACACGTTGAAGTCTATCGTGATGCTCTCCGTGTCCTCCTGCAGCCTGCAGGAGAGGGAACACATCTGTGTGGGACAGACATGGCACTGGGCAGAGACACAGCAGGGGAAGGGAGGGAGCAAAAGCCCTTGAAGCCTGTCCAGGCTGGGCCTTTTAAAGCTTCACTCCCCAGACAAGTGACTGATCCTCTAACTTTCTGATTCCTTCCCAGACCTTTCCCCATATCTTAATGTCAGACTAAACTCCTTCCCCGCATCTGCAATGTGTTCCTTTTCCAGCATTCCTTGCAAAAGTACCACCAAGAGACACAGGAGCAAAGCCCTGCAMGGCACATGTCAGGGATAAGGCGGAGGTGAAGCACAACCAACCTCTGGACAAGATTCCCTGTCAACTGTGCAGGCAGGGAACATCAGGAGGGAGCAACAGCCAAAGCTACAGTCAGCCTGCACTGCCTTGGCTCCCTGAGCCAGTGCCACATGGAAATAYTCATGTTACAGATGAGAGGGTCGTGGATCACAGCACTGGATACTCTCGGCATCCTGGAGCCTGGGCAGCTCCCACGCTGCTGCTGAGAGCATCACACAGACCTCCCAGGCAGGGACCATCAGAGGAGATGCCCTCTCCTCACCAGCTCTGAGCCRGCAGGCAGGACACTAACCGGGAGGCTCCGTCCAGGATGTGGGAGGGCTGCAGGATGCTGATCTGCTGGAGGACGGCAGCTGCAGGGAGAAGGAACAGCAAAGGATCAGAGAGCTGCTCACCCAGGGCCCTCCACGAGCACCACCCACACGTTGGCCTCCTCCACAATGGCTGGCAGCGCCGCAGGCCCCTGGGGCTGCTTCAAAGGCCTCCATTTCCTCATCTCCTCCCAGCTCCCAGCCCCRGACACCCTGCAGTTGCTTTGCATCTTGCCTGCCTTGGTTTCACATGCCTGGCAGCAAGGACTGCAATGCAGCACGACATGGGGAACAGATTAAAGGACCTCCCAAAGCCCTGTTTATCCTGGGACTTGAAGGGGTACAGAAAAAAACAAACAAATAGGAAGGCATCAGGACAAGTCTGCTTCCCTCTCCCCATCCATGGCCGGGCTCCTCTGTTTCTGGTTTGCCCATGCCTTCACATGAGATTTTTCTTGTTTAAGAAACTCCCCTAAACTGATGTTCGTCACCCCCACACCATCCCTCTGGCCACTTTCAAAGCCAATCGTTCTGCCCAGCGCAGGTCTACAGCGCTGCTTGAGGGGGTGCAGGGGTCCCCAGCACCCTCCTGCCTCCCACAGCCAGTACCTGTGGAGGTGGCTTCATCCGGCCGCAGCAGCGGGGTGACAGTTTGGTCCCAGAGATGCGGCGGTCGCCTCCAAACCTTSTGCTGCCTCCTCTGCTCCAGGAGAGCTTTGTACTCCTGCCAGTTGGAGCAGCCCCTCACCTCCCTGTCCGCGTTGACGCTGCTCTTGTACCTGCTCTCCCTCTCCAGCTGCTCCCTTTCCTTTCGTGAGAGCTTCTCGTGCTTCTGATTGATGCGTCTGCACCAGGAGGCAGCGTCGACCTCCCTCCCGGGCACGTTCTCGGGCAGCAGCTCCTTGTCAGGCGAGGGGAGACGCGTGCACAGCTCGTCTGGGGCCATGTTGGGCAACATGATGGTGGCAAAATCCCAGCGGGGCGCGCGGGTGCCAGGGCTGCTCCTCCCGTGCTCCRCAGCCCCACTCCCGGACGGGCTTGGAGCCTCCTTCCCTTGTCCTGTCTCAGGAGGGACTAGGGCTGACTCTCCCCCTCCACTGCCAGCATCCAACTCCTTCGGCTGCTCTGAAGAAGGGGTCTCATCCATGGGGAGGCAGCTCGAATCTCTGCAGCCATCACCAGCCATTTCGGAGGTCCCTTCAGCTTCTGGAAGGTCCTCGGATACCTTAGGCTTCTTCTCTTGTGACCTAAACATAGAAGCAGCAGCATAAAAGAGAGGGAGAGGATCAAATTAATTTTACTGCCCTTGAATTCTGCATCTTCACTGGTAGCAGGAAGGTTCTTAAACCAGAGAAGACCTAGGTYTTATCTCCAGCTCCTAGAACTCCACTCTACCTGCTTGCACACCAGCTTTGCAGGGAACAGATGGCACTTGCAGCTCAGTCTCTCCCTATTTCTTAAAGCATGATGCCACCTACTGGAAACGGTCACAATTATCAGCAAAATTAAGTCGYGTCAGCAGCTATTTGCATTTTGGCAGCTTCTACAGGCTGCGTGCAGGGACCAGGACCCCACTGGGCTCTCCGCTGTGCAGTCTTAGCACATAAGCAGCATCGAGGACACGGACAACAGAAGGATGGGCCCTGCTGTGTCTGTGCTGCCTCCAAAAGCAGAGCAAGGGCAGACATCTGCCATGTGGTTCTTCCACACCGACCTCTCTCCCCTTCTGTTTTGGCATCTCTCACTGCACAGGGGCAGCTCGTCCCTGTTAGCCCTGTGTGAAGCACAGATGTGACAAAAGGGCTGACCTGCAAAGAGCTCAGGAAGGGCACTGSGGCCTGGGAAAGGATGGGGAAAGGCTTTGGAGCCCAAGCTGCAAGAAGCTCTTCRTGAAGCTGTGCTATTTGCCCCTCTGATCACCAGGATACATCACACCATACGGCAGGGCCRGATCCCAGCTCCAGACAACTTGCAGAGGGCAAACGGCTGAGACTGGGACGGGGTTTGTTCCCTGTTTTGAATCACAAGCGGCCCAGGCCAAGATATCCAGGCAGGCAGGGTGCAGGGCTAGTGGAGGGCACTGCAGGGGCCACATCCTTACCGAGGGCTGGAACTCCTCCTCCTCTTGCGCTGGTGCTTCCCAGAGCCCTGGCAGTGGCTCTCCAGGTTCAGCTGTCTCTCGTAGGGAGACAGGACAGCGCTGCAAGGAGACACCRACACCAGGGCTGAGGGCAGGAGGGGCGGCAAAGCCACCCTTCTGTTCAGCCCCCAGAGGACAGCAGCAAAAAGTTCTTTTTCTGGGCAAGAAAAGCCACGAGCAGGACTAGGATGGTCCTCATACTATGCCCCATTTCATGTTCCCGATCACTTCCTCAAGAGGGAGGAATAAGGAAGAGTGGAGGGCCACTTTTAGCCTTCAATCCTCCCAAGAGGTGAAATGCAAGGGTTTTCTCAAGTCTTCTTCTCTACCCTTCTCCTGGGGCACGGAGCTGCTGAGGGTCTTCAGAAAGGAGAAAGAAAAAAGCCAGTTACCTGGGGTTGAATCTCAGAACAATATAACCCAGTTGCTTCAGGTGGCTGAATACCTTGAAGAAAAGCGAGAGGGTTACGTGACTACCTTAAACCAGTTCACTTCAGCCCTGCTGCTGCAACTGGGTGAACAGTGTGACACCAGTAGAGCCAAAACCCCTAGGGCTAGGGGTCAAAAATAAAAGTGAGGAAACAGGAACTGGTCACTCAAAAGAAGGTTATGGGGAAAGATTGGGAATGACTCTCCTTCCCTCCCTCACTGTCCTGCCCTTAGACATTRGAAGAGGGTGGGAGGCAGGGGTTGGATCTGCACCCTCCCAGTGGCAGCAGCTCCCAACACACCTGGTAGTGCAGCAGGCTCATTGCCTCGTCGGCCAGCAGGATCTCATAGGCTTCCTGGATGGACATGGGCACGTCTCTGTAAGAGAGCTGGACATAGCCCTGAGGGGAAAGATGTGGTGCTTAGGGAATCCCGTATGCGCTCCGTGCAAGCCCATGTCCGGCTGGGGTTCTGACAGCAGCTCGCAGCACGTGCCCGCAGCGCCCCTCGTGTGCAGCTCCCCCATACCATGGGGTCAGCAGAAAAAACAGGCAAAAAACATTCACCCTGATACCCATTTTTAGCAACAAAGCCATGAAAAAGAGTTCCCCCATCTCTAAGCTCTTGCCTAACCRCTGCTCCCCGAGCTGCACCAATAGATCTGCTTGGGTGGCACAGCTGGGAGCTCGAGGCTCACCTGTTAAAATAATSATTATTTGAGAGATCCCCTCTTTAGCTCTGGTGCTTGCTGCGACTGAGGACACAGAGCAGAAAAGCTCAGGACTATCCCAGCCAGAGCTGGAGCRGCAGAAGCGAGGGCAGCTCTCCTTCCCCACAGCACCGTGCCAGCCCCAGGCCAAAGCAGCTGGGCCGGGAGGCAGTTTTAGCCTACGCCTCCCTTTCCCTTTCCTTTTTTTTTAGTACGTGTTTACTTATAAAACACACACACAACACAAAGCCCTAGGAACCACACCTCTCCCATGGGGCAGGCCCAAGACTGACCTTTTCTGCCTCCGTGGAGTGATTCTGTACTCGGCAACTGACTAAATTTTATTCTCAAATCCATTTGTTTATGATCTAYTGTTTGTCAAATCGCCCGAGGCGAAACACGCTGCATTGCGAGGAGGAAAGGCATCAGCTGCTGCTAATCTGGTTAAATGTTGCTAAGGGAAAACAAGTCCCCTTTAGCTTGATGCACCAATTTAGCTGATGACAGGCATCCCTGGAGAGATATAAACCACTCCAGAGCCCAGAAAACCCACCCCAGGCCTGACTAACATTTCTCCAAGCAGAGGAGTAACGTGGTCTCATTCCCCTCTCGCCACATCAGCTTTACTAATTCCCGTCAGCTTCTTAGAGAAGTACAGAAAAGCAGAGTGCTGAAGAACTCGTGAACTTTGTTACTGCAGAGTAGGTAAAATATGGGGGATAAGGGAGGAAATCAACTCGTATCAGCAGGCATTGACCATTCTCATATGTCTTAATTACCGGTACATCATATCTGAGGAAACACATTGCCTAGTGCCTAAGCTTTTCCAATTAAGCCTTGTAAGGAATAGGAAGATACTGGTTTGATTTGTTTTCCAGAAATTCCCAGAACACCTGAGTCCTGAGTGGAAGTGCAGGCTCTAATACACATATTTTGATAAAGAATTAATGGGCATGCAATGGATATTTTATCAGCCTCAGCAGGCAAGGAGAGAAACATGAGCACAAAACTTGTTAAGATTATTATGTGTTCTTCAGTTTGATAGAAGTGATGACTTTCTGCAGTCACTGCAACCAAAATCCTGATCGTCCAAATATTAYTTAAGACCCTGTTGTCACGTTGACTTAAGAGTGGATTCAACGTGACACGAGMTGGATAAACGGGCCACGAATCCAACCGATACCCAGCACCAGCCCCACACCAGAGTACAACACACGGGCCCGCAGGCTGCAGAGCAACAACCCAGCAGCTACGAGGCTGAGAGAGACACCCCTGGAGAACCAGGTGGAGCTGCAGGAGTCACCAAGAGGTGCTGGGTGACCCAAGACTATCCAAGACTTGGCCCCAGCCCCGCGCCACTTACGCACTCCAGCAGGTAGAGCGCTTCCTCGGGCCGCAGGCACTGCTTGCCCCGCTCCGTGAAGCCCATGGTGTGCCAGAACTTGCCCTGCAACACAAGCACAGCCGCGCCGTGGGCTTGGGGCTGGAGCGGCGGGAAGGGGAGGCAGGGCAGGGGCCCGCAGGCCACTCACCGCGGGCGTCTGCAGCTCCACGACGCCCCGGCCCGGCTGCCACTCGCCCCTCGCCGCTTTGCGCCTGCCAGGGTGAGAGACGGGCCCGGTGCCGCAGGCRGCTTGGCCCGCACCGAGGGAGGGCAGCGCGGGCCCCGCGCCCCGGAGCGCCGCGTCCCGCCGCCGGGAGCCGCGGCAAGGCCCGGGCCGCCCCGCGCGCGCCGCCTCACTCACGGCCGCTCCACGCGCTCCTCGGCCAGCAGCCGCCACTGCTCCTCGCGGCAGCGCCGCAGCTTCTCCGCCTGCTCCTCGGAGCCGTCGGGGGCGAAGTCCTTCTGGCCGCGGGGCTGCGGCGGGGCCTGCCGGGCCGTCCTGCGGGGAGCGGAGGGCARCGCTGAGACCGGCGCCGCGGCGCCCCCCGACCCAAACCCCGGCCCGGGACCCCCCCGTGGGGCTCCCCCCTAGAGCCGCCCCGTCGGGGCAGCCCGCCGCGCGCTGCCCCTTTAAGGCCCG
>NW_020455710.1:354609-372265 GCF_003342845.1 Nothoprocta perdicaria
GGGGCTCTGCCGCCGTAGGGCCGCGCTGGCCTCCCAGGGCGGCCGTGCGGCGCGGCCCGTCCCGAGGAAGGCAGCCCGGGGCTCCTCCGCGCGGCGCCGCCGTGTGCCGGCGGGAAGCGGCCCGGGAAGGGCGGCGGGAGGCAGCGCCAGGACCCGCCGCGGCCGTTAACGCCGCCCTTGCGCGAGCCCCGCGTGCCCGTTAAGCTTTAGTTAAGCTACAGTTAAATAAAAGTGTGGTCTGCCTTTATTTGCTTTAAGGAATCGCTGTTTTAAAGAAAGCCTYGCTGGGATGAAGCGCGTCGGGGCTCAGCGCCCGCAGACGGGCCGGGCGCCCCGGCCGCATCGCTCCTGGGCTGGTGTCACCACCATTCCCGCGGGTCCGTCCACGCGGAGGCTGCCCAGGAGCACCCAGGAAGCAGCGACGGGCGTGGGGACGTCGCCCCGGCCGCAGAGGGGGCCTGGGTGCCCCGTCCCGTCCCCACGGGGCATCGATTAGGCATTCGTTATCCACAGCACCTCAACGCGCTGGAGGAAACAAAACCCACTCCTCCGTATTTCCCACATAACCGTTTAATTTCCATGTGATTCCCCCTCCATGAAGAGTCCCCTACCCCTCCCGCGGGAGGGTGGGTGGCTTCGCTGAGCGTTGCCGGTCAGGGACAGGAGGGCTCGTGGTGGGGGGCACCCAACACAGCAGAGCGCCCTGGGGCACCCACTGACCCAGTATGATGGGTGAGGGGGTCCCTTGTGCAGCACCCACCAAGAGGGAGCCCTGGGTGCGYGTCCCCCCCGACCCCAGGCCCCAGTTTCATCACTTCAACCCAAAGGGGCAAAATCAGCGACTGAGCGCAGAGATGGGGGGAAGCGGCGGCACTTTCGCTCCCCGCTTTGCTAAAAATACGTATTTTGGAGGACATTCTGCCTGCCCGATTTTAACATAATCCCAGGACGCCACATACTGCTGCTTTCGGCTTCTGGGCTGTCACCTCTTTGTTTAACTCGGTCTTCCCTCAGAATAGATATGTTTAAATTGCTGCGGGAAAGACTCTGATCCAGAATTTGCTTTTGTCACCCGCTGTGATTGCAAGCCCTAGAAACGTCAGGATTAATTCCCGCGTACGTTTCTGCTGGATACCCAGATTTGTAGCTGTCACAGGAGGGCCTGTCCCTCTCCGAGGCGCCGGCGCGGCTGTGTCCCCRCGGGACTGGCTGCTGTTCCCAGCTGGAGCACCTAAGCACCTTCGAAGTGACCCAGGCTGGGTGCAGGTGGCCCCTCCGGGGCTCTGCTGCTTGTGAGCAGAGGGTGAGGTTAGAGCCGGGGGTCCCGAGTGCTGSATTTCCTGCAGAAAGCAGATAACTCCGGGGGGTGTCGCCGGTTACCCACGGGAATAGCGTCTGCTCTAGGCCCTCCCGGGCTTCCCGGGGGGAATGTGCTTCTGCTGTATCGGAAAAGGTAACTGAGGAGCGGGGTCTGCAGGGGTTGGTGACAGCAGGAGGGGCCTTGCAGCATCAAGACTTTTGAAAGGATATGGAGAACTTGGCAGGCATGTAGAAGGGCTTGGGAAATGCCTTGGAAGGGGGGGATGCGAGAACTCGATCTGTTCAGTCCTTATCAAATGGAGGACTGGATGACTTTATTACACTGTAAGTATTTTCCCAGATAGCAGAGAGCTCTTCAATCTTGGGGAAAAAAAATATTGCAATGGGAGTTTTTGTGAAGGATAAAATCAGACCARCTCAGGGTGGAAATACTGTGCAGTGGAAATACTGACCAGGGGCCGTGCTGTTTCTGGTGAGATGGCACCCCTTGGCCAAACTCGCCTTTTGCCCTAGCTAAGCCTTTGGCAGAGGCTGCTAAGTGGGTATTTGCTGGAGCATTCGGGTGGGGAGAGGAGGCGCTTCCTGCTCCRGAGCGCAGGAAGACGTGCACTTACACACGGGAGCCAAGAGTTACTTCTGTTGGCTGCTCGCGTTGAAAGGGCATTTTATCCAGATTATTCATGCGCTGCTGGTAGCTCCAGAGCGCTCCGTGCTACGTCCCGCCTTCGGTTGCACCCGGCGGTTTCGCTGAAGCTGAAGGATCTGTACTGACAGATCTGAAGAAAGTCAGAATTGGAAGTTAAATCGGTTTGCAGCCACTTCTGGTGCACAGCTACGGATCTGGGACAGCGTGATCCCAGCTACGGGCGTAATCCCATTTAAGTGACATATATGCAGATGGAGAAAGTGCTGGTGGGTTTGTTGAGTGGAGTCAAGAGAACTAGAAGACCAGATAAAATAAGGAAGTTTGTGTGTTCTGTTTTATGAAACAGAGGTGAAGGACACGTGATGAAGCAGATCTGCATGGCGAGCTCCAGGCACACAGGGGGTCTCAGAGCTGCAGTGCAGACTGCAGTGCGATTTCCACCTCTAATCCCACGTTCCCCATCGTGCAGCAGTGTTGGATGTATTCCAGTGTGTGCTCAGGGATGCAATGGGACAGGAAACCAGCGGGGTACGGCAGCACTCTGGGATGAGAAGCCTTCGGATGAGCCTTGCTCTTAATGAGTCTCATGTGCAGGAAAACTGAGTGGCTTTCCCGCTGACACAGCCCCCACGACGGGACAAGGCCTTGTTTTCTTTTCCTCCTGGCTCCAGAAATGTGATTGTGCCCTTGAGGGAGAATCCTTGTCTGTCTGGGCTATGTGTGTGTGATGGGGGGTGGACTGGGAGGTCTTCCCTTGGTGGCTGCTCTCTTGCTCGGGGAATGGTTTGTGTGGCCCGTGATGAAGCCAGTCCTTCTTGCAGCACACGGAGAGCTCCAGCTTTGCCAGACTCCAGACAGCCCTTCCTCTGTCCTCATTCTTCCCTTCCTTCTGCTGTGCAGAATAAGAGATGTGTGTGCGATTGTCCGAGCCCTACACGTAACATCAGGTGTGACTTGGAGCTGAAATGCACCTGGCCAACGCACAGGGTGTTAATGAAGGAGGGAACTCGCACGGTCGGAGGAAGGAGACAGCAAAGGGCCTGAGCCTGCCCCGCAGAGCCCTGTGTGAAGCGACGGAGAGCAGGGCTCCAGGTGGTCACCCTGGTCCCTGCGGTGACCAGCCCGCAGCTCCAGCTGCACAACAAGATGCTGCTGAGGAACAAGTGCTGCAGATGCTGCTGTGGACCTCAGGTGCGGAGCTCGGAAAGCTCTTCTGGGTTGTGTCACTGACGATTCCCCAGCCAAATACTTTCTTCATTCAAATTGACAGGTTTCCCAGCAGCTGTCTGCTAAATCCAAAGCAGGTTTCGTAACTGGCCTTCTTTCCCCAGGGGCCCTGGAACAGCTTTTGTTGTCTTTTCATCCTGATTAAACTGTTTTCTTTTTTTGGGTGTGTGGGGAGGGAGGTGGTAAAGAACGAACTGAATGCCTTTAGTCTTCTCCAACCTTAAATGTCATAAATCCAAGTGCAGCTTTCTATCCCTCCTTTCTTGGTGTTGTTGGTACTCTAGCTCTTCCTTTGGAATCAGTCCTTGGCCTCTTGTGCCAGGCTCTGCTGCTGTTGGGGCTCTTGCTGACTTGCTGGGAAAGGGATCTAAGTGGCTATGGAGAAGCTGGGAGCCTTGGATACTTTGGGGCCATATGAGGAGTCCCTGTGAGCTCCTCCTTCGTGTCACCTGAGGGCTGGCGGGGTGCGAATGACCCCACACAGGCTGCGGGATAAAAGTGTCATCGCTTGGACACCCCAGGGCTCAGTTCAGATAAACCAGCACCCACAGCCCCTGGTACTGCTGAACAACTTGTGCACAGCCTGTGGTGAGGGTGCCTGCTGGGGTTTGGAGCCTGAGCCGCATGTTYTGCCGAGCAGGACCTTGCTCTGATGGAGGTGTCGGCCCTCGCATGTGGACGGTGGTCTCGTTTGACTCCTCCTAAATGCTTACCCAGTGTTCGAGTGACGGTCTGTAGCACTCACGGTGTCTGTCCAGCYGTCTTTGCATCTGCTTGCTTGGACTAATAATCACCAGCTCCTCTGGCAGGTGGAATTTCATGCAGGGAAGGCCCCAAGTGTCGCTGCTGGGGCGACGTGTCCCGATGCCTCCCCGCTTGCTCCAGGCCTGCAGGATGGAGCCGCTTCTGCTGCCCCATGGCCTGGCCAGCCTGGTCCCATGTGGCAACACATTCCAGAGCAAGAGTTGGCTGCCAGACACCTCAGGTGGGTGGTGATGGCCTCTCCCCTGCCCCGTGTGCAGGAGCTTCCCCACTTCCTTGGAGCACTTCACCTGCAGATGCCCACAGTGGTGGAAAAYGACTTTGCAACTCGCCTTGAGAAGTCCCTGCTGGGATGGAGAACAAAACACACCTGGACTCTCCATTCCTAAGCAATGCGCAGCCTTGGCTGCCCCATCAGCTTTGGAACTTCACACCTTTAAAAGCTAAACCAACCACCTGGCTCTTCAAAACCTGTCACAAACTACTGGAGCTGGTGTCTGGTRCTGCTGAGCAGCAACACTGCTGCCGCCTAAACCAGACCAGTAAAAACGAGCGTCTGAGGGATGAGGAGGCTGTGAGTCACAGTCGGGATYGAGAGGTTCCCTCTTGCTCACCTGGTTAGCTCTGCCCTTGGAACGGTGCTGCCTGAGGAAGCAGACAGCGCCAGCCTTCCCCTGGGCGTTCCTGCTCATAACAACAATCAGCTGCCATCTGCCAGCGGGCTGGCAGGATAAAACTGGGGAATTCTTCCTCATTAATGGTCAGATTCCAGGGTTGGAAAGTCACAGCAGTCCAGGGAGAAGCAGCTTGGTAGGGTCGTGCATTGAGGGACATGGGGAGGGAACAGGAGTCGCAGGAATGGACTGACTGTGGCTGAAATCTGATGCTCCAGGGGCGCAGGCTTGTGGCATCCAGAAAGCAGTCATCTATCATGGACTTATTGTGCACTGAAGGTTAATCCCCTTGAAACGTATCCCTGGTGCTTCCTCGCTAAGCCGCGAGGCYGGGGCTGCCTGTGCCTGCTGGCTGGTGTCTCTTAGGTCTGCTCTCCCAGGGCTGGTGCGATTAGTTTCAGGATGCTAAAACCAGCCCCACGGGCCCTCGCGCTGCTGCCGGCTCCCCGGCCTCTCCCTGCGGCTGGGAGCCCAGGGCCCATTCACCTGCTAAGCCCTTCCCTTCCCCGCTCGTTTGTCCCAGCCCTCGGAGCATGGAGGGAAAAGTGCAATGCCGAGAACAAATGGGAATTCTTCTTGCCTTTGGAAATCAAACCCAGTCCGTTTAAATCGTTTGTTCTCTTTGAGATTTCCCCGCGTGCCATTGAGAGAGGTCTCCTGTGATGGAGTCAAAGCCTCGGTGCTGAGCAGGGGACAAGGCAGGGGAATCCATCCCTCTTCCTTTCGTGTTGCTGCCTCCTCTCCCTCCCGCTCTCCCTAAAAAAGGGATCAAATGAAACCTGCAGGGCAGATGGATTGGCTTTCAYAGGTTGCCTGCTCAATAAACATGGTTAAAGCAGAGGAGTTGGGGCTTTTTAAGACCACAAAGCTGGGGAGCAAGGAGCGTGTGATGCACGGGGAGAGCCTGCTCGCCCATAGCTCCCTTGGAGCAGGAGATTTCCTGAGGGGCTGGAGCCCARCTGCGGCCACAGGCGGTGGAAGGGGCCTGGGGAACCTGCTTCGTTTTGCTGGTGGGTGAATGGGAGTGAAAAACGTCTCAGTGGCCTCTCCTGCACCCTGCAGAGGCCCGGGAGGGACTTGTAGCCAGAACAAGCTCTCCCAGGGTGGGCCTGAACACGTCATTTAGCTCCCGTAGCCTATTCAGAGATGCAAGTTTCCAAACTGGCAGCAAAGCTGAGACTCCGTCAAGTGCTTGAAGTGCCCTGGAAGCTGCTGCCGCCCTCTGAAGGGTCCCTATTTAAAGCTGAGCAGTCTTCAATGTGTCTGCCGTGTACAAAGGACTCCTCTAGTCTGAACACTCACCGACTATGTTTACTGGCAGGAAAGCTTAGGGGAGTAATGAACTCGGGAAACTGCTTATCTAGAGTCAAAGTATTTTGAAACAAAAGGTGTTTTTGTCCTGGAAACCAAATGATATCATGCATTCAGTAAACAAAGCTGAAAGATACTGTGTCTCAAGTGCCCCACGCTCAGAAAACTTCACAAAGGACCACAGCACTTCGCCCTCGCCCATCCCCTCCAGTTGACATGTGTTCAGGCGTCTGGGAGCAAGAGGCATGCTTCTTTTTCAGTAGTTTTGGTCTTGGTTTTTCTTTGGGGGTTTGCTTTAATGTAAATTCACGACCCGTCTCTCCGAAGGCCTCATTAATAGGGTGTGAACTGGGGGGGAAGGTGCCGCGAAGCGCTGCTTGTGGAGGAGCGTGTGCGGTTGGGTGCTCCGCGGGGCCCGCAGAGCTGCTGCCCTTTCATCCAGGACGTCTCCGCTCTCGAGGTGAGAGGAAATCATTCCCGTGTCCAGGGATCCCGGGATCCGCTCACCCCGCCAAAGCAGATCCGCCTACAGCAGCGGGAAGCTCTAGGGGGGTTAGCCTCACACAAACGTGGAATAATGAAGGAGAGGAGTCCAAATGGAGTCGTCATAGGGCGGTCGGGCGTGCAGGGCCTCCCAAGCACACGCCTGCAGGGTGCCTGCAGGGTTTGGGCTCCCGGGAGCACTTGCTGCTCTCTCCTTGCAGCCCCGGGGTGCATGGGCTGTGCCCTGGGCAAGGGCCAGTGTGGAGGAGGGAAGATGCCCGCTGTGTCCCAGGGTGGAGAAGGGTGTCCCTTTTTCCTGTCGTGCCTGAATTCTTGGGGACCSCTGCGTTAGAGACGTTCCCTCGATGGCAACAGGCCGTGTATTATTTATGGTGCTCATAGCACTCGGCCCGGCCACCCTGGGTGCCGGGGACAAACAGCGGGCAAGRACGGCCCAGTTGCCGCACACGGGAGCATCCGCAGGCCACCGGAGCGGCTCCCGGCTCATTCCCGAGCACAGCTAGGGGTTAAATCTGCTGGCCCTGAGCTGTCCTGCACAGAGCTTATCCCTTTGCTAAGGGATAGGGCTGCTCTGCAGAGCTAAAACACTAAAACACAGTAACAGCGGCCAGGAGGAGCCCTGGACCAGGAGGAGTCCTGGACCAGGAGGAGTCTCCGGACCAGGACAAGCTCTGCGCGCTGCTCCGATGACTYGGTGGTGCTGCCGTGGGTTTGTTACCGTGCTCGGCTCTGCCTAAACCCACAGCTTCATTTGCTCGTAGCCGGCGCTCTGGTTCTCGTCGCGCACCCCCTTGGCTGCTGACGTAGCTRTAACTGCCTGCAAACTAATTGGCCGCAGTTTTGTTGGCCCAGAGCAAATTGTTTGCTGATGTCTCACGAGTTTGTAGGTGGTAGACTGGATCTGCGGGGCGCTGCGTCCTCTGCACCCCCCTGCACCGCTCTGCTTAGTGTGTGATTAATAAAAGTTAGTGTTTGGGAGCGGGTAGGCAGAGCCACTGCCCCGGGCGCCTGCGGTGTGGCCAAGGAGCTTGAGAGGAGGTAAAAATGGGAAGAAACTGGTGCTGAGCACCTCCCGAAGCTGAGAGCCCTTAGGTGTCGTTCGTTGTCTTTTCCCCCTTGAGYTGAATCAGGGTCTGGATGCAGGGAGGGGCTGGAGGAGCCCTGCAGGCAGGGCAGAGCCGGCAGCGCTTCCCGTCCCCTCCGTTGGAAAGGGGGCTCCGCTCCGAGGGGCTCGGGGGTCCTCAGCCGCCCCGCAGGCTGCTTTGCTCCCCCTTCGCCGCGCCGACGAAAGCCAACATCAACAGCCTTCAATTAATGCTACGCTGCAAGCTCAAGGCTACGGGAGCAGGAATTAATATCCCTGAGACTTGTCTAGTTCTGCCTTTTCTGACACCTCCTAATTTTCCATGCAAATTGTCTTAYAGATCTTTAGCTCAAAGGCGGTGTTGTTTGCTGGGGGAGTCTGGCTTGTCTGCCTGGAAATCACCCAGCCTAACGGCAGGGTTGCAGCAGCTCCGACTGCCCTGCCTGGATGCCCTATATGTGCCTATACGAATAACCGCTGCATCTATAGCCGGTCAGCACGAATTTCTGCTCTGCTGACTACTGTAAGGCCGTATGCGATAGCCCCATGCGTGCAAATTGTGCTTATAATAACACAGGGTGTTTAATCCTCCTTTTACATTCATGCAGCTCTGCATAGCAGCAGGGGTAGCTCTTACGCACCTATTAAAAAATGAGCTCAGATTTCTGCCTACCGGAGTCAAGAAAATTCAGCCAGTGCTGCAGGAAGGAAGTGAAGGCGTGAGCACAGCTGAACAGCTGAAGGGAGAGCTGATCAAATGCACCGATTCCCTCAGCTCCAGGGATGTTGCTGCACACTCTGACTTCACAGAAAACCAAATCAGGCCTCTGACTCATAAAACTAATCAGAAAATGAGAATAAGCTTTGTAAGTCATTCAAGCATTTAAAAGTAATTCACCATTTAATTATTATTTTTTTAATATCTATTGACTAGCTCCAATTTAACTGCTGATAACTCAATCACCCCAGCGTGACACAGGCCAGAACTCGTCACACCAAGTTCCCTATACGTGAACAAGGTGCGGGAGGCGTCAGCATCCCGCCCCGTGCTGGGAGATTGCAATAGGGAAATTACCTTAGTCTGCACAATATAATTATGAAGTCTTTTAATTTARCTCAGTTTTAAAGTCTGAACTGGAGATGGGAAGCACAATAGCGTCATTAACAACCCCACGGGAGAAGGGGAGGTTTTGCTGAAATTGTCCCTGTTTGACCCCTGGTTATAGGAGCAAACCCCTGTGAGCCCTGCTGAACATGAAGCCTTCGTCCTCTTCAACAGTTSCCTTCCTAGGACCATCTCCGCAAAAGAGGGTCTGAGTTGTCCAGAGCACTTGAAATATTCATGCTCTCAGTGAGGAGATAGGATGGAAACACAGAGGGCTTGGGCAGCACCTTTCGTTGCAGGTTGGCAGAGGGGTTCAAGCCTCTYGGAGGGGCTGCTGGTTCCTCATAACCGTTTCCTTTCCAAACGCGACTTATAAATGCATATATCTATATATACGTATATTTTTCACTTGGAGGTGTTTGTGGTTCACGCTAATGTGTCCTAAAATGCAGCCATTAGCACCAAAGTGTCGGATCTGATGCGAAGCAGCAGGATGGGGTAATGGAAGCGACATACGGAGCTGCTGCTGCCAACTGTGTCCCTGTGACACGAGGCTGTCCAGGTGCAGGTCACCAGGTGGCTCCTGTCTCTATAGAGCATTTTTTTCTTCTTGAGAGGTGGTCATAAAAGTTCCTCCTTGGATTTTGCTAGGGCCAAGTCTGGTTCATCCTTCTCTTTTCCCTGTTGTTGCATCCTTTAGTTTGGCTGGGAACAATACGTATGCAGAAGTTTCTCCAGCTCACCCACTGCTGCCTTCTACCCTGAGATAGCTGCGTATGGCGGGAATGCAACACAGGTAAATTAGTTTCTGCAGGGCTTTTTATTAAAAACAGCTTTAGAAATATGAAGTGTTGCTCAGAGAGCAACTTGGTAACTGCCTGCAACGTCTCCATGAGGTCTCGCATCCCTCTCGCAATGCTTAGCACGGTAGCTAAAGGATAGAAAAGAATCCCCTTGGGGCCACCATGCTCCTGCAATGGTATCTGAGACCATTATCACATGAACAGATGGATACAGAATTTAAAGAAATGGAGGTTGCAGCTTCTCAGCTGATCTACCCAGGCCCTGATGCTCTTAGGGGTCTTCAGTGCTTTTCTCGGTCACTTATTTTGGTGCTTTTGGTGCTCAACTTCTGATAGCTGCCTTCCTTTTCCTGCATCATCCACTGTTCTTTTCTGGTTTCCTTTCCTGTGCTAAAAGGCAGAGTCAAGATAAGTAGTTGCTTTTCTCAGCCATGGTATTGACTTTATCTGAGACTCCAGTCTGCACTTCCCAAGGATAAAATGGCAATAATTCGTCTCCTTTTTCTAGCCACTTTCTGAGGTTTGGGCCATTAATACCTGTGAATTATTGGATCCAAGGAAGGAGGGGAGAGCAGCACGTGAGCTCTCCTCCTTGGCCTCCTTTAGCAGTGCTGCTGCCATCATTTTGGCGGGGTGACCAGAGACCCAAGAGCAGATGTCAGACTCCTGCATCTCGCAGCCCCTCAAGAAGCTTCTGACATGACTCAGGACTGGTTTCATTGGYCTTACTGTGGTTGTATTTCATTAATTTCAATGGAGCTGCTGCTGGGAGAGCAAAACCTGACCATATTCAGCATAACCCCTTTCCCACTTTCATTCAAAGCTGGTTTGCTCCCCTTCCAGCTCCTCAGGAAAAATACAAAAAAAAACAAGTAATTAGCTAGGCTGTGTTGATGTAATGAATGGTGGGCTGGATTTGCCGGGCAAAGAGCTCCTGAGCATGTAGGAGACGTCCTAATTACCCTGATTGAGATATTATGATGCAGGGCTGATGGGGAGGTGCTGGAATGTTTTGCTTTTTAACCAAAGTCTGAGAGTGTCAGGAGAAGAGGGGGGGGATCTCATTAAATTCCCCCCCAGAATGAGGTGCARTTTATTTCCCGCAGAGCAATCGATGCTTCCCATGCTCCAGAAAGACTGAATATTAATTCCAGCAAACGGGCCCCTTCTCGTTCAGCCGCCAGGATCGGTGTTTTTAAACCGAGCTATCGTGTCAGGATTGGCTGGGGGCCGCAGCTCCGCAGCTTGGCACAACACAGCTCAGCCCGCGAGCAAATGTTTTGCACTTTCTTTAATGACAGTGGTTGGCTGGGGAAACGTATCTGGACTTGAATAAAAATAGAGGATAAGAAAACTTGTTCTCACTCTGAGAGGTGACGTTTTATTCCCTTAGATTTTCACTTCTGAAAGCAGCTTCCTGTTGATAATGCAGCTTGTTCACGTTACTGGCGCGCTTAGATGTCTGAGTTGAGGATTAGAATCTAAAAAGACTTGACCTTAAAATAAAAATTCCTAAAATCCTTTGGGTGTTGAGGTCTGACGTCTTCATTTCCAAGCGAGCAGGAAGGAGAACAACAGGAGACCTCACACGAGCGGTGCCATCGGGCCAGGTCCTTCTCCTGCCTGTTTCCCTCACAGGTGGAGGGACCTGGCTTCAGCAGAAGGTGCATCTCCAAGTATCCTTCTCCTACCAAAACCATCTTCAAGCTCCASTTGAGGTGGTTTCACTCCCCAATTCCACTACACCTGTGTCCCTACCAAATGTGCTACCGCRAAACAGGCTGCTCACTTTGTCTTTCTTTGCTCCAGCTCAGTGGGAGAGAAGGTTCCAGGCCATGCCCCTGAGCTTGCAGGGTGGCAGCAYGATGGCCTGTTCTCCTTGCGGTGTCTCCTTGGAAAATGCAGTGTCTGTGAGTGTTTTCTGGGGAAGCAGCTCACGGCAGCCTGCTGTGAAGGCAGGCAGTCGAAGACAGAGTGTGTGGCACCCTCCAAGGTGGAGTTTGGGAACAGCCACTGTCCCCAGGACAGCTCRGTAGGGTCTGTGACCCAGCGGATCTTCCCTCACGCGATACTAATGCTGCACTCTGCACCCTGGGCCACCTTCTGCTCCCTGTTAGTTGTGCTGGAAATCCGCTAGCAGCCATGGAGCACACGGAAGCTCACGCTGGCGCACGGGCAGAGCCGTGCACGGCTGAGCCTCGAGCCTGTGGCGGCACTTGTGTCACTCAGCCGCATGTTGCGAGGGTGACGCTGATGTAGCCTGACTTCCTCAGGAGGAGGAATGGAGGCTCCTTCTCTCAAACGCTTGACCCTGGGAGTGCTGCCGTTACCCAGTGCAAATACTGCGAGAGCAGCAGCTCTTGGATCCCGAACGGCTGCCGGGGCTGTTCCCCCAGCGCATGTGAGCAGGGCATGAAGACTTTAAAAACAGACAGTCTCCAACGCCCTTCTGTAATGAGGGCTGACGTCTCCCGCCCGAGGGCCCCTCGCCCGTGCAGCGTGTTCCCTGCTCSAATGCCACCCTGTAAATAGGGCGCCTGGTGCCTGGAGGAGGGCAGTGCCCAGAGGGCTTCTCCGGCAGAGCATCGGGGCTCTCTCTGCGATGCCCTTCTGCTTCTGCTGCTCCGTGTCATTTATCCGCTCGCTGCTGCTGGAGCTTCTCTGTAGCCGGGAAGGGGTAGAGAGCAGGTCCCAGTGCTTGAAACCWTCCAAATGAATGGGGAGCCCAGTCAAGTTTCCCCTCTCTCATCTCCTCCGTCTCTTCCCTCTATGGGGATGTGTCCCCCGGCCCGTAGCAGAGAGGGGGCAAGCGGAGGGGCTGCAGGAGGAGCCCAGGCCCTGGCCATGCTGCCGGTGCCCATGGCAGGTGAGCGAGGAGAGGCTGCCAGGTCCTCCAGCCTCGCTCCAGGAGAGGAGCGAGTTGTTGCTGGGGGCCCCTGCATGCGGCAGAAGGACTCAGATGGGGCGAGCGGTCTGAGGACATTTCCCTACCTGCCCCATGGCGGCTCTATTCAATGGAATGAGTCCAATTAGCTGCCTGGGAGGTGTGACGAGAGGCGATTAGTCACCTCCTGCTTCATYTGGGGCCTGAATCACCCCATGCTGCCCTCCCACCCTCGCCAGCTGCCAGGGCTAGTGCTCCCCGGCACATCCCGGGAGTTACTGTGCTCCACATCGCGGGGGTTACTGCTCCCTGGCACATCCCGGGGGTTACTGCTCTCCRTATCATGGAGGTTACTGYTCCCYRGCACATCMCRGGGGTTACTGCTCTCCATATCATGGAGGTTATTGCTCCCCAGTACATCCCTGGGGTTACTGCCCCCCGCATCACACTGCTCTGTGCTCCTGGGCAGGCTGAGCTCCGCGGACACCTCAGAAGCAGAGCAGAGCTTGGGGCAGGACACGAGGCCTTCAGGAGCACGGCTCGGGACGGACCAGGAGCAGGGCAGAGATCAGACCTACCCATCCCCACACTGTGCAAGAACCCAGGCAACTCTCCGGCACCTGGGAAAACCGTTGGTGACGAGAGCCGAGGAATGTTCCCTCGTTCAGCATAGCAGGCCGTGGGGCTGAGCAGCTAGGCCAGAGGGCACCTTTTGTCCTCTTATCTTATTGATATCGTTTTATTCCGCCCCCCCGCCCCGTTTGTTTAGATGGGTCTCKCTTGGCTCCTGTCAGGCAAACGGCGCTGGAGTCCGTGTGAGCGAGAGGCTCGAGGGCCGCGCGCGGCGTGTCCATGGCGCCCTCCTCGCTGCGCGTCCTGCCGCGCGCGGCCCCGCTGCGGCCTCTGCGTCCGCTCYGGCCTCTGCTGCTCAGCTGCGCCTTTTAGTCACACTCTGGGTAATTGAGACAGCGGGGGCACATTACAAATACGAGGAACAAGAAAACATAACGGGGGCGCATTACAAATACGAGGAAGGAGAAAACATAATGGGGAGGAAGCCAGGCGCGGCGCAGAGCATTGACAGGAGGCTGAGGTAACAAAGCCAGCCTGGAGAAGGAAGGAAAATCGGGAGGATGCTTGGCAGTGCCGAGGTGGTGCTGGGCGGAAAGCGAGTGCCGGGCCTAGCTGGGYGCTGGGCTCCGGGGAGCTGGTGGACGGGGGTGGTTGGAGGGTGCTGGTGCCAATGAGAGTGCACGGGGAGCCTAAAGGTGGCCCCTGAGCACAGGGAAGGTCTCTCCCAAGGGCCCACCRTCTGCTCGGGACCTCTTGTCAGCCCCTTCTCCTGGGTCCCACAGAGCCGCAGCTGGGGGGATGGCCCCGGTCAGCCCAACCGTGGGGTTTTAAGCACAGGTGGGTCAGYCTGTGAGTCACGGTAGGCAGGAACAGGCTGGGTCGACCATAAACACCTTTATTGTGAGCCAGATAACATCTTCAGTGTGCAGCTCTCCAGAGCCTGGACAACTCCACTCTCAGTTTTCCCTTCCCTCATAGTTTCCTCATTGCTGCTCGTAAAGGAAAAAGAACCCCCAACCTTTGCTGTCTCCTCCCAGAGTCCCAGTCCTCCTTGGAACTTCCTCACAGGAGAAAAATAACACAATATCTTTACTTGAAAGCAAGGGGGGTTTGGCACAGCACATGTTTGACCTTCACTGTGAAGCCCTTAATTGAAATTACTGACCAAAGAGAAAAAAAAAAAAAAGAAAAGAAAAATCCCATGGAAAGCAGCAGCACAGGTGAAAATTCCTGGCAGTCCAGCTGGGGAAACCTCTGAAAGCCYCACAGTTTCAGAGCTCCATATGTGTTAGCGCGTAGCTGATCTGAGCTGCCTTTTTCTTTAGTCTTTGTAATGAGCAAAATGATTTCCTACTCACTGACTGCTGAAGCCACAKGTGCAAACCAGACATTTCATTTTTCCTCTTGAATGTTGTGATGCGTTGGGTGTTTTGAGGAAGCTGCAAAGGAAGGCRGCCTCCTCTGAGCCGCCTTTCCACRTCCTCTCCCTCCACAGGTCTCTGCACAGGGTRGTTTTTAGAGCTGTGGTTGTAACTCTCTGCTTGGGCTTCCCTGATGCCTGTGCAGACCTTGACACCCAAGAGTAACATGAGGAACTAGCACTGAGAAAACAAGCTCCTCATCATGAAAAGTGACAAATTTGGTGTCAGCAGCAGTAGTTTTAGTGAATTATTTACAGTCCCTTGAAGCAAGACAATCGCCCTTGCCTGATTTTGTTTGTAATATTTACGATTGGCATCAAAATTAGTCAGTTCTGGAAAAGATACTGTTTGCCAAACAGTACGGCAGTCAGGGCAGGAGCAAAGACCAAACAGCAGACTCAGATGCGACACCTGGCCCCATGACATATCGCCCTTCTCTTTGCTTCTAGGATAAGAGCACAGACGGCAGAGCTCACCGGTCATTTTTTCTAACCAAAAATGAATACGTAAGTTTGTTTTTCAAAGGTTCAAGTTTTGAATCAAGAGGCTCCGTATCAGCGCGTTACTTAGAAACACGGGTCATGTCCTGGGGAGGGGAATCACTGGGCAGTGCTTATATGGGTCTGACTCCTCCACGCCAACGCTCCGCAGCTGAAATCTTCTTCCTCTCCTTTCTCTCTCGTTTCCCTTCATCCCCTTCAGGGTGCAGTAGCCAGCATGGCAGAAGAGCCCTCCTGTGCTGGAGTGTCAAGAAGAGGCCGAATGCAGCATCTCATGGGCCAAACCTTGCCCTGGAGCCACCACACGGGCCCCTAGTGAACAGCCACAGTCACGGGCAACGAGCGTGGGGGAAAGTCCTCCAGGAACGGAGTCTGCTGAGTGGATTCCGGCAGCAATTTCAGGCRGACGCTGGCCTCGGTCATGCTGTTGTTGTTGGCAGAGCTGCTGTTGCGACGTGGCTCTTTTGCAGGGCGAATGGCCACCAAGAACTGCCGCTTGAAGGTCTCACTGAGGGCGATGTAGAGGAAGGGGTTGAGGCAGCTGTTGGCGTAGCCCAAGCCGATGGCAAAGTTGTAGGCGTAAAAGAAGGCCACGGACGGGCTGTCAATGCTGAGGTGAGCCAGCTGGAGGACGTAGAAGGGGGCCCAGCAGATGAAAAAGGCAGAGCAGATGGCAACTGCCATGCGGGTGACTCTCTTGGTGCGCAGCCGGAGACTCCTTTGGGGCAGCGGCACCACCGCCGTGGCCATGTGCTGGAGGATCTTAAAATAGACCACGCAGATGACAGCGAGGGGCACAGCGAACGCCAGCGTGAACTGGTACAGGGTGAACCAGTAGACGTCYGTGTCCGGGTTGGGAAGCAAGAGAGCACAGCGGACGCTACCGTCCTCCAGAGGCATGAGGCCCGCGTACATCCACACGGGGATGATGGTGAGGAAGGAGAGCAGCCACACCAAGCAGATAACCAGCGTTGCCACACACGGCGTCCGGACACAGGCCGATTTCAGCGGGTAGACGGTGGCCAGGTAGCGGTCCAGGGTCATCGCCGTGAGGATGTTGGTGCTGGTGATCTGACTGTTGGCGTCCAGGGCAGTGATGAGGGTGCACAGGGGAGCTCCAAAGTACCACGAGCCATTTCCCAGGAGCTGGTGGATGAGGAACGGCATGCCCAGGAGGAAGAGGAGGTCCACAATGGAGAGATTGAAAATGAAAATGTCAGGCACGGTCTGCTTGCACTTGAGCTTCTTCTTCCTGATGATGGTGTAGATGACGATGACGTTTCCCACGATACCCAGGAAACAGATGATGCCGAACAGGCTGGGCATGATCACATTGGTGTGCGGCGCTGCCTTCGCTGCTTCTGCCAAAAGAAASCCCAGCGCAGCTCGTCGGCCGTCCCCAGGGACAGGCGCCCACCCTGCTGGCACCCGGACCCCCCTCCAAGACGTAGCCTGAACCACAAGCAGCGCTTGGAGAGGTTTCACTGCAATAATGGGCATTTCCTTCCCTCCCAACCCACCTAATTCTGACCATGGAGACCRTCTTTCCTCAGCTCTCCTGGGGACCTCTTTGCCATTCCGAAGCTCCCTAGCTGTTCCAGGGGCACCCCAGGCTGCAGGTAGGAATGCCACGTGTCCTGGAGTCAAACCACCCTCCACAGGTGAGGCAAATCTCAGCTCATTACCCCTCTCCTTTAGGACCTGCTTGCAGTATTTTTTTCCACGAGGTTTGAAACTTGGACAAGATGTCCTTGCTGCTGTGCAGCCCACAGGGCGCTTGGGGTGAACCCCTCGTGTCTGCAGGGGGCTCGGCCTGTGCAAGRACAGGGGCACGGGGCTCCGGCAGCTCTTGTGCACATGGGGCTCCAGCAGATCTCGTGCGCCTGGGGTCCATGTGCACGGCGGTGTTGGCACCTGGAAGGTGGCAGGAATGTGGAGTTTCTGTGTGCGCTATAGGTCTCTATACGGAGTCAGGAGTGCGGGTCTGTCAAGTGCTTTAAAATGATCTCTCCTAGAGAAAATCTACAAAAATGATCAGGGGCCTGGAGCATCTGCCCTATGGGCAAATGCTGAGGGAGCTGGGCCTGTTCAGCCTGAAGAAGAGGAGGCTGAGGGGGAACCTGATCAGTGCCTATAACTACCTCAAGGGAGGCAGTGAGGAGGATGGGGTGGCCTCTATTCAGTGGTGGCCACTGATAGAACTAGAGGAAATGGCCACAAACTGAAGCACCAAAAGTTCTGCAGGAAGTTAAGGAAAAATGTCTTAACAGTGAGGGTGACAGAGCACTGGAACAGGCTGTCCAGAGAGGTTGTGGAGTCTCCTTCTCTGGAGATCTTCCAAATCCACTTGGATGCAGCCCTGTGCCCTGTGCTCTGGGTGACCCTGCGTGTGCAGGAGGTTGGACTAGATGATCTCTAGAGGTCCCTTCCAAATATAAGGATCCTATGAAAAAATGTCCATGTCCCTCTGCAGGAAGCTCTGTGTCCCTTCCCAGCCTCATGGGGAGTCTGGTGTCTCTCTGCAGCCTCACGAGGAGCCCCACGTCCCTTCCCAGCCCTGCAGCCCTGTGTCCCTCTAGAGCCCCACAGGGAGCCCTGCATCCCTCCCAAACCCATGGGGAGCCCCACGTCCCTTCCCAACCCCACAGGGAGCCCCATGTCCCTCCCAGCCCCACCGGGAGCCCCATGTCCCTCTGCAGCCTCATGGGGATCCCTGTGGCCCTCCCAGACTCGTGGGGAGCCCTGTGCCCACCTGCAGCCTCACGGGGAGCCCCGAGTCCCTTCCCCGCCGCACAGGGGGTCCCGAGTCCCTCCAGCCCCGTGGGGAGCCCCGTGTCCCTCC
>NW_020455710.1:372534-387645 GCF_003342845.1 Nothoprocta perdicaria
GGCGGCCGCGGGGCCGCCGCGCTCGCCGGGCGCCGCCGCTCGCGCCCCTGGCAGCGCTGCCCCGTCCCCGCGCTCTTCCGCCCGCGCTCGGGCCCGTTCGTCCCCGCGCCACGGCTCGGGGCACCCAGGGGTGTCTGTTCACGTGTGGAAAACCCGCCTGCTTCTGCCTTCTGCTCCCTCTGCAGCCCGGGGCGCCTCACGTGTGAGTAATTCTGCCTTGGTTTCTGCTGCCTGGTTCTTCCTGCAGCTCCCTTCCGAGCTCCAGAAATGAGCCTTGGCATCAGCTCAAGTGCTGCTTCTCTTTGGTTTCTCTTTTTGCCTTAAAAATACCAGGCAAGAGCCCTGCCTGCAGCAATTTCCATGTGGACTTTCTATCACGTGAGCCCAATTATCAGGTGTTTTTCTTGAAGTTCCATTTTTTTCTCTTACGTTTTGAGCAAAACTTAGGGCTTATCTGTGCAGGGTTATTAGCACAGAACAAGCTGCACTTCACGCAGGGGATGTGAGCAACTAGTTCTGATCTACCACAGTGGGGATGAGCTATCAAGGGACRCAGGGATGTAGCTGAAGAGGGGACCCAACCACTCTGCCTAAAGCAAGGAAGACTGAGGCATGAACCCCTTGAAAATGCCTAAATTTAAAATAGAGCTCAAGTAATTGACTCTGAAGCAGGGAGCTGCCGTCCTGACCACTAAATGGGGTAGACGAAGGCATGGAAATGGGGTTGGGCCCTTAAATAAAGAGGAGGGAAGTTACTTCCTTGCACAGATTTTATATTGCCTTTATCCTTAAGCCATCCTGTCTGCAAAMTTCCCATTAGGAAGGAAGATAGTGACCTCTCAAAGCCGCTGCTGGGCAAATTTGGTGACTGGGGAACGACTCTGAGTTTGATGGGGGTTTAGCCCTGGAAGGCGCTTGCTTTGCAGCAGGGAGTTGCATTTCCTGCATSTGCACCAGCTGGAGCCCCTGTGTTGGGCAATGGGAAGAGACGCAGCAGCCCGGGGGCGCAGAGCAGCTCAGAGCTGCCTCCGCTCACGGAGCTCTTGGAACCGCTTCCCAGCTCCTTGCACCAAATGCCGCCTTGCAGATGTGTGTTTTGTCGCTCATTTGGTGTTCGCTGGGTCCTCGCTGCACTCTGGAGAGCGGAGCCTGCACTAAGAGCTGCCTGTCTCTGTATAGTAGCTGCCCATCCGTCTCTCCTACCCCTTCTCAGGAGAGATTGATAAGTAGTTTGCAAATACTGATTCATTTTGCCTCCCTCATTCCTGAAAAGCGAGTGTTTGCTATCACTTCCCATCTGCAGGCGAGCAAAATGGCATGTGGCAAGGTTAAATGATTGCCCTAAAGCCACACRTGGAGCTTGAGACCAAAAATTGGCAGTAGTTCTTCCCACAACGCTGCTGGCTTAAGCACCATCCTATCCATCTCCCCCAGCCTAACTGGTTATATTGCCACAGAGACGTGGCTTGGATATCGTCATTTCATTTTGGAAGGGGAAAGGAACGGTTTGGAGGAGCCGCTTYGGGCAGGCAACTTGGGTCCTGCACAGGTGCTGTGTCCTGTAGACCGAGGCACGTGGGAGGAGGCTGCTCCGGGTCTCCRTGCCCCGCTTTGGCCGGATTCGTGTTACCGTGTGGGCAGGGAGCGCTCTGAGCTGCTGCGCGGGGACGCGGAGGCAGAGCCATGGGCAAAACCCAAAGTGGGAATCTACCTGAACCCAGATGACCCCGGATCCCGGTTGATCCCGGCCCTGTGCTGCTTGGTGGAGGTTTCTCCACAGCCTCTGCCCATCCTGCTCCTCGCAGAGAGTCAGAGGCCGAGGCCGCTGCCTCCACGGTTCTGCCTCCCTCGCTAAGGGTGAGAGGATCCCAGAGAGCAGCCAGAAATGCCCAAGAGGGGCCTCGGAGCGGAGCCGTCGGGACGAGGCCAGGGCTGCACTGGGCAAAYGAAGYGGTCGGAGATGAGACCCTGCAGGCTGCCCGCGGCCCCTGGCGTGACCAGCCCCGAGCCCCRCCGAGGGCCATGACCCTGTGCCCCCTTTGTCACTTCGTCCCCTCTCACAGGAAGGGCCGTCAGCACAAGGAGGAGGCGGCTGCGCCTCTCACTGCTCCCTTGTTCAAGCTCCAATGAAACAAAATCTTCTGGCTCGTGTGTGACCCCTCAAGCGGGTGGCAGCGAGGGGGGCAGAGTGTCTGCCCGAAGCCAACGCTCTGCCTCCCTACTCAACGGCAAGGATGACGATCAACTTGGAAATGGAAATTAAGGGCTGGAGATCAAGCAAAAGTGAAAAGCCTGAGAGGTTCAAGTCAGGAAAATCAGATAAACTCTGGCGCCTGGAAGAGCTGCCACATGGAATTGCAAATCCGAGAATGAGGATTTATGACAAAGCTAACTAAAAAAAAAAAAAAAAACAGTTTTATACCCAAATCCTGCTGCCTGTATCTGAGTGGGAGGAAACCGGCAGTAGCTGATTTTCTGATCTGCAGTACATTGAATTCACCTAAATTACAATACAGCATCAGACACAGAGTGTCCCAGGAAGGTAGTTGCAAGCACCACGAGCAGGTCAGGGAAGGGGTGGAAAGGGAGCGTGAAGCCTCCTGTTGCAAGGAGAGGCTGCTGGGTTAGGCAGCCGGGATCGGGAAGCCTCTGGAGCAGATCCATGCTCCACGGACAAGGCTCTGCTCTGCTGGCAGCAGCTTCCCGGGTTTTTTCCTCGACGTTCCCACTGGCAAACCAGGTATCTGTGCCCTGTGCCGCAGGCGAGCGGAGCCAGCCGGGGCTGGAGGCAGCGTTAGGGTGTTAGGAGGGCCGGRAACCCTTTAAAATGATAATGAAAAAGTGAGTCCCATGTACGAGCACAATAATTGGAAACCACTTAGTGTTTATTAGCCCAAGGGGGGAAAAGCAGAGGTGTAAACATTTCAGAATAGCAACAAGAAACTATTACCAGCCGGGAGTTCATTAGCTGGAAAAATGGGAGCGGAGAGAGACGTGGGTTTGTTGGGAGCTGCTTGTGCAACCTGGCTTCAAAAAAAAGGCAAATGTGGTCCTGGAGAAACTGCTGTGGTGGGAAGGGGCTGCGATGCCCGGGCAGGYGGCACTGGCCGTGTGCGGGATGGGCAGCCCTGGCACGGCCGCGCCGGGMGGGCCGAGCTCCTCATCGAGAGCCTTGCCCCGTGCTTGCTCCTTTCAGCCTCGCTGTCAAGGCAGGGGCTACGCGAGGCCAAAGCAGGACGTTTTGCTGGCTGAACAGAGCGCGGGAGTTTTCAAGTGCTYGGAGGGAGTTCATGTGGATGAAACCCAGCTCACCGTGGTACTGCGGATCAACGTAGGTCCTGGGAGGGGTTGTGGCTGCGGAGGCTGCGGATACGTGTGCGATGCCTCCRAAATGCCCCGCTTGGTCGCCGGGCTCCTGCCTCCCTCCTTCGCTGCGTGACACGGGTGGGAAGTGGTGGTCGCTCCTGCACCGCCTCCTGTCCCACCGTATTCCCGTATCCAAGCTCTGGAGGCTGTGGGCAGCCTGGGAATTTGCACTGCTTCCATGGCAGCTGGGCTTGGAGCAGGCCCGGGAAGCCAGGCCCACCTCCGGAGACAGGTCTCTCTCCTGGCAGGAAAACTTAGTTAATTAAAGCTGCTTCTGAAAGGAATCGCTTAGGCAGGCTGGAGGGATAACAAAGCGAAAGCCGTGTCCTTAATCCTGCCCTTTCATCTCCTGGAAATTCCTTCCTGTCCTGTCTCTTTCTGCATCTCAAGTGCTAAAAGAAATGAGAAATAATTTCAAATAATTTCCATGTAAAGGAAAAAAAAAAAAACAAACCCCAAGGCGACGGAGCCGCCACGGAGCCGAAGGAGACGGGAGACGGGATCGCGAGGAGGGAGCCGCTGCTGGAGCCGGGCCGGGAGCCCGTCCCGAAGGCAGCGCTGATCCGCAAGCACCGCGTCCTCACAGGGAAGGGACACCCCATCCGTGTGGGTGCTCCGGGCCCGCGTCCTGGCTTGTTGTCTCCCGTGCATGGGGAGCACTGATCCCCTGCGCTGGGTTTCACRAGCCACGTTTCGCTGGGGACGCAGCGTCAGCCCGGCCCTGGTGGCTCCTGCTCCTCCCGGCCATTCCCCTTTCCTTGCCCCATGGATGAGGCAGTGCTGCCGCTAATTGCTAATCGGGAGGCCTGGCGCGCGGGAGGAGCGCGGGGTGGCCRCGCTGCTGATGCCCTTTGCTCCTCRGGGAGGAYGCAGCTCCTTTCAYGGCCCTCGCAGCATGAGCAGCGCGCGGCTGGCCGAGACGCGAGCGGAGCCYCGCCACGGCGGCAGTGCCGGCACGAGGGACACCCGCAGCCAGCCCTGCCCTCCTGTCCCGCGCTCGTCCCTGCGCTACGAGGGGAATGGAGGTGCGGGACGCCCGTCCTGGCCATCCCGGAGCAGCTGCTCTCGCTCCTCCCTTGGAATGAGCAGCTCGGGGCGCCCTGGCAGCTTCCCCTTGGGAATTCCCATGCCGCCAGCTCCTGCAGTCCCGCTGCAGCTCTGGGTGGCAGCCAGGGTGCTGTGTTAGCGCGTGATTCACCACCTCTCCCTCCTGGCACGAGCCATTCCAGCCCCTAGAGCACTCGGCAATAAGAGAACTGGGGCAGAAAGCAAGTGTTTCCACAGGACAGGGCTGCTCTGGGACCACACGTGGCCGTCACRGGGTCAGGTCCATCCAGGCAAGGGGACAGCCTGCAGCGAGATGTGTGGCACCCGCGCTGGTGAGCGGAGGGGCAGAGCTTCCCTCCCCTCTGCCTTAGTGCAAAGCGCAACCGACATCAAAGCAACAGAGCCTCTAATCCCGTCCTGAAGAGCGCAGCACGCGCAGCGCATGCTAAACAGGGCAGCGGCAGCAAAAAAAAAATGGGGATTATCTTTAATTTCCTGAGCGAGYGACGGGGCAAGGGAGACGGAGAGAAAGGCAGCGGAGGGGCAGGAAGTGTCGGCAGGGCCAGCACTGCCGAGGGGCTGCCTGCGAGCGCGGCTGTGCGCGGAGGGCAGAGCGCGACGCGCTGCMCGTGTGCGGGGAGAGCAGGGAGAGYTGACCTGGAGAATCTGAGGGGTCTGATCAATGTGTGYAAGTACCTGAGGGRAGAACGGAGAGAGGAAGGGGCCAAACTCTGGTGGTGGCCAGTGACAGGACAAGGGGCAATGGGGACAAGTTGAAGCCCAGGCAGCTCCAGCCCCACGTGAGGAAGAGCTTCTGCTCTGTGAGGGTGCCCGAGCCCKGGMCCAGGCTGCCCAGGGAGGCTGYGGAGGCTCCTGCTCTGGAGATCTCCCAGACCCGCCGGGATGCAACCGGGTGCCCCGTGCTCTGGGTGTCCCAGCTGGAGCAGGGGCTGCACTGGGTGATCCCTAGGGGACCCTTCCAACCTCAACCATCCTGGGATTCTGTGAATTAATTTGCCGGGATGCAGCCGGAGCAGGTGGTAACTCGAAGCGCTGCTGAGGCTGCAGAGGCTGCWGAGGCTGCGGAGCCGCCGCTCCGGGCAGCTCGGAGCTGGGCTCAGCTGGAGCAGTGAGAGGGAAAACACCCTGGGGTTTCCGAGCACACCCAAGGCCTCAACTCCGCCTGGCACCGGCACCAGTGATGGGGAGGTTCTTTGCTGTAAAAGGTGACAGCTGAGCAGAGCTTCCCAGACCGCTGGAAGGCCAAGGGGAGCAGCCCTTGGGTCTGCACCGCTGCCCGTCTCTGCCGTGGCTCTGCCATGGCACCACGGGCCGCGTTTGGAGCGGCAGCGCTGGGGTGTCTCTGCTGGGGAAGCCCTCCCGCTCTTCAGCCGCCAAGGCCGCAGGGCACACACTGCAGGGCCAGCCTGGCCCAGACTCCTGCCCGCTGGACCCTCCTCCTSCTCCTCCCAGCAGAGCTGCTCCATCTGCCCTTCCGCAAGGTCTCGTCCCGGCTGTGCAGSCCTCGCCAGGCGGCAGCTGTTGCCAGGGAGGTGTTGAAGAGGTGACGGCCAAAACACATTCATATAAACGCTCCGCGGGGCGCGCACTGCTCCGCCGTCCCTGCCCAGCTCTGCCCGTGGCCTCGGGCTGGGGAGGGCTGCACGGGGAGGCTCCCKGCGTCCCCGCGGGGGGCAGTTGGCCCGGGACGTGAGTAGGGGTGATGAGCACGGCGCCTTGTGCCGTCGGCAGCCGTGATTTTTCCTGCTCTCCCAGGCTCTGGGCACGTTGCTCTGCATGGTGGTGGTTCTGGTGGCAGGGAGCAGGAAGGGAGCTTGGGGTGACTGCTGGGCATGTGGACAACAGCTCTGCAGAGGGCTCGGGGCTCTGGGAACTGAAGAACGAGGGTCGCCCTGTGGGAGCTCGGGGCCCACTGTGTGTCCCGCTCCTGCCAGCAACGCGGCCGTCCCTGTCCCGCGCAGCAAATGCATGTGTTTATTTTGCCAATGGGCATTTGGGGAAGGACTCGGGTCAATCTCCAGGGAGAGGGGAGGGATTCGAGCAGCTGCAGAGGCCGAGAGCAGAGAGGAGCTGGGGCAGCGGCAGCCAGGACGCGGCTGGGCTCCCCAGCAGTGCCATGCGGAGTCAAGGAGACCAACGGCAGGAGCAAGGTTTCCGCTTCCCTCTCCCACTCTCCACSCCCAAAAAGCCGCTTTCAAACGCTGCCTGGAATTCCAAAAATCCGCCCCAGCACCCTGCAAGGAGAGGATCGTTGTAGCGGGAGCCTCTAGATGGCAACATCGACCCGAGCAGCTGCAAGTTGGAGCAAAGTCCCTGCCGAAGCCGAGCAGCCCGTCCCGGATCCGGAGCGGAGCGGTCCCAGCAGCTCCGCACCCAAATGCAGGGAGTCCCTCGATGGCCCCTGGGCACCTTTCTGAGGTCTGCAGGCCTCGGGCCGGGGCTGAGCTCCTGCCAACGAGTCAGCTCTTCAAGAGGCCTCCAAAGGCCTGTGCACGCGCGCTGCGCCCTGCCACGCACGGGACTTGTTGCTGAGGATCGYGAAGGAGCTGTTAGGTACCCAGATTTCAGTGGAAAAGCACCTGATCTGGGACAGGCATGGAGCGTTCCTGACTCCTCGGCCTCCTGTCGTGTCCACGCTCCGGTACAGACCAGTAAATACCCAGCAAATCCAGGAGGATGCTGCCCAAAAGCCTTCGAAGGGTGCAGGGAACCGCGTGTTCATCACCCCAGCTCAACCACGCGGATAACTTGGGAATGGAGGCGGGATGTGCCTTTCCCMTAGGGAAACCATGTGCCCACGGGAGATTTTTTGGGTGGAAAAGTCCCTCCCTTGTGTGAGATGGGGGCACGGGACACTTGGTGTAAAGTACAGCCTGTTCTTCTCATTTGCTGGGTGGCTTTAGCTTGTGCTCAGGGAGCTGCAAAGCTTAATTAAGATCCTTAAAAGGACAAAAGGTGCCACATAAATTCAGGAGATTATTATAAATGTCACTGCTTTACAAGCTCTGGCAGAAAGCACATGGGGAATAACAAGACCTCTCGCTTCACAGCACTGCCTAGCAGGGCTCTCATAGCCTCGTGCTTCAAAACAGCAGCCATAAAATGTTGACATTTATAATTAGATGTGCATAATAATCTCTTTATTCCCAGCCTGAAAGGGCTGGGTGTGTCGGCAAACGTCAGTTCCTCCTCCATGCCGAGGATCCCCCGTATCGGGTTTGCTCAATAAACCCTCGTTCGGTGACACGTCCCGGGGCCCAGATCCAAGAGGTGCCGGATATTTGCAGCGGGCCGGGCGCCTCGTGAATGAAATCAAAGCCCGTGCGTGTTTTTAATCTGCTTAGTGGATGCTGATCCTGTGGTACCGCCAAGCAAAGGCCGGGTGGCTTCATTAGGCAGCCTCTTGTTTTAGGGAACGGGGCTCCCGCAGGAGCCCGTGGTGCTGCCGTCTCCGTCACGGCTTGGCGAGCAGGGCAGCTCGGGTGGGTTTAATGCTCGGGGGTTAGAACCAGGGCATGGAGAGCCGAGGGCAGCGGGTTTGGCCCYGCTGGGCACCCAGGGCACTGGAGCAGGTCCAGCGCTGGGTGCCCCGGTGCTGGCGATGCAGGTGTTGGGTACCTGGGTGCCCCGGGCACTTGTCCGGGTGCTCTTCGGGGCGCAGCTACTCTGTGCAGCCAGGGCTGAGCCCCGAGGCCTCGCAGGACCCCCGGCCCCCACGCGACCCCCTCCGCTCTGCGGGACCTCCCGCCTTGCTGGGCGCTTTGTGGASGGTCCGGGCAGGGGATGGCCCCGCGGGGCCCCGTTCAAAGGTGCGGGGCGAGCGGCGGCACCGGGAGCGGGTCCRGGAGCARGACTGAGAGTGGGTCCGGGAGAGTGGCCGAGAGAGGGTCCGGGGCCGGGAACGGCGTCGGGAGGCGGGGCCGGGAACGGGACGGATCCGGGAGCGGGGCCGGGAATGGAGTCGGGAGGAGGGGCCGGGAACGGGACGGATCCGGGAGCGGGGCCGGGAAACGGAGTCGGGAGGCGGGGCCGGGAACGGGACGGATCCAGGAGCGGGGCCAGGAGCGCGGCCAGGAACGGGACGGATCCGGGAACAGAGTCGGGAGCGGAGAGGGCCCGGGGGTCCGGCCCTGCCCGCGCTGAGTGACAGCAGGCGCGGCCCTGCCCAGCCCCGCAGCCCGCCCGGCTTTTCCAATCAGGCCGGCCCGCGGAGGGAGGGATTTCCTGCCGGGACGGGGCGGCCCGAGCGCGACTTTGCAGAGTGCCGCGCTCCGCCGCGCCCGCGCGCGCCGCTCCGCTCCGCTCCGCCGCCAAGTGCTCCGCGCTCCGGCCCGCTCCGCCGCGTGCCCTGCGCTTCGGCGCCCTGCGCTTCGCTTCGCTTCGGTTCGCTTCGCTTCGGCTCGGCGCGGATCGGTTCGGCTCGGCTCGGCGGGGCGGGCTGGAGGCGCCCCGGGAGGTGAGTTGGGCGGCGCGCTCGGGCCGGGGGCGATGGGGCGGGGGGGCCGCCCGGGCGGAGTTGGGGGGCGATGGGGCCGGCCCCGCGTCACCCCCCGCCTGCGCAGAGGCGGCCTCGGCCCCCGGCGAGACCCCCCCCTTGCCGCCCTTCGCGCCCGCCTTCCCTCCTCTTCATCATCTTCGCCCTCCCGGAGGGAACGGGGCTGGTTTTGCCCCCTGCCCCCGGCGCTGGTTCGGAGCCGCCGCTCGGGTGCCGCGGTCCCGCAGGTGGGTTCGGGCCGGGGACAGCGCGGCGGCTGCGGGGGCCGTGCCCCGTGCCCTCCGGCTTTGTGTGGTCTCGCCCGCTGCAGCGCTCTCCTAGGAGGCGGAGAGGTGGCGTTGGGAGCTCCCGGTACCACCGAGTTGTTTCCTGAGGCACCGGGAGTTGTTTCTTGGGAGCACTGCGGGGTGTTCGGCACAAGTTCCCTGTTGAGCCCCCCTGGACTCCCTCGCTGAGGGGCAGGTAGCCCCCCTGCCCTGTGCCCGCTCTGCCCAGGCTCCAAGGGCAGCCCTGATGCTGGGCAAGGCTCTGCATGGCACAAAGGCACCTGGCAGGCAGTGCTGTGCACGAGGACCCAACGCGCCCAATGTTGGCTTGAGCGGAGCAAACGAAACTGGGTCGTGGCAGAGGAGGCGTCCAGGTGCCCTGGGACACGGGGAGGTGACAGGGCAGAGGCTTTGGTGCGTGGCACAGGAGCAGTCTCTCATGGGGGAGCCTGCTGGTGGCAGAGCCTGTCCCCCCGCCCCAGGCGGGGAGGCCACAGGGCGCCTGGACCACCCCAGCTTCCCGAGTCCCCCTGGATGCTTTTCCTCCTCCTGCTGCCGCCTTCCCTCTCCCTGCGCGTTTCCTTCCTCGAAACGATGACCTCAATTGCTCAGAGGAAGCAACGCTGGGTGTTACATAAATGGCTGGGGACGGACGCGAGCGCCTTGGGGAGGGCGATGGCAGGGAAGGGACAGCTGGAGCGATGGCCAGGGAAGCCGGAGCGCTTCTCCTCAGTCACTGCTTCCAACATGGCCCGGATAGACCTGGCTGGAGTTGCGGGTGACAACTTGTTGGACATGTGTCCCCTTCCCTGTCCCTCCCCATGGGGATGTGTGGCTCCAAACCAGGAGGGTTTTCCATGCACTTTGGCCACAGCCGAGGGAGACGAGTGGGTCGCAAGGTGCCGATGGCTGCGGCAGGTCCCTGGCTCCTCTCTCTGGGGTCATGGGAGCCCTTTCTCCGTGCGGGAGCAGGGAGACGAGGCTGTGACCTGGCCGCAGTGTCACTTTGCTGCCGTCTCCATGCAGGGGCGGCAGCGGCTTCGGAGGCTTCCGCTGCAGGTTCTTCCCTCTCCATTCACCGTGCGGCCGAGCCAAGTCCCGCCAGGACTAAATATAGTCAAAGTATTTGTGCTGCGGCGCGGATGCAAAAGCTGTCGCGATGGAGCCTCCCGATGGAGAGCCCCGCTTTGAAGGCTGACTCTGCTCTTGCCCTCCGCAGGTGCCGGGGTCCCTGCACTGCCCCTGCCCGGGGCTCCGCCGCGGCCGGCAGGGCTGTCGCCGAGCGGAATGCCGCGCCAAGGGCGGGAATGAGCCCCGCCGAGAGAGGATCTATAACTTCCAGATGGCCAGGAGCCCGTAATCCCTTTGGGAAGAATTAGGGACTCGTCAGCACAGCACAGCCTGGCGAGGGAAGCAAAACATGACACCTTGGGCCGCGGGAGCGCCGCGCGGCTCGGCCTGAGCGCCCCGATGCCGAGCGCCCCGCGCGCCGAGCCGCCTCGCTGCGTGTCGGGGGGCGCCGGCAGCCGGGCCCCGCGCCGTGGTCTGGTCCTCGTTGTCACTGATCGCGCGTTCCTGCCTGAAGCTCCAGCCACGGATCCCTCTTCCCGGAGCCCAAAGTGCTGCCTTCGTCACTGAGCAACTGGGAGAGACGGCAACTTTTATGTCCTGTGGGATTGCAAAGCATCTTTCTTGCTGGATTTCACCTCCCATCCTACTGTATTTTAAGGAATTACAGGCTGATTCCCATGGCTCTATAGACCACAGGGATCCACGGACGACTTCCTTCTGTGCCGCTGTCTCTCTGATCTGCCCATGATGGGGCGAGAGCAGGAGCTGATTCAGGCCGTGAAAAACGGGGATGTGCCCGGCGTGCAGAAACTGGTGGTCAAGATCAAAGCGTCCAAGAGCAGTAAGTACCGTGCGGGTCCTGCCGCCCGCCCCTGCCCTTTGCTGCCTCTGAGCTCCAGCGCACGGGCTGTGCTGGGCTTGGAGGTGGGAATGTGAACACGGCCCTTGCGGTGAATGACCGAGCTGGGAATGACCCTTCCAGCAGGACTTGGGGTCTCTTTGGGCTCTAGGCTGGGGGGCTGGTGTGTGGGATACCAAGTGGGATGAGAGGAAATCGTCGTGGGGAGAAAGTGGTGCCGCTTGCAGGATGCTGCTGCGCAGGGTCTTTAGCAACTGCCGCTCGCTCCCGAGCCGTGTTTATCTTGCAAAAAGTTATCAGCCGAGCCGGTCGACTGGAACCAATTGCCAAGCCTTGAATTTCAGTCTGGTAATGTTTAACCCCTGAGCAGAGCTGCCCTCTGCCACGTGCTCTCTGGAAGGTCAGCAGCAAGCGTGAGCTGGAATGGATTTGGGGCTTGCTCTGCACCCGGCGTTTTGGCGGCCCGGGGAAGGCTCCTCGTCCCTGGTGGAGGTGGCCGTGGGTGCTCACCGGCTGCCTGGGACCCCGACGAGCAGCGAGGGAGCTGCGGGAGCCAAGGAGGCGCCGGGGGGACCCACGTGCTCCCTTGCAGCACGGAGCAAGCACCATTGCTGCTGGAGCCGGAGGCTGAGGGAGGAACATTAGTCCCGGCCGGGCGGATCCGGGTTCGCCTCCCTGGCACAAGGTGTTTATAAAACCACAGCGGAGGATCCTCCTCCCGTCACTTGGCAGCACCGCAAGCAGCAGGGCCAGGGCGCCCGGGCCTGGTGCTGCTGCAGGGCCCCTGCGTCCGAGCTGCTTCTTGGTGGGGAAAGCAGAGGAGAAAAACATCCCCCAGCAGGGAGAAGGGGAAATCGGGCAGGAAAAGGAGCATTAAGGCTTATTAGGAGCAGCTCAGGGTAGAGAGAAATGCAAGTTTGGCTGGGGATTAGGAATGTGAGCGGAGGATAAACTGCCTTGGTCGATGGCCGGCAAGCCCGGAGGGGCCCAAGCTGCRCGTCGTGGCTGCTGGGTGGCCGCTGCGGTGACGCAGGTGCCCGGAGCGCCGGGCCCTTGGCCGAGCTACGGTGCGGTCGCTCCGCTCGCTGTGCGGGCGCCACTGCCGCTCACGGAGCTGTGTCCCATGCGGGATGCAGCAGCGCTGCTCATTCCCAGGCAGGTGGGTTTGTGTTTGCAGGGGGCCTTGTGGCCCCCCCAGTGAGCCGTGGATCATGGGCAGAGGTTCCCCGAGCTCCTCCCGTCATGGAGCTGGCGCAGGTGCCGTGCGGTGTCCGGCAGCGCCGGGGCTCCCTGCCCCGCGCGGCTCTGCCTCCGTCACCGCGCCGAGCGGAGCGCTGCCTGCCTCGCCGCTCATTAAAGCGCCTTTCCCGTATGACAGGCRGAGATGCTGATTTTTAAAATCCCTCTAAGAGGCCTTCTGCTGTCTCGGTGGATTCGGAGCGGCGGCTCTGTGATTAGCCCTCCGGGACTTCCTGTGCCTAAAAAAGTCACCGCACGTAAGCAAGAATCAAGCGCCAGCCACGGCAGCGGGGACGTTGGGGACGCGGTGCTTAATATTCGCCATGCGCAGCCCTTGGCCGCGCCGTGCAAGTGGGTCAGGRCACCTTTGATGGTGGGGCCGGTCCTGCTGCCCCAGCCAGGGCTGAGGTTTCCCCGGAGCGGCCGTGGAAACGTCCCTCTGCTCAACTCCCTTCTGCGCTCCCACTCGCAGCGGGGGCAGTGCTGGGGAGTCTAATTGAAATTGTTAAACGACCCGTCTGGCGTTGGCCTCCCTCCTCGGTGATCAATCACTGCCCCGGCTGGCAACAAAGCCCCTCACTGGGGCCGGGGCGGCCGCGGGGCACAAAGAGAGCGGCCRCGGGAGGCGAGAGGCAGATTCGGGGCCCTGGGTCCCGGGCAGGGGCGGGATGCAGCGATGCCCCTGCGGGTGCCCGGCGCCCTGCGGGCTGCATGCGGCCCCGTCCTGGCAGCAGCAGCTCCCGCGCAGGCCGAGGGATGCGAAGGGCACACGGGAGGAAAGCGCCCAGCCCTGCTCAAGCCTCGACGCGGGGCCAGCCCCCTGTTTGCCTTCCCTGGGGAGCGGTGGGGCTGTTTGCTCGGAGGCGCCCGGGGCGGGCGGCAGCTGAGCAAACGGGCGCGGGGAGGCCCGGCTGCTCAGCTGGGCTCCGTGGCGGCACCGCCGGGGCTGCCCGGCCCGGCTGCCCTGCCGGGAGGCACAAGGAGGCTGCTGCCCGCCCAGGAACGGGCTCAGGCCCTGACCTCYCCACTCATTCACTGCGAGCAGAGCCCCAGGGAGGCCCTGGCCTCGCTCCGCGCTGGGGCTGGATCCCCGGCACAGCAGCACRGGGAGCAGGGAGGTTTCCTGGAGCTTCCCATCGTGTCCTGTCAAGGAGGGCACRGCCCTCCGGTGCCAGCAGGGCAGGCGGCCCCAGAGCTTGCTGCGCCACGGGGGCCCAGCACGAGGAGCCCACGCGAGGCAGATGTGGGATAATTCGCCTTCCCCTGCTTAAATTTCCTCCTAATCCCTAGTAGCTGTATCAGCTTAAGCCCTGGAGCAGGAGGGAGGAAGATTAAACCGGTATTTGTTACCCTCTGCCACTGTGCTCTGTGTCGCGGTGTCTGCAGAAATCCCTTGCCCTGGGAATCCAGCACGGCCTTTCCCTCCTCTCCCCATGRTCGGAGCCACCCGGCTAGGTGGGAAACGCCGCCTTTTTTCCCTCTGCTCCTGGCTTGGGATTTCTTTTGCCCAAGGCCGAGCTCAGGGCTGAGTTTCTGCGTGTCCCGGACACTGTTGCCCCTCTGCCCGCGCGCTGGAGCTTGGCCTCAGCTGAGCAGGACCCAGAAACCCGCCCGGAGCCTCCAGGCCTCCGTCGTGGGCCGGGCCGGCGCGGGGAGCGGCGGCGGGCGGGAGGGCTCCCGCTCCGCGCGCAGCCCGGCCTGCCGCGACGTGTCTGTGCGCGGCCCGCGGCGCCAGGGCGCCCGCGCCAGCGCCTTCAAAGGCTGCGGCGCCCCGGCCGCCTCCCCGGCACGGYGCACGGCGAAGCCTTCCCTCCTCCTCCTCTTCCTCGCTCGGTGCCACTGCCCTGAAGCCACCGTGGCTTTCTGGAGCCGGCCTCTGCTGGGGCTGGTGCTGGGAAAGGGGCCGTGTTTGGGCTCAGGCCGCCCCCAGCACGGGGCACCGCGCGGCAGGGGGATGAGCCGGGAGCCAACGGTGTCGCGGAGGGGGATGAGTGGTTCATGGGAGCATGGATGCTGTGCCCGGCACCACACACTGCTCCTGATCAGCAGCGGCCTGCGGTTAAGGACAGGAGCAGGGGTTGCCATCGTTTGGGCACCTCGGGGTGTCCCAGCCACACGCTGAGCCCGTCGGARGTGCCGCTCTCCGCTCCTTGTCCCGGGAGCTGCTGGGGGGAACATTCTAGGTGCCCAGCCCAGGAGCGTGGGCTGCTTTGGATGCCAGCAACTGGAAACGCAGCCGGGGAGGGGAAAGCAGGAGCCGGCCTGCTGAGCGCTCGGGAACGGGGACAGGGCCGCGGAGCGGGAAGAGAGGGGGCAAGGACACCAGCAGCATCGGGGACCCGGGGCGCCCTTGGGGACAGCCCCCCCTCGCTCAGCAGGGCCCCTGGAGCCCACAAGTTGCTGTGCTGGGCACCGGTGGCCTTGGGCTGCGCAGCACAGAAGCAGCCTCTTGTTTGGGACCTCGTCGTGCTCCTCTTCCTCGTCGTGCGTCACGACGAGCTGGCTCGGAGGATCTCGGCCATGACCTAGAAAGGCTCCCCGGGGAGCCCTCCTCCACCCTTGGGCACCGGCCTCCCGTCCTGGCCCTGTTCGGGCAYGGGCAGGAGCGATTCCCCCGGGCGCCGCGACCCGCTTGGGCGCCAGCCAAGGCTGCCGGCGGCGGCGGCGCCGCGGGATAGGGAACGTCCCCGCGCCAGGCGGGACACAGTGCGGATCGCGGGCCGAGGACAGCGGCGCCCGAAGGGGCC
>NW_020455710.1:387947-465383 GCF_003342845.1 Nothoprocta perdicaria
CCACGACGCCGCCGCCTGCGCCCCCGGCCCCGCCGTGCCCAGACCCCTGCGCCTTGGCTGCCGCCTGCCGTGCCGGCCTCGGAAGGGGCAGAGTCCTGCGCCGTGGCTAATCATTGCCCGGGCTGCGGCAGAGAGGCGCCCGGGGCCCCACGGGTGACAGGGGGCTCGGGCTGGGGCTCCCGCTGCGGCTGCTCCGAGCTCCGCTCGCCCCCAACCGCCTCCACCTGGGGTTTGTGCTGGGTAAGGCCACCTTCCTCCCCCCGACCTGGCGACTGCTTTTCCTGGTGGATGATAAGGAAGRAAAAGGCTCCTCCCCATGCGGGAAACAGCTTGGGATGGGAGGCAGCTGGGAACCCCCAGGCTGGCAGTGACATGAGCTGCCCCGTCCTCAGCAGAGCTGCCTTCCCCAAAGAGGCTGCGCTCTGCTCGAGCCTGGAGATGCAGCGAGGAAGTCCCTGGCTGGGACAGGTGGCTCCCTGCCCCTCGTCCCCCCATTGCAGCCTCCTGTGCCCCTCGGCTCTTGCCCTGTGGGGCTACTGTGAGGAGGAGGCAGAGGARGTGGAGGAGGCAGGTTTTCCAAGGGGGAGGCCGGTTTTCCATGGGGGAGGCAGCCTTGCTGCGCTCAGCGGCTGCGTGCCGCCGCCTCCGCCCAGCCGGGCTTGCCGGGGCCGTTCCCGACACGCAGCCGCGCAGCTCGGCTTCCTGGCAGGGTGCAGGGAGCCGGGCAGGCCTTGGCATGCGGCCCAGCGCCGCTCGGCCCGTTTGGGGTGCGAGAGCGTCGGCGGGGGGGCTGCCCGTGGCAGGGCCACCCTGTTGACACCGTCCTCCTTTCCCGGCCTCTTTCCTCGCTGCGACCGCAGGGCGAGTGGCGATGGCTGGAGCAGAGCTCATCCTCCTGCCYCTGTCTTGCTCCATCCCGGCCTCGCCGCAAGCAGCTCGGGTGCGGTGACGGGGTGCAGGGCTGCCCCCCGAGGCCCTGGTCGCCCGGCGGTCCCCACGCAGCTGCCGCCCGGCTGCAGCTGGCGGCTCCGGGCGCTACGGCCGCAGCCGGACAATGCGAGGAACTCGCCGGAGCAGGTGGCGCCGGGGCCCGGAATAGCTCGGCYGCCGCAGGGGAGGCGGTGACGCGGCCGGGGCGCTGCTGCGGGCCCCGCGCTGGCCCCTCGGGCACACGGTGCGGTCCCCATGCACCCCATGCACCGTGGGGCTCCCCTGCTGCCGCAGCCGGGCAGGAGCGGCCGGTGCCGGCAATGAGGAAACGCGGCTGGCAGCTGCTCCCAGGGGGAGATCCCTCCTGCAGCTTCCCAGCCGTGTCCAGCTAGGCCGAGTTTGGGGTTGGTGTCTGTGCCGCCCTGGTGCTGCCGCGTGCCGCAGGGCTGGGAACCTGCAGGTACATGGGTAGCTCATGGGAATGGGACAGAGCAGCTCAGGGCCACTGCGTCCCCAGTCCCTGTGCCCTCCCCACTGACCCTGCATTTGCTGGGCCGTGTCCTCCTTTCACTCCCCGGAGCTCGCGGGGTTTGGCCGGCTGCTCCTGCCTGTTGTCACTTTTATCTGGGGCTTGTTGTTAGACACGTGAAAATTAGAGTTCCCTGCTGCTCTGGAGTGTCGAAAGCCTTGGGCTGCGGGTGGCTGCTGTGTCCCTGCCTGTGCTCCCGAATTAGCCGCGCCGGGGCCTTCRGCGCTGCCAGGCGAGGCCACCAGCCGCTCGCGGCCTCTCCTGCCTCCCCTGTGTCCCCTCCCGTCGCGCGCCCRCCCTCGGCCTGTTCTTCCCCAGGTGCTGCAGTTTGCGGTCGAGCTGCCCTTGATGGTGTCTCTGCCCCCTTCCTGATCTCCCTGTGTCCCTCTGTGTCATTTCTCTGTGCTCATCAAYGGCTTTACAACATGGACGCAGGAGCGAACGTGTCCCTTGAGTGACATCGCGTCCGGGGCCGTGCTGAGGTACCTGTAGGACGCAGCYGCCTTGCCCGGCTGCTCGCAGCGGGACTGGGGCTCGGGCGGCYCTTTCCCGGCTCCCGGGGGCAATGTGAGTATTGAGGGGGAGCCAGGAGGTGTCGGGCGCTGGCTCGGGTGACAGCCCTGCAGGTGACACTCGGTGGCCACGGCGGGCGCCTCGGCGCGACGGCCTTTCCGGGGCGGCCRCGGGAGCCGCACTCGCCTGCTGGCCCCCTTCCTATCGGCCCCATCTCTTCCCGCGCCGGGAGGTGTCCTGTCCTTTCGGAAGGATGGGGGAAATGGAACAGGCTCCACCTTTTCCCYCGGCAAATAGAGCTCCGCTGAGTTCACATCCTGCGGAGCGGAATAGCCGGCTCCCAGCAGGGACGGTGACTTCACCGGCCGCTCACGTGTTGCCTGAGGAGCTACCATGGCCCGAGGAGCCTCCTCCGCCCTGGAGCCGGCCCCGGCCGCTTCCCGCGGCAGGGCTGCCGAGCGGAGCTGTCTGCTCCGTGGGGAAGGGCAGTTCCCTGGCCTGCCAGGTTGCGCTTGGCCATGGAGCATCTCCGTGCGGGTCCCTGCGAGGCGCTGGAAGCCAAGCTGGGCTCATTGGGATGGAGCCGTTTGCCCACACAGGCCCAAATCCCAGAGCAGGAGCAGCTCATCTGCTTCCCCCAAGGAAGGGATGAATCCAGGCTGCCCTTTCCAAGGGGTTTCTCCAAAGCCGCCTCCTCCCAGGTCCCCACGGAGCGGCTCCCCGGGTGCCCCRGAGCTGGGAGCCGCCTCGCGCAGCTGTGTGGACGCACGGGCAGCCTCCCGAGCTGCCTCTTCCTTCCATTGTTCTCCCGTTGGGCTCAGTCAGCTCCGTGTTTTTTCCTGCTGTGCTTGGGGGGAAGTGGAGGGGGGGAGGAGGGAGAACCTGGGGCTCCTGCAGCCCGGGCCCATCGCTAGGAGCCTTCGCAGGAGGTGCTGCCGGCCTCCCTGCCTCTTCTACCCAACCTGGCTGGATACTTGTGGCGGTGAAAATGGGATACGTGCAGCGCCTGGTTGCTCATGGCATCAGGATGCTCGTGGTACCAGGATGCCTGTGGTACTGGGATGCTCGCAGCACCAGGATGCTAATAATGCTGGGATACTAATGGTACCGGGATGCTCACAGCGCCAGGATGCTCACGGCACCAGAATGTTCATGGTGTTGGGATGCTCATGGCGCCATGATGCTCACGGCACTGGGATGCTCGTGGTGCCAGGATGGTCCTGGCACTGGGATACTCGTGGTACTGGGATGCTTGCAGTACTGGGATGCTCGTGGTGCCGGGGTGTTCAACGGCACTGGAATGCCTATGGCACTGGGAGGCTTACAGCACTGGGATGCCCAGGGTGCCCTGATATTCATGGCACCAGAATGCTCACAGTGCCAGGATGCTCACGGTGTCGTGATGTTCATGGCACTGGCAGGCTCGTGGTGCTAGGATGCTTGCGGTGCTGGGATGCTCGCGGCACCGGGATGCTCACAGGCGGCCGGGTCGCTGCCCATAGCAGGAGGCCGAGCTCCATCTGYGACCACCGCCGTCCCGGGGAGCTCGTGGCCCTGCCTGTGTACAGGTTTGCCGACGCGCTCCGGAGGTGCTTCCTGCCTGCCGCTTGGCAGCCGCTCTCCGCACAGGAGCTCCCCCGCGGGCTGCTTGGCTCCGCCGCCAGCCGCAGCTGCGTCCTGCTCGGGCGGGAGCGGCGCCGCGCGCGGAGCGCCGTCGTGCGGAGAGGCTCCCGGGATGCGCCAAGCCTTGTCCTGCCCTGGAAACCTTGGCTTGCGGAGCAGCGGGTGCAGCTCGGCCCCGGGTCCAGTGTCCCATGTGGGTCCCTCTCCACGAGGGTAGGAGTGCTGGAGCAAGGAGCTAATGCGAGGAAGGTTCCTCAGGGAGAGGAGTTGAAGTGGAGGAGCTGGGCRTTGGGGCTGTTGCTGCCTCCGCCGGGTGCTCCCAGGCTCCATGGACACTGTCTCCCCATGTCTACCTGGTGGTTCCAGCATCACGGCTCRGCTTCGGCTCCTGGCTCCCAGCACTTGCGGTGATGCCCCGTTGCTCCCGAGCAAGAGCTGAGCTCTCTGCTCTGCATTCGAGGCCTGTTGCTTCCTTGAAAAACGCGTTTAGAAGGAGATAAACCGATCGGTTTATCTGTCGCGTCCCTGGAAACGCTGCTTGCGGCAGGGTGAGCCCGAGGCTGCGAGAGGGGCAGGGTGAGGTCTGTCCCACGGCAGCGGCGCTTTCCCGGCTCTGCCGTGCCATCGGAGTGCACTTCTGGCTCCGAAAGCAGCTCTGCAGAGCAGGCACTGCGGGGTTTGGTGTTTATTGCCGCTCCGTGACTCACAAGCAGCCGGGTTAGGCGGGAGATGTTATTCTTTCCTAGGCGGCAGCCGCGCGGACCCGGCTCGGTGTGGGAAGGGCCGGCRCGGCGCCGCTTCGCTTGGCCAGCCCCAATGCCCGGGGTGCTGGTGCAATCCAGCGAGCCGTGCGGGAAGCTGCCCTTCCTTCATAGGAACCCAAATCTCCAGCTTGCTGGAGAGAACGGGCTGGAAGGAGCAGCGGAGAGCCGCACTGAGCGCCAGGCCCCGGGGAGCAGGTTCCTCCGGAGACTTTGAATGGATGAAGCTGAAACGCGGCACGAAGTGACCCCCTCTTCTCGTGCTTTGAGGATGAAAAGCCCCTGGAACTGCTCATCATGGAGATCCCATCCTGATCTCCGCTGCGGTGACCACTGGTCCTGAACCTCCCCCAGCAGCCGCTGAATGTTCTGCCTTAACGAGCATGTTTACCAAACACTTTAAATTGCAGTAATGAACACACCAGTACTTGGTTTCCTTTTAATTACCCACTTGCTTAATAAGTGAGGTGGCCCCATTTCCTGTGGAAAGGGTTATGTCTCTTGTTGGTCCTGCAGCCTTTCTGGGCCTTTTCCTGCATGGGACCTTTGTGTGAGATGGGAGAGAAGCAGAAGAGTGACAGAGGTGCAGGAGCAGGTGGATGTGGAGCCAGGCCAGGAGCTGGGCCCGGTTCTGGCAGCCAGGAGGRATTTTGTCCCTATCCCAGTGACCTGCAGTGGGTCCGAGGTGGCCCTTTCGGCCGCCGGTGCCCGTGGCTGCCTGGCAGAGCCGAGGCGCCGCGCCGGCATCCTGTGCCCCCCGCATTCCTCCCTCCTTTCTTTGCCTTTTCACTTGGCGCTCAAATTCCACAGATGTTAATCCGCTCGCGGCCCCTCGGTGGAGAATAAAACGTCCTCTCCCTGTGTGGGAGAGAAGAATTCATTGGAATTCACTGCGGGCAGGAGCAGGGAGYCTGTGACGAGGGCGGGGGGAGCGTCCTGTGCCGCTGAACGGCCCCCGGGCAGGAGGACGGGGCAGGGGACGGGGCTCTCGGCGCTGCCACAATCCCCRTATTGAGAGGCTCGAACCGTAACAATGCCGACCACGCGCTCCGTGGGCCAGGGCCTGGCAGCGGCTTCCTATAAATGGGAGCGTCCCGCACGGGGGGGACGGAGGTGCTGTCCTGGGGCGATGGGAGCCGCGGGGCCCGTCCCCTGTGGGGCAGGGGGTTGCTGGGGCACGGAGGCCGGGGCAGGCTGAGCTGGAGCCGGGGCTGCRTGTGTGGAGGGCCAGAGGCGGCAGGGCCGGGAGGCCGGCATGGGGCAGGCGCTGTCCTGCGCGCCGGCAGGTCCGGGAGGCCCTCGAGCCGGTGCCGCTGGCGCCGCGGCGGGTCTGCGAGGGCGGCAGCACCGGGGAGACGCGCAGGGCCGCCCGGGGCTCCTGCCCGCCTCTGACGCCCTCCTCTTCCTTCCRCAGAGCTCCTGGGATCTGCCAAACGCCTCAACGTGAACTACCAGGATGCGGACGGGTGAGTTCAGCACGGCCCGGCCCGCGGATACTGTTGGGTCAGCTCTCACCTTGCTCAGCTGCTGCTTTCGGCTCTGGTTCGGGAGAGGCCGGGGGGTTCACAGCGCGGCTCTCCTGTACCTGGGTAGTTCTGCATCCAATGGGTGCTGTTCGCAGGAGCATCCTGGGATGGAGCTGCTCCCCAAAGCCAGGGGCAATGAGTCCAAACCCACCTGCATCCGCGCTCAGGGCCATCCTCCCTGGGCACTTACACAGCAGAATCCTTCCTAAAGCTCTCCCACATCCCCCTCAGCAGCACTGTGGGAGGAAGGCAGTAAAACGGGGCGCCCCGTGCGCTCGGCCGCAGCACGTGCTTGTGTCTGCCCTTCATATCCCGAGAGCAAAATCCCTGCACGCAGGGAGGTAGGGGAAGGAAAGAGGAGCTTGCTGAGTGACCGCAGCATATTTGTGTAGCTCATCACTTCCAAAATCCAAGCACTTAATAAGCAGGGTGCTGAGAGTTAAGGAAACCACAGAGGCCCATAAAACAAATAAGCACGTTTTTCTTGCTGCATTAACTCTGACCCGTAACGTATTAGCATTGTTTTGTGCATTAGTGTTGTACCTAATTTCTGCATGTTTTCCTTCAGAGGGCTCGGTAGGAAGTGTCAGTTGGTGCCGAGTTCGAGCTGGCCGATGMGGGGCTTGAAATGTGCAGCGTGGCTTTGTCTCAGCATAATTCTCTGCAGATGTAGCTTAATGTAATGCAATKWAAAAAAAAATGCAGTAATAGAAGGATAGATCTAGTTGCAGCAAGGCACAGGGCTGGCGCTGGGCAGATCCGGCAGGGTCGGGACAGGGGTGGTGCGTTTGCCACCCTTGGTGTTTTGGTTTTAATTGTCAGCTCAGCTGTGGGCTCGGTGACACGGGGGCCGTGTCGCTGGAGGCAGCAGCCTGGCTCTGCCGCGGTCCCCAGGACACCCTGGGCACCGGCTCCCGGTCCCAGGAAGCGTTTTGGAGCTGGAGGCAGGAGTGGGAGCGTTTTCACGGAGCGCCGCCCCTGAGGCAGCTCTGCGCTGCTCCTGTCGCTGGGAGATGCCACAAGGGCTGAGAACACGGGAATGTGCCGTGCGGCCCCGAACGGGGCCTTGAGGGCGGCCCAGGACCGTGGGCCGATGGCTGGAGGGGATGGGGGCCGGYGGGGCTCAGGGAAGGGCCGTGCCGGCATCGGCTGCCAGTTCCCCGGGTGCCCTGGAGGCCGTGCGAGCCCCGGCCTCCTGGAGGCCATGGAAGCCCCGGCAGCGCTGGCTTCCTCCCTCGGCCAGGGCCCTTCACGTGACGCCTGGGGGGACTCCGCGCAGACAGGCCTCCCTCACAGCCCCGAACACAGGGCTCATTCACGGCCGCTGGCCTCGCTCCCCGCCGTGGGCTSCTGGCATCCCTGCTGGCACGGGCGGGGAGACGAGGCCGCTGCGGGGGTGACTCGGGCGCCGGGGGGCATGGGCAGAYGTTGCCGTCGTGCCAGCGGGTTTGCCGGGCGCTTTAGGCACCAAGGCCCGTCCGGGCGCTGCCCATGGCCATGGCTGAGCCCCTCTCGCCCCCACAGGTTCTCGGCTCTGCACCACGCGGCCCTGGGCGGCAGCCTGGAGCTCCTGGCCCTGCTGCTGGAGGCGCAGGCCACCGTCGACATCAAGGACAGCAACGGTAAGGGTGTCCCTGCACGCCCCGGGGTGCCCGCGCTGGCCGTGCCCTGGCTCCCGCCGCGGGGTCCCCGCCGCCRCCCTGCCAGCCCCTCTCTCGGCAGGGATGCGGCCCCTGCACTACGCRGCGTGGCAGGGCCGCGTGGAGCCCGTGCGCGTGCTGCTGCGGGCCGCCGCCTCCGTCAACATGGCCTCGCAGGACGGGCAGATCCCGCTGCACCTCTCGGCACAGTACGGCCACTACGAGGTGGTGAGTGAGGGCGGGCGTCCCGCGTGAGCCCCGCGCGTGCCCGCGGGTCGGCGCCGAGCGCCGTCGCCCTGGCTCTGCGGGAGGCTGGGCGCGGGGCTGGCAGGGACTGAGCCCGGCCGCGTTGCTCCCCGCAGTCGGAGATGCTGCTGCAGCACCAGTCCAACCCCTGTCTCGTCAACAAGGCCAAGAAAACCCCCCTGGACCTGGCCTGCGAGTTCGGGCGSCTCAAGGTGAGCGCGGCGACCCCGGCGTTGCTCAGGGCAGTGCAGTGGGACCGAGGGGCTGCTCCGGCAGGAGGGGACATCCCTGGGCCCGCGCGACACTGCTCTCCGGRCCCTGGTGCTTTGCTGGCAGCTCCTGCCTCCTCCCAACTCCCAGCACGGGAGCTGCAAGTCCCTCTCCTACCGGGCCGGCAGCCGGGAGCCCTCATTCCCGGCGCGCCGCTGCTCCCTCCCYGCCTTGCTCCCGTTTGAGCACAGCTAGGCTGAGCTCACTGACCCCCACAAGCCCTGAGCATGGCCAGGCTCRGCCRGCAGGGACGGACGCGCTGTGTTCAYGGGGACKGGGCTGCTCGKGCCCGAGGAGACCCTGGCCCGGCCACATAGCACCGCATAGCGCAGCCCCCAGACCGTCCCGTGCCCCGCCAGGGAGGGGACCGCCAGGATATTTCCATTTTTGGAGTATCTGTAATATCTGCAGCTATAAACAGGGCAGTAAAAATAACTGCTCTGTGCCGCTGGGCTGCCCCGAGATGCCGACTGCCACTCCGGGCCTGGAGAGACCGGAGCTTTTTAGGGCTTGGTCTGAAAAGCCCAATTATGGGAAGCCTATTCCTGGCTGCCAAGCCCTTCGGGAGCCCTTGCCCCACGGCCTCCCACCAGCAAGGCCTCCGCAAGCGCCGCCTGTGTCCGGCCAAGGCCRGGGCTGCAGCACGGACGGGTCGAGGCGGGTCAGGCTGCAGGGAGCCCGGGGGCAATGCAGCGGGGTGCAGTCGCACCCGTGGGCTGCGCACAGCGGGGCGCAGGGTCCCTGCCTCACCCGTCACCCCTCGTAGGTGGCCCAGCTGCTGCTCAACAGCCACCTGTGCGTCGCCCTCCTAGAGGGCCAGTCTAAGGACGCTGCTGACCCCAACTACACCACCCCRCTGCACCTCGCGGCCAAGAACGGGCACAAGGAGATCATCAGGTAACTGTCCTCGCTGCTGTGCCTGCCCCACGTGCCCCAGGCACCGCCAGAGACTYGGTCCTGCTTCTTCCCAAATCCACCTTCCCTCTAAGTGGTTCAGTCCCTCATCTCCGAGGCCTCAGTGCATGGAGAGGATCCCCGGAGCACTGCTGGCCGCATCCCCCTGCTTACACCCTGCTCAGGGGCTCTGTCCCTCTCCTTCGTTCCCCCAGGCAGCTGCTGAAAGCCGGCATCGAGATCAACAAGCAGACGAAGACGGGCACGGCCCTGCACGAGGCCGCGCTCTACGGCAAGACCGAGGTGGTGCGCCTGCTGCTGGAGGTGAGCTCGCGCGAGGGCCCCGCTGCTGCAGCCCTCACCTCCTGCCCTGCCCCATGGCTCGGCTGCTGCGGCGCTGCCGGTTCCGCCTGGCACCCGTGCCGGTTGATGTCGATCACGGTGCTGCAGCAGAGACGGAGCCGCCGCCGTCCTGGGGCAGCGTTTGCTCCATGGCCTGGCACCAAGGGCATCTCCTCCTGGACAGGGCGGCGTGGATGTGAACATCAGGAACACCTACAACCAGACAGCACTGGACATCGTGAACCAGTTCACCACCTCGCACGCCAGCAAGGACATCAAGCAGCTGCTGAGAGGTGAGGTGGGGCTGGTTTGCACTGAGGCCTCGGCCGGTGCCAAGAGCAGAGTCCTGGTGGGACCTCAGTGGTGCTCCTTGTCCCTCACTGCCCTAAACCGTCCTGGCTCTGAGTGTGGACATCACCACCCCTCACATGCTGCCCTCCTCGTGTGGGCTTCAGCAGGCAGGGATCCTCAGAGATCAAGGTCTTGCAGCCACACTAACCTTCTCCCCTCTCTGTGTATTTCCCTCCTATTCCTTTCCTCTGGACTGTTCTCCATCCAAACTCTTCTCTTGCTTCCCTGCTCTCTGCCACCTCCTTTCTTCCCTCCATCCCTTGTCTTCAGAGGCATCAGGAATCCTGAAGGTCCGAGCGTTAAAGGATTTCTGGAACCTCCATGACCCAACTGCTCTCAACGTCCGGGCAGGAGATGTCATCACGGTGAGGCCTTGGGGGTCCCTGCTCCRCATGCCTCCCATCACCTCCCACCCCAGGGTGCCAGCCCCTTCCGTCTTCCTCCTCCACAGGTCTTGGAGCAGCACGCAGACGGGCGGTGGAAGGGACATATCCACGATGCTCAGAAAGGCACCGATCGGGTCGGATACTTCCCCCCCTCCATCGCTGAAGTCATCAGCAAGCGCACAGGTCAGGACCCGTCCTGGACATGTCGAAATGGGGCCCCTGTGAAGCCATCCCGTCCCTCCTGGCACTGCTCCTAGGACAGGTCCCCGCAGCCCTGGCTAGCTAGAGTGGGCAGGAGAAGGACRTGGGGTGGGAGGGAGGGCTCGTGGGATCAACACAGTGACAATCTGGGCCCTGGGGCTCGGGCACCGGGTGGCAGGAGGAGCCTTGGCCGTGTGGCAGGAGTGACACCAGGCCGCAGTGCCTGCTGCTCCCCGTGTCCCTGCATCCCTGTGTCCCTGTGCCCCCAGAGGCGGCCGTGCCTGGCCTGGGGTGAGCGGCGCCCGCCCCTCGCTGCCTCTGACGCCGGTGTTTTGTGTTTGAATGCAGGCTCGGTCCTCCCCCGCGCGGCGCCCGCGCAGCAGCGCCAGGGCCCCCCCGGGGTGCCGCGGCACCTCCCCGACGAGTGTCCACAGCCGGCGGCCCCGAGCGGCCCCGCGGCCCACGGCCACGTCGCCCTAACCCGGACGCTGCCGGGCCCTGACTGCCCAGGTCAGGGGGCTGCCGGAGGGAGACGGGCTGGGGGCCTGGCCCTGTCCCAGCCCCGCCACGCAGGGCGAGCCGGGAAGGACTTGCCTCGTGACGGGGAGCAGCTGCAGGGCAGTGGAGTGTAGGGGAGCCCGCAGAGCAGCCCCCGTCCTTCCCCGTGCCCTCGGCCCCGCCACGTCCCCGCTGCCTCTCCTGCATCCTGCCGGCTCCCGGGGTGTCCCGGCCGCGTCCGGGCGCTGGGAGGTGGGAGGCGCTGCTGGATCGGTGGTGGCCGGACGGCTCTCGGGTGAGACTGGTGCCCCCGACTTGGCCGACGCAGGGCCTGCTCCCTCGCGGCCACCAAGGCCACAGCCCCACAGGGAAGCAGGGACCTTGCTGGGGCGCTTGGCGCCTTGTGGCACTTGGGAAGGTCCCGGTGGGCCTGGGTGGCTGATGTGCCCTATTTCTGCCCCAAACAGCAGGAGACAGGAACAGCGTGGGCAGCGAGGGCAGCATCGGCAGTATCCGCAGCGCCGGCAGCGGCCAGAGCACCGAGGGCACCAACGGGCAGAGCACCAGCATCCTCATCGAGAACGCCAGGGTAGGTGCTGGGTGCCCCCAATTCTCCCCCATCCTGCTCCCCACGTTGAGCCCATCTCAACTCCCGTCCCACAGATCTCTTGATAAGTCCCAGAGCTTAAAATCATGCCCAGGGTGGGGACCTCCCCTTTTCCCTCGCAGAGATGGGTGCAAGTTGGACCTGGCACCCCTGAGGTGGGACAAGGCTCGTGGCCAGTGGGAATCGCTGCTCCAGTGGCCTCTCCTGTCCCGCAGCCGCTGCCCTCCGCCGGCGATGACCCCCAGCAGCACGTGGTGGGAGCGGAGCCCCGCAACGGGCAGCTCGGCTGCACGGCAGGTGAGGGGCGTCCTGGTGCCCCGGCGCCGCAGGACACCGCGAGGCCCCCGCGGTTGGGCTGCATGTGGCACCACCCCAACACTCCCCTCTGCCTTCCGCCCAGGGCCACTGGGGCTCCAGAGCCCCRGCAGCTGCCCCGCTGGAGACAAGGTTTTCTCCCACCAGTTCCTGCGCCCGGAGCAGCTCCTCGAGGGGAAGGTAACGGAGCCACCGGGGACATGGCTGGGGAGGGGATGTTTCTCCTGGCCAGGCCTGTCGTGTTGGGGCAGGAGAGGCCATACGGATATGCCTGAGGCTCTCAGCTCAGCTCTCACTGCACTGGGGACACTGGAGTCTTGGGGGTGATGGGGTCAAGCGGGTTTTACACAAGCAGGGACTGTGCCCCTGCACAAAGCAGCCAGCTCCTTGCAGCCCCTGCGGCCACCATCGCCGGTGACTTGTTGCTCTGTCCTCCGTGCAGGACGCAGAGGCCATTTACAACTGGCTGCGGGAGTTCCAGCTGGAGTCGTACACGGCCAACTTCCTCAACGCCGGCTACGACGTCCCCACCATCAGCCGCATGACCCCGGAGGTAAGAGAGCTGCTTCCTCTGCCCAGCGCTGCCCGTGCCCCCACCAGGCACCAGCAGCAGATACCCCCTGTCCCGCGCCCGCGATGCTGCTGCTCAGCGCAGCTCCACTCTTTGCACCAGGACCTCACCGCCATCGGAGTCACCAAACCGGGACACAGGAAGAAGATCTCCACYGAGATCGGGCAGCTCAGCATCGCCGAGTGGCTGCCCAGCTACATCCCGGTGAGTGTCTGCAGCCCGGGGCTGTGGGGCAGCACCCTCTTCCCCCCAGGCTTTTCCTCTGAGCTGCCCCTGCTCCGGGATGGGACAGGATGGAGATCGTCTTCTAGTCCAACCCCCTGCTCCAGCAGGGACACCTAGACCACATTGCACAAGGTTGCGTCCGAGGCGGATTTGGAAGATCTCCAGAGAAGGAGACTCCACAGCCTCCCTAGGGAACGTGCGCCAAGGCTCTGGCACCTTCACAGTCAAGAAGTTCTTCCTCACATGGAAATGCAGCTGCCTGGGTTTCGATTTGTCCCCATTTCCCCTTGTCCTGTYGCTGGCCACCCCAAGAAACCCCAACAAAGGCCAGAAAAGGTCTCCCAGGCAGGGAGGGAATGGATGAAAGTGCRACCTGTCCCTCGATGCTCACGCCGGCGTCTCGGCTCTCTTTGCAGGCTGACCTGATGGACTGGCTCAGTGCCATCGGGTTGCCCCAGTACCACAAAAAGCTGGTGAACAACGGTTACGACTCCATCACCATCGTGACGGACCTAACCTGGGAAGATCTGCAGGAGATCGGCATCAACAAGCTGGGTGAGTGGCTGATGGGAGCGTCCCTGACATGGACACGGGGTGGCCTGGGGTGGCCAGGTTTCCTGGCAAGGAACGCATGGGCCTCCCTCAGGCGGTGCACGGCACGGCCTGCACACCCAAAATGGGTGGTTCATGGCAGTTTCCAAAGACTCTGCAGGCAGGCTGGAGCCTGGCTGAGCCTGATGCCAGCCAGTGCCACGTGGGCATCGGCAGGAGTTTGTCTCCTCCTGTTGGCAAAGTTTGGGTAACCCAAAGGCCTTTGCCTTGGTTGGTGACATGAGCACAGCTCTTCCAGGCCAGGAATCAAAGGCCTTGGAGAGACAGAGCCAATCTAATGTGCCCCTTCTGTCACAACCTTCCCACAGGCCACCAGAAGAAGATCATGTTGGCTGTGAAGAAGCTCAGAGACCTCCGCAAAAGCTTGAACCAAGCRGAAGCAACGCTGGCAAGACGCAAGGTCCCCGGTTCCCTGGACATTGTCACCATCGAGTCGCTGGAGAACGGGGAATGCCAGTCCCCACACACGCCCAAGATGACAACGTTCCAGGACAGCGAGCTCAGCTACGAGCTGCAGACRGCCATGTCCAACAGCTGCCACGAGACGCTCGGCATCAAGAGCAGCCAGGGCATGTCGCGGAGCCAGGAGAGCATCGGGGTGCGCTCCCGGGGCTCGGGGCACTCGCAGGACAACGTGCTGTCGCGGCGCCTCTCCAGCCCCTCGCAGGAGAGCCTGGGCAGCGGCGAGAGCAGCGGCAGCAGCGGGCAGTCCTGTGCGCAGCCCCGCAGCAAGGAGAGCCCGGCCAGGCTGCCGGGCCCACCCAGCACCGAGCCCGGCGGCCAGCCCGGCTCCCCGGCGGCGCCCAGCGGCTGCGGGGGCAGCCCGCTCAAGGAGAGGAACGTGCCCGAGGGCACGGACCAGCACCCGCGCCCAGCGGCTCCCCGGGGCGCTGGCCCTGCAGGGCCGCAAGCAGCTGCCCCCTGCACCCCGCCGCAGACCCCCGGCAAGGCGGCCACCCCGTACATCTTCATGTACCCCCACGTCTCCTCGAAATCCCCACCAGCCCCTTCCCTGCTGGGGGCAGAGCAGCCCCGGAGCCTGGCGCAGCCCTTCGCCTCCTTCTCCCCCAGCCAGAAGAGCGGCCTGCAGGCGGCGGCCCAGAAAACCTTCTCCTACCTGCACAGCCAGTGCGGCCCCGCGGAGGCGGCCGCCGCGCCGGGCGCCCGGCAGCCCGCCGAGCAGCACAGCGGCAGCGACGGCGCCAAGCACAAGAAGCGATCRCACAGCCTGAACCGCTACGCGCTGTCGGACGGGGAGCACGAGGAGGAGGACGGCGTGTGCACCAGCACCCTGGGCTCCTACGCCACCCTGACACGGCGCCCGGGCCGGAGCCAGACGCCCCGGGCTTATCTGCAAGCCGAGGCCAAGGTCACCCGCAGCCAGTCCTTCGCCATCCGCGCCAAGCGCAAGGGCCCGCCGCCGCCGCCGCCCAAGCGCCTCAGCTCTGTCTCCAGCACCCTGGCTGCAGAGGCAGACCCCGAGCCGGCCGCCGAGCCCGAACGACGGCCCCTGGCCGCCCCCGGCACGGCCGGCGTCGCCGCGTCCCCCGGCAGGACGGTGAGGAGCCTGGCGGCTGCACTGGAGGAGCCACCCGGGCCCAGTCCACACAAGCCCCTCCTGGCCCCAAAGCCCCTGCATGTGGCCCAGGACTGTCCCTGCGGAGCGAGCGAGGCCAGTCAGCCCTGCAGCGCCAATGACTCCGGCCAGGCCGGGCTTGCCGAGGCCGCCAGGGACGCCCTCGAGAGCAGCAAGCCCCGGAGACGGACGGTCAGTGAGCCCAGCGCGCCCATGACGGAGGCTCTGCAGGGCAGGTGGGAAGATGCCAGCTCAGACACAGAGGAGGAGGCCAAAGCCGAGGTTTCCACCTCGTCCTCCCAGAACAGCTCCAGCGAGTGCATCCCCTTTGCAGAAGAAGGCAACTTAACCATCAAACAGCGACCCAAACCCGCSGGGCATCTCAAGGCCGACGCAGCCGCTCTGGACTCAGAGCCCAGTTCCCAGACCACAGACCCTCCCTGCTCCACCGAGAAGGAGCCCGGGGGGCCCGTTGGCCCCAAAGAGCCCCCGGTGCTGGAGTTCAACCTCACCGAGTCGGACACGGTGAAGCGCAGGCCGCGCTTCAAGGAGCGGGAGCCGCTGCAGACGGTGCTCAAGGCGTTCGGCGTGGCGGGGCAGRCGGAGGCGGCGGCCCCGGCGCCGCAGTACGCGCAAGCACAGGCCGTGAGCATCGCGGGCCCCGCCACGCACAGGACGCAGCCGCCCGCCGGCCTCGCCGCCGATGCCTTCGATGACGACAACRTGGAGTTCAGGATCGCCGAGATCGAGAAGAGCATCTTGTCCCTGGAGAAGGGCATCAAGAAGGCAGCGAGCCCTGTGAAAGCCGCCGGCGCCGCGGAGCTGCTGGGCACCGCTGTGCTGAGGACGCCGACGGCAGGTAGGGGCCTGCGGAGATCCTGCCCCGCGGGGGATCCCCGGTGGCRGCGGGACCTGCCGCTCCGTTGGCGGGGTCGGCTCCCGCATCCCCAGGAAGCTGGCGCTGGGAAGGGAGCGCACGCTGCCAGGTGCAACAGGGCTTCTTCCTTCACAGATGTTCCAGCCAAACACACGTCCGTGGCCTCCACCAAGCTGGTGTTCTCCGGGCCCAAGACCATCTACCAGCAGGTGCTGCAGCCTTCCCGTCACACGGTGGCTCCCTGGGCGGCTGCCGAGGCGCTGCCGGATGCGATGGGAGCCCCGGCCGGCGCCCGGAGCCCCGAGGCCGGCGGCAAGAGCTTGGCGAGGCCCTCGGCGGCCGCGCCGGGCGCCGCTCTGGCGCAGCAGCGGCTGGAACAGACCAACTGCACGCTGGCCGCCGCGCTGCAGGCTGCGGAGAAGGAGATAACGGCCAAAGAGGCGGAGAGGTGAGAGCCCTGGGCGGGAGAGGAGAGCCCTGGGGCGGGATGGGAGGGAGAGGAGAGCCCTGGGGCGGGATGGGAGGGAGAGGAGAGCCCTGGGGTGGGATGGGAGGGAGAGGAGAACACCCCGACGAGACCCCCACAGTGGAGAGGGTGGAAGGGCTCTTAGCTTGTGGTGAGGAGGGTCGGGGCCAGCCCGGCTCCCCCCAGCCCCACCAGCCCTCTGAGCGCCGCTCGCTCTCCCTGCCAGCCGCCCCGGCGCCGTGCACTCGGCCAAGAACATCCTGGAGGACATCAGCAACATGTTCGACGACCTGGCCGACCAGCTGGACGCCATGCTGGACTGAGGCTCCCTCCCTGCCTCCCGTCGCCGCCTCCGGCTGCTCTGCCAATGCCCCTGGTGACGGGGGAGCGTCCATCTGGCTCTCGGGTAGCGTCTCCAGATCTTCCTCCCTTCCTGCACTTGACACCACGGCTAGGAGTACGGCGGGTCCCTCCTCACGTGCCCCGGGGCTGCCCGGCTCCGTGTCCAACGCTCCGGGCTGCTTCCTGAGGGGGTCGAGGAATTTCCCACCAGCCTGGCAGCAGCAGAGCCCAGAGGGGCTGCCCCGCGCTCCTGGAGGCCCCGAGGAAACCCCACACGGAGCAGAGAGCCTCCACAAGGGACCTTTCTCTCCCCTCGCTGCATGGCCGAGTCCTGCCTCCTGTTATTTATCCCCTGCCAACAATGTGTCAGAGGAGAGACCTCCCCGGGCAGCGCTGCCTATTTACTGCGCGGCTCCCGCCCCGGCAGGGCCTGCGAGCAGCTGAAAGAAGACAGGGCTTGTCGCGACTTGGCAGCTCGCGGAGTGAGAAGGGGCCTTCCTGCTTTCTTCGCCGCTTTTCCGAGCGTGTCAGCGTCAGGCAGCGTGTAATCCGAGCGGATAGAAATCCCCACCGCGGGACCCGCGGCTGCACCCCGGGCGCAGCTCCCTCGTGCGGCGCCGGGAGGCTGCGGCCTCCGCCCTGCGCCGGCCACCGGCCCCGCCAGAGCCACCGGAGCCGGCAGCGCCTCTTTATTTTATTTCATGTCGCTCTCCTCCTTTTCCGGGAGGAGAAAACGGTCCCTTTTCCCCCCATCCTCAGTGCAGGAGGCAGTGGCCCTGGCTCCGCGGTGACCTTTGCCGCGCGCGGGACGCGGCGGGCGCCTCCTCGCCGCTCCGACGAGGCGACACGAGCGGTAGGAGCGGCCGGCAGGCAGATCCCTCCAGCGGGATCCGTTCGGTAGCGCATGGCTAAATATGTCCAAGAGCCCCGAACTTGGCTTGTGCTCGGCATGCCGAGCAAATGAAAGCATCGGAGCGCCAGAAGGGAAGCCGCCGTTGTACTGGAGTGCCATTTGTTGCAAAAATCCCAAACAAAAGGAAATCCAACCTTCAAAAAGAAAAAAATCCTGACCATCACAAAAGCAAATGGCAAAGGGAGAAGGTGCCTGAAGAGGCAGTTGCTTTCTGCTTTGGKGGGCAGTTTGTGACCGAAATTCCCGACTTTGCAGCCCCGCGTCCCCCAACACTGAAAAGGGAGCGGAGAGGCCGCCCGGACGCGCCCCAGGGAGCCTCTGCGGCGCTGCCGTGGGCGCAGCCAGCGGGACAGGCCAGCCCGGCTCCGAGGGGAAACGGGGAGGATGAGAGAGCCCCCCGAAAAGGAAAAAGGCCCCAAAAAGGACCTTCRTTTTTTTAATAACGGTTGGCTGGGACCTGAGGTCAGTTTGAGTGCTGCTGAGGGCACCTGCAGCCTGGCGAGCGGGTTCCTCTGTGTCTTCCACATCACACTGTGTGTATTGAAGCGACCCTGTCTGACAGACAAGTGCTACGTCTTGAACCCGACTGTTTTAAGTAGCTGCAACCCGTGGCACTTTATGAAAAGGTTTGCAGRAACCTTTTAAAACTGATTTTTACTCTTACAGAAATCCACCTGGGACAAGCCAGGGGTCTTTTTCTTTTCCAATGTTGATAAACTGTAAATGTCTTTTTTTTTTTAAGGCCAATGTATATATTTTAAATGTGATTTATTATATATATTTACTAATCAGAATTGCAGGTCTTGTACTCTAGGGTCAGGGCTAAGAGGACACTGGGGTGGAGCCGTGTCGCTGTCTGAGCCACCTGAGGGCAGCAGCAGGCTGCTCTCTTTATCAATAAGGGAATTCAACCTTTGGTTTTGCAGAAGAAAGCCTATTTTTTAAGCTCTAGATCTCTATTTTGAAGCTACTGTATGGTGTGTATGTAAGTTATGTACACTGCAACTGGGACTAACTGACYCTGGCTGCACCTGCTCCATGCAGCAAGGCAGCGCGGGAAGAAAATAGCCCGTGTAATCACCAGACTGACAGCAGATTCTAAACCATCTGCTCTCTTTGTGTTAATCATGTGTTTTTTGTTTTCCACTAACATCCATTAAGACTAAGTTCAATTAAACAGCGGGGCCTATTTTACCCTTTTGATAGCTCTGCCTGTTTGGCTCCTTCACTTCTCATCTCACCAGCTCGTGTCCCGTGCGGAGGCCTCGCGGATCAGCTTCGTCCTGCCTGAAAGCRCAGGCTGCGGATTAGAGAATCCCAGGATGGTTGAGGTTGGAAGGGACCTCTGGGGATCATCCAGTCCAAGCCCCTGCTCCAGCAGGGACACCCAGAGCAGGRGACACCCGGTCGCATCCAGGTGGGTTTGGGAGATCTCCACAGAAGGAGACTGCATTCCTGGCCTTGGCTGCCGAAGGACGCTCCGTCCTTGGAGCTTGGAGGCGCCGAGCGCGGCCGCAGGGACGCGGATCCTGCTCGCCGGCCGCCCGGGCCTCCTCCTCGCCGCTGCCTTCAGCCCAGGCGCCTCCTCCAGCTCTCGCGGGGCCCTTGGGAGCGCCGGCAGCGCCGCAGCAGCCGCCACGAGCGCCGCGGCGTCCGCAGCAGGAGCCGCAGCAGCCACGTYGAGCCCGAGCGGTGAGTGCCCTTACGCTACAGACAGGGACACGGAGGTGGACAGAGTTGTCCAAATCTGGGCAGAAAGCAGGGAAAAGGGGCCCAGGAGCCGACCGCAGCAGTGCCAGCCTCCCAGGCCACGTTTCTAAGCAGACACTGGTCCTGTCACTGTCACCTCGTCCCCAAGCAGCCACCCGGGTTTCACCTCAGGGCGTTGCTGGGCACCGACTCACTCCCGCTCTCCCTGAGCTCCTTATCCCAGACAATTCCTTAGTGTCACTCAGACGCTGGGGATGGGGTTTGTTCTTTTTTAATACAATTTACAAGTTTTAATACAAATCAAATATTTTTTACATACATCCCAAAAAAAATTTAATATAAAATATACACCATTTAAAAACCTTTTGATGTAGGAAATTTCGTTCTGAAGCCATGCGCGCCCTAAGGGGTGGCACTGGCAAGACCGTCCAGAAGGCTCCATTCAGACACCTCTGCTCCACGCGAGTCTAGCAGGGCAAGGAGGGTGAGATAAAATAAACGCAGAGGAGACCTCGGAGGTGTCCTCTGGAGATGGGGCCAGCAGGACRCCCCGGAGCTGCTGCCTTTTGTCACCAGAGCAGGAGCCCCACGCGGGGCAGACGTGGCTCTGTGGAACAGCAGCTCCGTGGCTGGAGGAGGAYGTGTCCCGCGTGTCCCACCYGCCGGGCAGCTGGCGGATCACAAARAGCAGCCGGATTCCCTGGCGCCAGAGCCGGCTCTTCGGGACGGGAGAGCAGCCGGGGCCAGGGCCGGGGAGGAGGGTATTGCTCAGAGGTGGGTGCTGCGCTGTGCGGCGCCGTGCGAGCTCCCTGCCCTCGTGGAAACGCGAGGAAGACGACGGGCAGCGGGAGGGCCGGGCCAGGGGGCTGCAGCTCCCTGCCCTCCAGGAAGGAGCCGCAGCCGTTTGTTTGCCTCGTGTGCGCGCGGGGAACCGCGGCCGTGTAGTGTGGAGTTGCATTGGAAGCAGAAACAGCGCCGGGGTTTGCCCGAGTCGCTCAGGTCTCAGAATGAAGGAGGGAGCGGAGAGCTTCCCTGGCTGTGAGGGTCCTGGGAGCTCCCCTGTGGCCCTGATGGCCCGAGCGCACAGGGGCAGCAGAGTCTTCCAAAATCTTAAGTGCCCCTGTGTGGCGCTGGTGGAAACCAGGGCTGGCACCTGCACAAGCCCAGGAAAGGCTCCCCCAGGAGGAGGAGAAGAGAGAGAGACCTCCAGGCAAGGAGGGAAGAGCTGGGAGGGCAGCACTAGGGCAGGACGCTCCCAAGCTCTCGCACAGGAGACCTGATTGTGGGGGGCTCCAGCAAGAATGGGGCAGCGTCGCAGGCTGGGGAGGGAGGCGCCCCCAGCTCCAYGTTATTTACAACCAGCAGATGCGGAAACGCTGCCCACAAAGACACTTCCCCCAGGGCAGGACAGGCAGGGCTTAGGCTTTATCTACAACTATTGCTGTTGCCCTCTCGAGCAAGACGAGGCCAGCTCCAAACCTACCTCGTGGCAGCTCCTCTAAGAGCGGGAGCAGATCCAGGGGGGCTGCAGGAGGCTGGGCTGCCTCCCTACRGCCACGCAGAGCTGCCCTCCAGCTCCCTGTGCTCCAAAGCACGAGGGGAAGGCGCAGACACTTGTTCTTAGGGCCCTTGCTGCTCTCCTGTCCAACAGAGCAGCGGCACTGGAGGGCAGGTCCCGGGACGCCGGCCCCAGAGGTGGACAGGGCCATGCACAGGCGTGCGCGTGTGCACACGCAGCCAGGAGCACAGGGAAGGAGGGAAAGGGAATTTCAACAGAGCTTTTGTGCCTCGGCAGCCCCCTGCCAACCCTGCTGGCCCAGATTCTCCTGGCAGGCCCAGGAAACTCCATCTGCTCACACAGCGAGAAGGAATCGCTTCATTTCAGCATCACCACGATACTCACAAAAAACCTCTGGTAATAAATAAATAAAGGAAGAGCAGGCGGAGCAGCCAGCGGAGCCTGCAGGCTGCTGCAGCCGTGGGCAGGGGAAGGCTGCGAACCTGCCGGGGGACCCCCAAGCAGGGCCCTGCCCCGGTCCCCCCACAAGCTGCTCGTGGGGTTTTGCAAGGAGGCCACCTGGTTTGCATGTGCGAGGGGAAACTCCCGGAGCCTCCTGCTCCGTAGGGATGCAGCTGCGCAGCCCAGGGAGCTCGAGCTGGAGGGGCTAAAACGGAGAATTCATCCCCAGCTTTGTTTCAAACTGCAGCTTCTGCCTCTTTTGGTAGCGGACTCGGACCCTGCAGGAGGCAGAGGAAAGAGTCAGTACACAGGGAAAAGGAAGGCAGGAGAGGCGGTTCCTGAGGAGGGGCAACATCTGCCCTGGGCCTGGATCCTACAGTGCCAGGAGAGACYAGGACTCATAGCCTTGGTCCTGCCCGATCCAGCCAGGTGCCTTCTCTGAGCCCGTCAGGAACAACAGAGAAAGGTCCAAAACGTCCTCCCAAGGACAGAGGCTTCTGTCCTCATGGCAGTTCCCTTGAAGCCCCAGCGCTTTGATGCCTGAGCCCCTTCCCAGAGCGCTGCTCATCAACACCGACTCCCTGCGCTGGGAGGAGCAGCCGGTCCCTTTCCCCGCTGCTAATTCCTGGCTTCAGCCACGTGCCCTGAACGCGAKTGCCACAGCCTGGGCGCTGCGTGAGGACATGTTCCCTCCGCCGCTATGTCCCCACGGGACGAGCCGCAGAGRACAGCCCTCTCTGACCTGTGCTGGTGTTTCGTGGATGTCGGCTCTCCCCCTCTCCTTGGTGGGAGATAAGGGAGTTTTGGTCTCCCTTCCTGCTCCCAATCACTGCGGCTGCCCTTCCCTGCCCCTCTTTCCTCCCCTGCATTGTTTAGTCCCAGAGAGGTGGAACAGGAGCCTGCACAAGAGAGCCAGGTGATTCASACACCAACAGCTTTGCCTTTCTCTTCTCCACCCTGCTCCAGGGCATGTGCAGCCCAAGGGCTGGTGGCCACAACGTCCCAGCCCTCCCTCCCCATCCCCACAACCCCTTACCTGATTTCATGCAGCTTGACAATCTCATTGATGATAACCACAAGGACAAGGGAAAGAAAACCCAGGAGCCATGAGACTGGAGAGATGGGAACAGAGCTAAAGGTCAGTGGAGAACTGAGGTTTTCCCAGAGTTTCAGGTCCAGCGCAGTCTGTGCCACTTGCCCCAGCAACCTAGAGTCACAGAGGGACAGAGTGAAGATCAGCAGCATGAAGAGGCTCCCGGGACCTGCAGATTGGGGGTAGGCTCAGCTGTCCCACCTCCACGTTCCCAACACGGGCCACGCCACCAGTTTGCCAGGGAAAACCTTTGCCCTAGAGCAGCCTTTTCCTCGGAGCCAGCGGACTGGTGCCGGCTGCCCGGCCCGGGGTGCGGTACTCACACGACGGCCACGGTGAGCGTCCACCAGCGGTTGGAGAAGGGGCTCTTCTTCCACAGCGGCTTGGTGCGATGGACGTGGGTGATGGATATGAACACTGCGGGGGACAGATGCAGTTACCTAGCAGCACACACAGGTAACTGCTCTGCAACACACACCGAGCGCCGTGGCCCCAAGGGCTGTGGAGCTGCTCCTCAACCCAGCCCTCCTTTCAAGGTCCTTCAGGACCAGGTTCCCTACAGCAAAGCCAGGCAAGTCCCTGGATATGCAGAGGGGGCTGCTGCAGCAGGACTGTGCAGGGATGTCAAGGGGGGCTCTTAGCCTGGTGCTAAATGCAGATCAGGCAAAGGAGCAGAACTAGGGAGCAGGGGGGTACCCTCCTCAGCGGGACGCTGCAAACCCACACCAGTATAAAGCTCCAGCCCTGGGGGAGACACTTCATTAGACACAGAGTCGTCCACAGAGGACAACACTTTCACTCTGCTTTAGCTGGGCACATTCAAATGGCATCAGTCACGTGCAGGGCCTCCCTGCCTGGCCTCTAAGRTCTCAAGGACACTAGGCAGAATTTCCCAGTCGTGCCGGTGGGCACCGTGCTGCATCCCACTGACAYGGAGCTGCCGGGATGCAGGTCAGCTGGTCTGGACACCAGTGCTCAGCCTGGCACCAAGCAGGCAGCGAGCAGAGGCTCTCTGAGGCTATGGGGAGCAGGCAGCATCCAATTCCCTTTGCCAGGGAACTGCTCACAGGTGCTGCGAGTTGGCCAGGACAGGCTACCTTCCCCCTCCAGAGATTTAAAAGGCTTCCAGGCCCAAGGCCCTCCCAGCCAAAACAGAGCTGCTTGGGGAGAGGGGAACTGGGTGCATGCAGAACAGCAGCAGGGCTGCTGGGCTCCYGAGGCAGGGAGTGCTGTGGAGCTTTGCAGGGTGCTGCTAGCTGGTTTGCAGGGGATGCTGTTCATAGGGTGGCATTTGGGCATTTGACTACAGTAGAGGGGAGCCAGCAGGGACTCACCTGTGTGCAGGACAATCAGGCCGGCCACAAGCTTCTGGGCTACAAGAAGGGCATTGGAAAACATCCCAAACCAGTCAGGAGCACCATCGGCATTGCTAGGAAATGAAGGGACAGGGGAGAGAACTCAGCCACAGGACCTGTGGCTGACCTGTTTCCAGCCGGGCCACATCCTCTCATAACTGAGAGAATTAAGTGCAAGCTCAGAGTCAGCCACTTGCAAGGAAMACAGAGGCTGTTCTGGAAGCAGGAGGTGATAGGGAGCAAGGCAGGACCTTGCCCCAAGGAAGCTCTTATCAAAGCTCCAGAGAGAGTTCCCAGCCCTGTGCAGAGATGATATTGCTGGGTCACCCAGACCCTGATAAAGCCCCTCAGCTGTGGATCATCCTGCTTAAGAAGGACGAGAGGGGCAGGTGCTGGAAGGAGAGGGTGTCTTGGGCCTGTTCCTCACCTGTACAGCATGATGGAGGAGCAGGCTGTGAGATTGAGGCTGGTAGTGTTCACCTCTTTGCAGGACTCGTGCAGCGTGAACCCAAAGCAGATGAGGCAGGAGCAGATGGTCAGGCTGAATTTCAGCAGGAAGCAGAAGAGGAAGTAGTGCTGAGTCTGTGAATAATGGAGAGGGAGGAGGGACATGGGCAGGTCTGTCTCGCCCTACCCAGCACAGGCCTTCAGGGTGTCAGTGGCTGCAACACAGCTGAGATGTTGCCCTGAGGACCTGTTGTGTGGGCAAGTTTGCAGTAAGGGCTTCCCATCCTGGCCATGCCAGGCTTTGGGCTAGATACCACAGATCAGAACCTATCAAGAGGTCTGGGAGGTCTGTGCTAGGGCAGGACCTCAACTATGCACCAACATGGGGCTAAAGTAGTAAAGGGAGGTGAGAACAATCCTCATCTGAAGCATCACCTACCTTCTTGGGAATGGAGGTCAGGTTTTTTCCCGTTGCCATGGTCATGATGGAGCTGTGGGGGGGCTTGCCCAGGAGTGAGATGCTGGAGAAAAGCAAGTTRGTCTCAGTGACAAGGCCAGGCACTGGATTTTTTGTCTTTGGGGGATCTCTAGCGCTTGAGCTCCAGGAGCCTCCTCAGACTGCTTGGAGCATTGGCACTGATCTGGCCCCTTTTTGTGCAGAATATTTGCACTCCCTCCCTCCAGTTAATGCCGTAGAAGATCTCACATGTGGCAGATGTAAACAGGGAGAGAAAACCTGTGTGTGATGGTGTGATGTGACTCTGCCTAGAGTATCTTGACCTTTGCCTGACACCCTGTGCTCTCCATCACAGTTGCTAGAGTGCAACAGTGCTAGAATTAGAAGATTATTCTCAGCTGGGGGTTCAAACCACCTGAKAAGGGAGGCTCTCTGATTGCAGGCCAGGCTAAACAGCAGTACATAAGTTCTCCTGCCTGTGCTTCTGAGCTCCTTGACAGGGCAGKTGTTTGCAATTATCCTTCCAGCCTCTCTAGTGTGCTGCAGGTCACATCAACTTCCTTTTTACCTTGGACACAGGGAGGCTTGGAGACTGGTCCATGTGTCTGGAGAGTGGGCAGCTTAAGGCAGGAGATGCCCCCCTGCCCAGCAGACTCACCTGAGCAGCGGGTAGCAGAAACAGGAGAGCCACACGATGTCCGTGGTGCTGAGGATCGGGGGCAGCTGCACCAGGCAGGAGAGGAACTGGCCGGGAGCAACCCGGAGCGAAGAATGTGAGCAAAGGTAGGACAGCCCTGTCACCCCAGACACCACCATCCTCCCCCAAACACAGGGACGAGCCACTACCAAGGGTGCCAGTGCACAGCCCCTCCATGGGCAGCAGGTGCTGCAGGGGATGCTTTTCCTCAAGGGAAAAGGGGAYAAGAAAGAACATGAGGTTGAGACCATGTAGGCTCTATCTGTAACTACTCAAAACAGTGCTAATGAACACTATTATATGTAATCAGTGTAAATGAGACCGGTCTTGTCATGGGTAGAGGGATGGACATGCTGTGTAAACCCGACTGAAGGTCACCCACCTCCCTCCCTCACAAGGCTGCCCCATTGCAGCCACCCACATTCCCTCTGGTATCTCTGCCCTCCGAGGCAGGTGCTGCTCCCAGCCAGTGCAGGACTCACCTGAATGATGACCAGGGTCAGCTGGCACTGCAGCAGAAAGAGGAAACACTTGCGGATCCCGTACGTCGCGTGTCTGGCCTGCAAGGAAGCACAAGAACCCTGTGGCGATGGCAGCAGGTACCAGCCAAGAGCAGTTATGGGCAGGGGGGCACGGGGCTTGCAGGGCAAGTGGGAGGGGAGAGGATTTGGACTGGATGCAGACAAAAAGGGAAGGTCTCCTGCTGTGGCTGAGAAGGAAGAGCAGAGATTAGCTGAGGAATAAGTTTGTTTAAACCTGGCTTTTGTGGTGTGATGCTCATCCTTAGCACTGCATCGTTCCCTGAGCAGGGGTCTCTGCAAGTTTATTCTTCCTAACTCTGAATGATATTTGTGTCCTTTTGCCACATAGCACCATTCCCAAACCATCTCATGGAGTTGGGCCAGGCAGGGAGAATCTTTCCTTTGTGCTTTGTGAACAAATGCCAGGACACACAAGCAAAGCTAATGCTAGGAGCTTAGCTAGGACAACTCAACAAAAATGCCAATAGGGGCTCCTGGTTTTGATCCTTACCATCTTCAGGTAGAGAGGGGAAGGCTAGGACCAGAGAAGTGCAGGGGGAACATGCCTGGCTCACCTGCTCTATCAGCCTGATGATGCTGGTGCTCTCTTCTTGGCGAAAGGACATGGAGCAAGGCAGGCTGTTCAGCTGTCCTGAGAGCTGCAGCGGGGTGAGCTCCTCGGAGATGTGAGTCATGGTAGTGCTGGTGGCGTAGCCAAAGGTCTCCCAGGAGCAGCGGGAAGGGTACAGAGGGTCCAGTGCTATACTGCATGGTCAACATGGAGAGCATTAGGGAAAGGCCCCATCCCAGGGAAGAAACTACATTTCAAAATCTCAAAACTGCTCAAAATCTGCAAACTGATTGATCCAAAGCAGTGTTTCCTCTCTCTAACCCAAACGAGATGCAACCATAACTGCCAGTTGGGGCACAATCTTTTAACATGCAAAATTAAAAACTTCTTTTCAAAGATGGAGGGAAATGTCTGTGTGCGAGAAGGGAGCTAGGAGTCATCTGCAAGGGAAAGGCAAGAGGAGGACTCTGGATCCTGCCCCACCTGATGTCACTTTGCAGGAAGAGGCAGCTGTTCCGCAGGTTAGCAGAGCTTCCCAGACAGCAGGTCACCTCCCCATACTCCTGCATGATCTTGATCATCTCACACATGGCTGCAAGGTGACAAAACCAGAGTGTTATCTCACTGTGCACGCAGAGAAGCAGTGTTTTGCACACATTTTCCAGTGTGGATAACAAGCAACCAGGCCTTTTAAAATAACCCTGAGATTCCTCAGTCTTGTGCARTTAGATTCAAAGTCAAATGATGCAACTAGGTAGTTAATTAATTGAAGTTAAAGTGCCCTGTGCACCTGCCTTCTACAGGAGCTGAGCTGTGATCCACACAACTGAGATCCGGAGCAGAGCTCTGCTTCCAACAGGTCTCTGTCAGATCCRAATTTGGGTATGGCCAGAGTACGTAACACATGTGGCTCTAGCATCCAAGAGTGTTGTTAGAAAACATGAAATACTAAATTCACTTAAATAACTGAGCCTTAAATAAATGAAAATAATAAAAATAAAACTTTAAAATCTGCTTAAGTGCCTCATGGCTGTTCCAAGTTCAAAGGAACAACTAACAAACCACTCTAAAAGCAGTACCACACTCAGCCTAGCTCAAAGGCAGCAGTTCCTGCACTCCCAGTGCTACCTCAAGCCTTCATCAACCTTTTTATCAACATCCTCTTGAGGCCTCTAAATCAAAGCTGCTGTTTGATCCACTTTTCCTTCTGTAATTCTGCCCAGTGCTCTGTATACACGTGAATTTTCTAGAATGCTCTATGCAAAACTAAGCCACACTCTGCAGAGATTCCTGTGTAAACGTTTTATCTGAACGAGGGGTGCAGATCTGCGGTRCAGCGAGGCCTCAGATGGAGCAGGGAAGGACCAACCCCACCAGAGACAGACCAAAAGGTACCCAGGAGCTGAGAGCCTAGGCTGGGTGGCGGCTGCCTCTCACCAGCACTCCTGTAAGCTGTGCCCAAGAGGGACCTAAAATGCCAAATTGTAATGATTTTATTGCAGACTGCATAGGCATTAGCCAGTTGAGCACTTAGCCCCTTTCCTAGGTAAAGTAGCATCTCTCAGAGCCAAAAAACATGTCTTTTCTGGTCTCTGYGATCAAAAATTCTATAATGCAGCAAAAGGTGCTAACAGTAACTGCCAGGGGAAAATRCTTCTGGGAAGTGATTTCTGAGTTATATAAGGAAGCGAGGGTTATGAGCAGAGATCAAAGTCTCCCAGCACGCTGATAAAGCTTRTTTAATAAAAGGCAGTAGCATTTTGGATGTTTGCTTTTGTGTCTCTTATGAATGCAAATGGAAAGAGGAGTGGTTCTTAGCCCAGTTCTGCAGCTAGGGAACCGTCACATGAAAAGGAAGCAAGCTCCTCCCCGGGTAGCACAGAGGGTCGTTAACACCAAAATGCCCCTCTGGATTTTTGGAGCATCTCCTCTTCCCTTCCTGGATTTCCACACTCTGCCCAGAAGAGCCAGAGCGAATGGATGGGTGTTCCCAGGCAGGGCAGACCTCGTCCCCACGTCCCTCGTCCCACTTACTCTCTGGGGTGCAGTCAGTGAAGAGTGGCACCAGCAAAGGCACGTTGTCTATGTTCTGCAGATGAGGTCTCACTTGGTGAATCCCGCGGGGAAGTTTGGCCTGAAAAGGAGAAAGGAGGATAAGCAGGAGTGTGTGAGGAGGAAGTAGTTATCAGGGAACTGTTGAAATGAGAATTATAATTCTCCCAATGTAACTTCAAGATACAAATTAAGGTCCCTGCAGAGAAAGCCACTGTAAAAGGTCTTCTGCCACGTCACATCACTGTTGTCTGTGCTGACACGTCGAGTTATCTGTCCTCTCTCCCAGGGTCTGAGAGATCAGCATGATCAAACTGTGCTTAGAGATTTCTAAGGAACTTTTACATGTGAGGAGCACTTATTCTTAGAATCTCCTAACACCTAGACCTGCTACTTCAAYTGCAGCCACATCGACACCCAGAAAAGGAAGAGTTCTTGCTTTCTGAACACAGGTTTAATATATTTTTAATCTGCATCTCTCTGATATGTCTGTAAGCTCCACTGAGCGTGTCTGAGCTTTTGTGAGGCAGGAAGAACATGTTCCACACCCTGACTGATGGGCAGCACCAGCTACAGCCAGGGGCTGCAGGGGAAAATACYTATCGTCTGCCTCCCTGGAATATATGCATGTTTCCACCTCGAGCTGAGCACATGAGAAGAAGACCCAGACAGACTGAGATGGGGCTCTCCAGGCTGCTCCACATGTGGTGCTCTCTACTCCTGAACTCTCAGAGAGAGGAACAACTTGGCAGCAGGGAAGCACCAAGAGAATCCCAGACTTCCCAGGCAATCGCTTGTAAGCTGAGGTGAAAAGGGGAAAATCAGGAGTCCCAACAAACCGCTCAATCAGCTGGCTTCAGAGAGGCATTGACTTGGCAAGAGCAATGCTCTTGGCCACAGCAACAGTGTGAGGTGGGTAGGAAAAGGAGCCTCACCCTGTTACAGTCCTCCAGGAAGCTGGGGATGTCACTGTCTGTGGGCTGAAAGCTGATGAGATCCGAGTGCCCTTCCTCCTCCATCAGCAGAAGCCCCTCCACATCATCTCGAGAAACTGCAGCAGAGGAGAAACATGATAAACAATAAGCTCAAACCTGTCTCTGCCACCCCTGTGTCACACCCACGTGCAATATTCACATGGCACTGCAGAAGCCAGGAAACGTGAGGCCTGGTTTTCTAGGTTAGCTACACTTAGATCCCACTCAGTCATACAAAATGCAGTATTTTTAGATGACTAATCTGCTCAGAGGTAGAAATGCGAGTCTAGTCTCTGCTCTTCCGAGACATGACAGTTTATCTGCTCAGCTTGCTTGCTTCTTCCAGGGGAAAAAGAATGAAGAAATCGCCCTTGAAGTGAGGAAAAGAATAACTCACAGGCAAAGATTGACCTGGTGGCCTGACCACAGCCCCAGCAAGAATCAGAAACGGAATGAGTGGTTGTACAGCCATGACTGTGGTGCAAAGAGGGAGGTTTGTTTGCAACATCTGCTTCTCTGAAGTGGGTAGAAATGCTATGAAAATACAGCTCTTGCTCACACATGCACACACCTCAGGCCCATCCAGTTTTGTGCTCAAAGCTCTGAAGGATCAGATATCTGGTGAGGACACAGGAACCTATGAAGGGGTTTAAAAGAACCATCCAGGAAACATGTGGCATTCAAAGTGGCTTAGGTGCAGTGCTCTCACCCTGATGAAGGTCATCGTGCAGAGAGCCGGCGTGGCTGGGGCTCGAGGGAGGAATCTCTGAGCCAGGCACATCCCCATTGGGTGTTAAAGAGATGTGGCAATTCCAGCCAGTCTCAAGACCCATCTTCTCAGCAAACACCTGCAGGAGAGAGGACACAAGATTTTAATGGAGCTGTCCAGGCCTGAGCTTTGCAGACCAWTGCCATATTGAAGCCTGAGGTACCTTCTGGACCCATTAGCTAGCTGAAGCAGATTAACCTTAAATTGCACAGGAGCTAAAGTCTTCAGTCAGACATGCAGGGGCCATGCAAGTTCAGGGGGCTCTRCAAAGACGGCTTACCTTGCTTTTGAGCTCATCTTCCAAGGAGAAGTAGACAAAACGAATGCAGGCATTGACCAATCCATCAATGAGGCGGACAATGTCAAGACGGGCCTGATACTGAGACGAGACCATCCCCATGAAGATCTGTCCGCTCAGAGCCTGGATGCAATCTTCTTTCTCCATCACTTCCCCAATCCCTTCTTCAGGCATGCAAACAACACGCAGTCACATTGAGACACAGGTGGCCATATGTGCATGCAGACAGCAGCACACATGGTGACAGAGACCACCAAAACAGCACCACAGGGCCACAGATTCCAGGTACACAAGAACATGCAGATAAACACACACACACACACACGGGGAAAATGAAGAGACRTCCATTTGTCCCAGCATACCCAGTCCCAGAAGCAGTTTCAGAACATCCCCATAGACGTGACCAAAAATACATGTGTGAAACATGGAGCATGGAAAGGGAAAAGACAAAAGAGAAAATGGATCAGTCACAAGAGAAAGGGCAGAAAGGTTAAGGATATATGCTGTATAATGTTCACATGTGCATTTTAAACACACCATACTGTGCTTAAACAACATGAGAAAACTGTCGGAAGCAGACAGGCATCAGACTATGAGGAGTTGATGCAAAGGAACTGGAACTGGATCGTGTTCCCTCCAGCGCAGCTGCGCACAGATTCCTATAGTCTGCCAAAGCCTGGATGACAGGGCTCCTTTCACCATCACCACATCAGCCTGTGGTGAATGGGAGCTGAATGCAGCACGAGGAACAACATAACCAGAGATTTCACACAGTTACAAGGCTCTCTGCACGTAAGACTGAAAAGTGTTTAGAAGCCACTCCATTGGAGCTGCCTCCCAGCTGTCTGCAAGGATGTTACTCTCATTTTACAGAATGGGAAATCAAGGCAGAGAGAGGTCAAGACTGATTTTTCCAAAGGAGCCTTGGGAGTTATGCAATGGTATGTATTTATTGCTCACTTTCTGGTGCTGTTCTGGAGGAGACGTTGTACAATTTGAGTTCTACTTGGAATCAGAGCCTCCAGCCCAGCAACRCAATCACATACCATCAGGCAATTAACTCCTTTGAAAAACCCAACATAGGTGATTTCCATAGAACTGGAGAAACAGCAAGCCAAGCACCAAAAACCCAGAAGTCTTGAATTTCACTTGCCTGCTCTAAAGAAGAGATTTCCCACGAGTACAAGTATTTCTTTGCAAGCTTCAGTAACTTAGCTAGAAACATACTTGCCAGCAGCTAAATCATTATTTCCTTGGGAACTGCATCTACTTGAGAAAAGTTTGGTTCTCCATCTATTTCAGAAAAGTGTTGTTCTCCATTTCCACGTGCTGCTCTGAGTTACACCGTTGTGGCAGCTCTAGACTGATCAGCATCACCCAGCCCCACAGCAGCCCCAAGCACAGGCGCCAGAGGAGAAACGTACCGTCCGAGCTCCAACTGTTCCTCCGACTGCTCTGCTTGATGGGGGTGGTCCCRGGCAGCTCGCAGCAGGTGAAGATAGCGCTCTGCCCGGGCACCTGCACCAGCTCTATGCACTTGCCGTTGAGCTGGGAGGACAGGGCGCAGTGCATGGGCTTGTAGGCGAAGGCAGAGCAGTACCCCGAGAGGCAGGCCCGCTGGTAGAAGTCCAGCACCTTCTTCCTGCACGGGAGGCAAGAAGAGGACAAAAGTAGAGAAATGTGTGGCCTTGCTGACTGCGTACGCGGAGGTTCAATGCAGACACCACCAGGTGGGTATTTGGAAAAATGTGTTCTGTGGACAGTGGTAAGAGACTCTGAAAACCTCTTTCCTTGTTCTTTCTGCAGCCTCTACGCTGCAGGCAGTGCTGGGCAACAAAAACGTATTCCAGCAGGGACAGTGCTGAACATTTCTGGTGGCTCATTTGACAAATGGATGGATAGGAATGCAGTACTTTTTGAATACACTTATTAATATAATATGCTCTATATGGTTGTCAGATAATTCAGGAAGTTCACTTACGACAGCAGAGGCTTAATTCATCAGAGAGAAAGTTTATCTGTAGGCAGATAAACACCAAGGAAGGAACTGACAACCCTGACACGAGCATCCATAGCTCATAGATACTTAAAATAATAGACTATTCTTCCATCCTCCATAGTCTGGGTCCCAGGAACTGTATTTTAAGTCTCCAGTTAGTCAGTCCCTGAGCATTCAATACTCAATATTCAGTCCCTGAAATAGTGTAAATTTCCTTCTCTGTGATGAACTCACAAAAAAAAAAAAAAAAAAAACCCGAATGTGGGATTTTTTCTCTGGTTTCTGAGATGATAAATATTCCAAAAAGGACCACTTGGACTTATGTCACACCGAGGATAAGCAGATTTAGTAGAACAAYGTGCTGCTGTTCAGTGAAGCCAAATATACCAGTCTGCTCAGCAGGCAGGAATGTAAATTCAGGCTATAGATGAAGATAGGACAGACTGTCAGATGTCACTGCAGGACTAAAAGGAGGCAATGCAGTATGAAGTGGTTTGAAACTACCCACAGCAGGCAGAGTCGATAATTTTGTGTTTTATGTAAGATAAGGCATTTCTTGAACAAACAGAACTCCTTGCCATCAGCATATGACCTCTCTAGAAAGTATGGTCCTCTATATGCTACAGTCAGTTTCCATTTCTAAGAGGTTGATATGTTAACAGACGCAGCAGGAAACGTTTTCCTGTGACAGTCCAACAGGTTGCTTGTAGCTGTCTAATCCTTTGCACTGCCATGCTTTCAACAACGGATTATGAGCAGAGACTGCTCATGTTCATAACATACTTCAAGCTTCTGTTAAATAGCTTAATAAGCATCAGTAAAGGGGGAATTTTAACACAGAATGACCAGGTTCCTTCTGCAGACTGGCAGAAACTTCTGAACGCACCAAACAACGAAGCTGCCTACCTGTCAGAGCCAGAGAGGGGGTAGATATCAGTGCCATCCCAAAAGTCCGTGCAGGCCTCGAGGATGATGTCGGCTGTCCCRTGGGAAAACATCTGCTCAGTGCCTGAAATGGGAGAGAAGGGGTCRGGAGCAGCACCCCTTCAGGCGCCCGCCACGGGACTTCACACCAACTGCTCCTTCATTTGTTAAAAGTGTCCCCACAAAGCTCCTGGATCCCCTCCAGACACCCCCCTTCCTCTGTTAAGAGTTTTGAATCCCTGGCAAGAAATAATTCAAGACTGGATGAGACATATTCAGCTGTTATTTGCCCAACCATGAGTTAAACAAACATAGTCAGCTCCTATTCATCCCTTACAGCGTGTAGCAGTCCTGCTCCTAYGGAAGGACTTGTTCCTCTGGGGCAAAACTTGTTCCTCTATCAGCACAACAAACACGACRATACCCTCGTGGGCTTCTTCTTGTGATGGGATAAGCACCGGTGAYGAGACTATAGGAATCAAAGTCTGTCTATAGAGGAAAATGCAGTCGATTTTAGTCTGGGAATGGACCTAACAGGTAACAACCATTCTCAAATACCTTCCATTGACGTGGCAGAGGACTTAACAGTGCGACATGTTAACAGCAGCCTGTTTCACACAGGGATCTGGGAACCAATTAAATGAGGACGGGTCAAAAGTTCAGAATCACAGACTATAAAAGAATAACTCACGTCTTGACCAGGGGAAGAACTGAAAATCAATGGACCCCAGAGCTTGTTCTATTTTTACTTCTGTTACTTTATTCTTTAAAAGACTTACTACTTTTAATTCCCTCTTGTAGGCTGGAGTGTTACAACGGGTCACCCAAAAGCGTGTGATGCTACTTGTCTGCTGCAGGCCCCAGGCACAGGACACMACGTAAAGGATGCAGGGCTGCCTCCCCTCCACATTTCCTGTTTTGTTTGTGCTGCTCCATTAACATTGCGTGCACGTAGACTTCCCTGTCTAGGTTCCCTCCTCCAGCTGCTCTGCGATTTTGACCCCAACAGCTTCAAAGCTGATCTAATGAAAAAAACATCACTGCCAAGAAAAATGAGCCCAAAGGCCTCTTACAGGCGCTGCTGCTGACTGCAAATGCTCTCGCTAGTTGGTGGAATCATGAGCCAAGAATACCCACTAGCATAAATCAAGCAGGGAGCTTCAGGAACGCTGGAGGATTTTCCAAAACACAGCAGCTCTCTGCTCTCTACTATAAATAGACATCACAAGCCAAGTTTATCAGCATAACAAACCTCTAAAACCAATGGGAGCAGTGTGTGAAAGAAGGAGCTTGTTTCAGAGACACAAAGAAGTACTTGTGTGGGGCCCTGGTTAATTTGATTATATAAACACCTTGCTTTCCACCTTGCTCCTACGGTCAGACAGTTCTTGCTGGGAAAGAGGGAAGAAGGGATGTTCATGGATTCCTATAAAGTCTATGCCCTGGGTGCTCGGGAGGATGTCTATCCACTCACAAGTGGTGGGATCTGAGCTGCGCAGCTACAGCAAGAGAGGACAGGGAGTATCAAGTCATTTTACTCCACTGAAAACATCAAAGATCTTTATTTCCACATGTATATTAAGGAATGGGAATATCAAGTCATTTTACTCCACTGAAGACATCAAAGATCTTCTATTTCCATGTGGTATTAAGGAATGGGGAGCAATGCTAGATGGTCAAGCACGTATTTCAGTGGAACATATAGATGAATTACCTCCTATTTCTCCTATAAGCTATAGAACTTATCACATATCTCCTTCTGACTTCAGCACATCATGGGAGCGACTGGGTGCCAACACTTGTTCACAGGTATTAACTCAACAGAGGTTGGTTACGATCATCTGGTCTGACTCTTCTACATAAAAACAGCCATTCGTTTTCACACAATAATCTGCATAATCCATTATTTCTGTCTCCAAGTATTCTAGAAAACTTCAAGTGCTAAAACTGTACAGCATCTCTATGTGAAAGGTGTGCCAACGGTTAACTAACCTCACTGGTAAAATTCCTGTTACAACTTACTCTAGACAGCATAATCCAGGTCACACATGTACTCGTCTGAGCTCCAGCCTCTGAACTAAACCGTTTAAAAATGAGGATAAGGAGTTGAAATGAGGCAATAGTAACAGGTTTTCTCTACACTGAGAATCTCTGCACTGGAAAAATTTTGTTCAAAAGGCAAGACAGAAGCAATCAGGACAAACGAAGAATCTTCTTCACAGATTAAGACAACAGTTTGAGATGAACTGGCCAACATACTAACCATACTTGAGATTCAACATAGACCAGATGTCAACTCCAGAGACCCAAGATCAGTCAATTCATTTACCACTAAAGGACCAAGAGCACTTAGGGGCAAGCTGGCAAACCTTGCTGAGGTGCTTTAAGGCTTCACCATGCCCAGCCATGCATCCCTTCCATCCTAGCCCATTCCCATTAGAATAGAAAGGAGCAGAAGGAATGGAAAAGTCAGCATGGCCTCAGGTGCTGCAGGTGGTGTGATGCTTWGACTACAGCTTAGACTACAAAGATAGTGATTTATCATCTTGGTTATCAGACARATTGGCACCACTAGCTAAAACTTGGGGCAATATTTAGCCATGTTCAGTATCAGTTTCTCTGATACTTCTTCTGTAATGAATTCTATTCAAAAGCACATTAAAGAATTACCTTSTTCTACTCTGCTGTTTGGTCACAGAAAAGGTAGCACAGTCAAACAGGCTTCCTATGACCYAAGACTATCACCCCATAGAGACCCTGGACTGCTCCGGTCTGACATTTCCTAGGTTTCCTATGGAAAAAATCCCTCCCTCCTGAGCTTGATGCCTGAAGAAGAGGCAGCCTTACTGGTAGTGGTGTCCTTCACAAACAGGTTGATCATGTGGCTCAGAGGTGGTCTCCTCTTGGTGATGGACGAAAGCTTCCCCAGTATCGTCTCCTTAACCACCTCATCACTTGGCAAGCGATATAAGGCCAAATAGTTCTCCTGCTTGAAAAGGTCTTTGGCACCCGGCATGAAACCTTAAGTATGAACATGAAGAGGAGAAAAATAAGGTTATAACCAAAGCACAAGTTCTCCCTCCTTCTTCCACACCCTCCACTTTAGTTTTCTCTTATTCTGACATCTCCCTAGCAATAGGGAGGTGAGCTGTTCTCATTGTGCATTTACACCAAGATCGTTCAATATGATGAAAAAGCCCTCAGAATGACTAGGTGTCATTAGTAATGACAGCTTTTAGTCTTCTGGTTCATTGGAGAGAGGAATTGTGACACTGAAGAACAGGCATAGAAGAGAGTTCAAGAGCTTTCAAATATTAATCCTGGTGTTGCCTCTGACCTCTTATCTCCTCTGTGCCTCAGTTTTCCCATGTGTAAAATGAACTGAGGTACCCCATATCACCTGTACCTAATGTGCTGATAAAGCAGTACTGTAAAGACAGGTCACCTATCTGTCCATTCTTTGTGATAAAATTAGTCGTCTCAAGCCAGAAGAACACCAAGCCTAAATATGACTGACTAGAGGTATCCTTGATATAATCTGTTCCTTTGGTAGGATCCACAATAGCAAATACGGCAAAAGCAACCTCTTTAATACCTCTTAGCCTCTTTAATATCTCTTTTGACTTCTTAGCAAGCCCAAACCAAATGATTTAGCTCTGTAACCCCTCTATGGTTTCAGCCATTTCTCTGCTGACAGTTCTGACTTCTCCCTGTCSGCTTCTGCTTACCTATCAGCCTGGCAAGCTCACAGAGGCCCCAGGGCACGTGAACAGGCAGCACAGCATTGTGAGTCTCCTGCAGGGCGATGTTGCAGAGGTGGTCGGAGAAGCGGCACAGCCGCTCCGTCACACTGGCATTGCAGAGGTTGAGCAGCACATTCAGGCCCAGGGGCTTGAGGGAATTCAAGTGCATCTGCCAGTTGGAATCATCAAACTGGATGCAGGAGGGGTTCTGCTGGTCCTGGGACAGGCTAAGCATCTCCAGGTGGTAGTCACACACAAAGTCTTCAGCCTCACAGGCCAGCACCTCACTGTCACCACCACCAGCCTGGTCCGACAGGTAGGAAAATCCAAGCTGGTTACAATGAATACAGCTTGTCTTCCTCAGCCTACAATCCCACAGGGCATTCCCAATTACATTTCCCATTAACAAGGAAGACTCCACAGGTATAATTCTGTAACTCAAGGGCCAGGACAAGAGACTAACTGTACCCTTTCTGTATGACTTACCTGAGTATGTTCCTCCTCTCCACCCTCCGTGTCCTTGCTAAAACTCACATTGGACCCAGAGGGATGCTTGCTTCTGCTGTTTGGCTTTCGGTGGGCATGGGCATCGGGAGCCTTTGGAGGGTCACTAGACCAGTTGTTTCTCTCTTGCTCATTGGTGACATGGACTGTGTCTGCCAGGGGGCCAGAGAGCAAAGCATCTCTTTCATGGGGCTGCAAGAGACCAGTTAAATGAATGGTGGAGATTCGGTGGCTAAGCATGAACCACAAATGATTCGCATGCAAAATGGATTGATGTGGTGACAGAGAGAAAGGGAAGAGAAGACGCTGCCTTGGGACTCCTGAGAAGAGGACCTGGTCCTCACTGCTTTTTCATCTTTCAAGTAAAGAATTATGGCCATAGGACTCCTCTACAAGCATAGAGATTCTTCTTCTCTATGCAACCACAAACCCCACAGTTCAGCYGCCACATTCAGGAACCTGATAAGGCTGTTTTGAGTATGTCAGTCAAACTATGTTTGATGGATTACAYGGATTATGTATCTCTCACCTCTTCTTCCATCTCAGGGTGGCAGAAGGACCGTGTAGAGAGCTCATCAGTCAGGTCTTCATGGCTATCATGAGGTGGTTCCACCTTCCCACTGAAGAACAGAACAGTCTCTGGGCTGGGGTTTGGCCAGGAAAGAATTCCCTGCTTGTCTACACAGCAGAGCACCTAGAATATGCCACGATATCCACAAGAGAGTAAAAACATGTTTCAGTGTTTATGCATAGATGTAAATACTCAAAAATCTAACAAACTCAAGGGAGGACAGAGAAGACCCTTCTCCAACCACTTTCTGCATGAAGAAATCCCACCTAGTAGAGAGTTCCCTGCTCCAGCAGCATTGATGGTTTGTTTAACACTCGCTTTACCTCAAGCTATTGTAAGATTAGGGAAGGGAAGCAACTGCTGAACCTGTTTCACCAGCTAAYACCTTATTGGGATCAGAACCAGCTGGCACTCAAAAAGGATTGAAGAGGTTGCAGAACCAAAACCAGAGCTGGAAAATACAGACTTCCRGTTAGATACCATGGGATTGTCTCTAACCATTGTTTTTCTTTTTAAAATACACTGCTTGGACAAGACAGTTGCGAACTTCTTTATAAAGGGGGGTGCCTGAGAGGCCTCTACTGTGRGCACGATGAATTGATCACTAGCAATCTGTGTCTTGGGAAGGACAGCCTGAATGAAGGAAATGAAGCCTCGTGCAGGACTTCTCCTTCACACAACCCAGCAATACTCACAGTGACGGATCCCAAACTATGGAGCAAGCTGGAGGTGAAGCTCAGAGTTGGAGATTTGCCTTTTAAAACACACAGGAAGTGGCTCCAGATACAGCGTATCATTTCCTGACAAGGAAAGCAGAGGATATCAGTCAATTAAGACTCATTGGAGAAAGATGAGGGAGGAGAAAGAAAGAGTGGAATACAGAATTACCTGCCTTCAGGTTCAACACAGTGTTACATTGCAAGATAAACGTCCCTTTCTGTGAGATCCAGAAAACTGGTTGGATGTTGATTTTTTCCAGGAAAAAGCTTTTTTTTTTTTCCCTCTTAAAAAGATTCTAACAGACTATTAATTGGACATCCCAGGCTTCCCTCTCCGCATTTGATCTTGGAGCTGCCCCCATCCCCTCTGTTCTTTCGCTTTGGCTTGATGAAGGAGATTTTCCTGCCACAAGCAAAATATTTCACTGCTTTCTGACATACACCAGAAAAATAAGAAGTTACTTCATTCCCATAGCAGCTCTGAACAGCAGGACTTGAGAGGCACCTTCTTCCGGACAGAAAAGGCTAATTTCAAATCATTTGCAATATTCAGAAGAGTAAAGCTGGACTCAATGTCAAAGTTACCTCAATCTCTGGTCAACAGAGCAGCTTTTACATGGGAAGGTGTAGGAGAAAGACATGCAACCTGCACACATAGCAAATTAAAGCAGCAAATAACTGACAACTGGCACAAGCGAAGGGTTTAGGAGATCAGAAAGAAAGGAAAAGGATATTGTTCTGCAGTGAAAATGGAAGAAAACAATTCATAATAATAGTACCTGAGAAGATACCATCTCTGTGTAGCTGCTGAGAGTGTCCTCTGAAAACTTAGCAAGCTGCAGCAAGAGAAGAGACCAGTTACTATAATTGTGCTCAGAAACGTGGCATGAGGAACATCCCTCCCTAAATACTGTGCTTTCCAGAGAGTAGAAAGCCTGAGTCCTGCAACGGGGGAATTGCTGTGCTGGGACAGACCAGCCCAATCCATCAAAGCACAGGATTATTTCGCTGTCCATTTGTGAAGCACAAGTGCTTGGCACTGTGCATCACAGAATGAAGACACAGTCCTCACCTCAAGGTCTAGAGAGAAAACAATAGTTATTAGATTGGGAGGAGGCTCTTTCTAAATGGGTATTTTAAAATAGAAAGAGCCAGTATTGAATGATCCAGATTTAAGATATATGTGTCTGCTAAAAAAAAAAAAAAAAAAGAGAGTTTAAAGAGAGGAGTTAGAGAAGTGGAGTATCTGAAACACAACACATACAGAGGAATGAAGTAATGAGTATGGAATATAAGTAGGAAACAAAAAGAAATGCTTTACAGAAGGGCACCACCTCAGGGCTCSTGGAATTACAGTGAGAAATTTAGTAACTCAACACCTGTGCATCCAGCACAAAGGGATTCCATAGTAGGTGCCATTTTGAACATGGCAATAACACTTGTATGGAGCAAAACAATACCCCAAATAATAATGCACCACTATGGCTTTTTAAATGGATGAGTCGAATAAAACTGAAAGAAGTCAAGACAAAGCTGATACAAATGATTTAAACAGAAAACTGTGATGGATAATTAGAAACTTATTAATAAAATTTTATTCATTTTAAAAAAACCCACAACTCCACAGTAAAAGTTTAGAAGTCTGGTTTTGAGAGAAAGTGAAAATAGAAATATGAAGTAACATAAAAATAAGAAAAAGTATGCCAGTATCTAATTAATACCAGTGCACTGCTTCATGAAGATAGGGAAATTGTAAACGATATTACAGGCAAGGCAGACATGTTAAATAAATATTGGTACTCCATACTCAGTGATACACCATTTGATAACTCTGAAATATTTTCCATTCTAACACTAGCTACTGAAACGAAACATTTTTAAGCCAGCAGGTCTAGACAGCTCTCTGATTATTATTACTGATTTTGAGCACGGCTTGAAGCACGGGTCAAGTCCCAGTGCACTGGAGGAAAGTTAATGTTGTGCCAACGCCTGAAACGGATAAGGAGAACAACCTAGTTACTGCAGAACCCCAGACAGACTTAGATTTCAGACAGAATAACAGAGCAGCTGATATGAGACTCAATTAAAAGGACAGAAGTAGAATAACATAACCAGTGCCAAACAGCACAAGGATATAAGTATTAAATATCGTGACATTATTTTTGACAAAATTACAAATTAGATTGATAAAAGTAATTGTTTTCATGTAGAATATATGGTACTTACACTGATTACAAAATGCTCTAATCAGTTTCCTAACAAAATCAGAGTAATACGAGAGCAATAGGGCCCATATTAAATAGATTAGAAAATGTGCTATCTGCAGATGGAGTAGAAACGGAGGAATCATTTTCGATGGGCTACTAGCTCAAGCAGAAAACAAAATCATTATTGGTACAGGCTGCAAACTGGAAAAGATTGGGGGCAGGAACAAATACTGACAAGAGCAGATCACCACTACAGAAAATATAGGCTGCTAGGGAAACAACAAGCAAAACCCATGCACACCACTAGGTACACACACAAGGTCGCCTATGTAGGAGCAAAGATGCAGGCTGGGTTTACAGGACGAGGGCCCTATCTCAGAAAACAGCAGGGACTTGGAGGCCACTGGAGACAATCAGCTGAACAAGACCTGGTCATTTAAAGCCATGGCTAAAAGGTCTAATTGATCCTTTGTTGCATTAATGGAGAAACACGGAATAGAGGCCAAATTATTTTGATATTCAGCATAAACACACAGGTTTTGGAATATTTAGTCTTCTTTAGAGACCTGTAATTCTGCAGTGATCCTGAAACACTGCAGAAACAGAGGAAAGCCTAGGGAAAGATTATAGGTTGGAAAATAAGCTTATAGTGATTCAAGGTGCTTGAACTGTTTACTTTGTCAAAGAGATTATACAAGGGAATGTGAGTAGCTACCCAAACACCAGAAATTTAATTGAGGTGCTCTTAAATCTGGGGTAAATGATGTGAAAAGATCCAAAGCTGGAAATCAGACACTACAGAAATTTACACTAAAATAGAGTGTACATTTTTAACAGTGAAGGTAAATAATTCCTGAAGCAACCTATCAAAGGCAGTACTTTTCCAAACAAACATCAAATTCCTTTCTGGAAGGAATACTGCTGTATTCCAGTAATAGTAACAGCCCTTGAGGCAGAGGCTCCTTTAGGGACCACAGGTTTGTGTCATGTAGGATGTCCGACTAATTGGCCAAAAGGGTCTCCTATCACCTCAAAAATCTGGAAATCAAACAGCTTGAACATGATGGGAGGGGGCAGAAGGTGGACAGGAAAGTCACACAGGCCAAGTGATCGGAGAGGAGATCTTACCTGCTACATTTGGAATGGAGTAGAGGGAAGGAAGGTGTGAAATAGTGAGGCCAAGAGAAGACTGCCCTAGTCAGAGGGAGAAAGACCAAAGCACATCACAACAGTTGTTCTGCAGGGACAAGGAGCAAGGATAATGTCTGAGATGTCACAAAGAATGAGTGGCGTGGACATGTGTGGAGCTCAAGAAGAAGATAGGGAAGAACAAAAGGGAGGTGCAAGTATAAGTGACAAGGCAAACTGAGATGCTCAGACGATGAAGCAGGGAAGCCAAGGAGTTCTGGGTTTTCGCTGCCAAAGAACAAGGCGTGAGGAGAAAGAGGAAGGTTTCAAGAACAGACATCATGGGTGCTGAGAACAGATGTGAAGGCAATGAGGAGAACCCAGTGAAAAGAGATGGTGAAGGGGCAAAGAGATGTCACTGATGGCAGTAACATCTGTCCCCCCTCCAAGGACACCRGCAACTCAGGTGTTAATGTTATGTGTAACCTATAAGGAAAAGAATAGAAAACAGACCTAGGGCCACAGAGTTCAAGGAAGGACAAAAAGGAGAGAGAAGCTGTGTCCAAGCACGGGCGTAATAGAAGTCAGCAGAGAAGATAACACAGTGCAGCTCCTCTCTGCACTGGGCAAGAACAAGAGACCTCTGACACCTGCTAGTGGAGTCCCGTTGGGATCACACACCCATCAGACTTCCAACCTTCACCCCTCAAACCAGCAAAACCACCAGAAACTCTTCTTACTCCTGACCTGCAGCCAAGGCCACGTTGGAAGCAAAGTCCCAAAACTCAAGAAAAAGTTACGCTGCCCACAGGTCCTAGCGGAGGACTGCAGGTGAGCTCATGTAGCCCATCCCTTCTCAGCAGCTCAATGCTCCCTAGTTAGAGACACTACATGGAATTTACATCCCTGCAGAGCCCTCTAACTGATTACATTTACACTTGTCTCAAACAAACAAAACTGAAATGTCTGACCAAAAATAAGTCACACTGTGAAAAAGGGACTAGGTGGGATACCCAAACATTCAACAACAAAAAAAAAAAAGTGGATTCATCTGCTGAATTCATTGTGGTTACTTCACAGAGCCCTTCAAAACCCTGCCCTTTCTCTCTTCAACACCTTGGTGTGGACAGATACCTACCAGGGAGGTGGATGAGGTCTTGCTCATCTGGGCCAAGACTCTGGCTTCTCCAAAGGCTGTAGCAAGAATCCACAGGACAGGAAAGAGCAGTGGAAGGATGGGCAGGACACCATTCACCTGAAAAAGAACATTCCTGATTACCAGCAAGCACAGAGACACCAGGGAGTCAGGCCGGTCACGTAGTCTCTTTTCCACCCAGTGAGAGGATGGGTAAAAGGCAGGAAAGAAGGAGACAACTTGCAAACCACTGAAAGCAGAGACATGGAGAAGCACAGAAGGGGAGACTCACACACCCTTAGGGGATTGTAATGAAGGAGGACATGAACAAATCACACCAATTTGTTGCTGTTTTCTTCCAGAATTTTGGCAGAAACTCTCGGCATTTTAAAGCAAAATATACATATTGTATATATTTATATATACATATATATTTTACATACATGTAAGGCAAACAACTTCAAGGGCTGCCTAGGAGGAATGGAGAGGTGGAGTTATTGTCCTGTTCCAGGACCCCTGGACCCAGCATGTGCAAGGAACAACATGCACAGGATGTTCCCGTGGGATGGAGCAAGTTGCTGATGGAGGGAACTAGCCACTGTGGTGCCTTKCGAAGGAAACATGCAGGGGAGCTCACAACACTCCCTTACCTGTAGCTGGAGAAGAGTGTACTGCCAAGAGGCAATTCCAGGAGCTTGGAAAATGAAGCGCACAGCGTTGGTGATCAGGAAGCCCGCCTGCCATTCAAACAGAGGGGACACTGTCAGCAAGCCACCAGTGCTTGCAGAGCGGGATTTTTCATTTCCTTTCCCAGCCCTAGCAGAGTTTAGGAAATCGGTTGTTTGGCAGCTGCAGTGCCTGCCTCCACTCTCACTGCTATGTGGAGGTGGCTCCGCATCTTCACTCCACTGAACTATCCAGTGTCAGTCAGTTGCATGAGTTAGTGCCTGGCCACAATTTCTTGTTGATGGCTGCAAATTCTTCACCTTTACTGACAACAGACAAGCTCTGCTCAACAGCAAATGCTTGAAATGAAACCTACCAGTACAATGGGGACCGCGTACTTCAGCATTACTGACTGCACAGTGAATCTCTCATTATCCAAGGCTGTCACAGGACGTGACAAAGCCATTTCCAGACACCACCTGAAAAATGAAAAACAGCTAAGGATGTCAGCAGTCCACAAGATCCTAACCCTGCACTTTCCTCCCATGTAATCTTGGCAGACTTGATTAGAATATTGTGTTCACCCTGTGCTATGATGGGGACCCTCCAAAAGAGCAACCAAATTYTGTCCTAACAGCTTTGCATTGGCCATGGGAAATTTGCAGCACCGTTAATGAGACTTCCTGGATCTCTTCTCCCACTGACAGGAGGCCTCCATGGCTCAGTGTGTACTTTTCTCTGAGAGGACATTCAGATATCCACATCTCCAGTTGCCCATAGGGTGTCACGTCACTGATTACACACCCTCMAATAGGAAGACCATCTTCCTCTGTGGAGACCATTTACTGTCCTAACTACTAACAGCTGAAGATTCAATAGCCTTAACAAAGAGAATATCATCTTTTCAAAAAATGTGGTTTCCATTCCTACTGAAATGGGTGCAGTGATTGTATAACAGTGTCTCCACAACTCATTCCTGGTTTGTTTGCTACCAGAACTCACATTTTTCCAACAAGACTCCTTAGAGCAGCAGCATTTTCAGAGGGGAAAAACTGTTGTTGCAGATTATTCTTCCCTACAGAGTGACAGTCCTGGCCCTTGAGTTACAGAAGATGCCCCTCATCGGAAAACTGTGAATTGATCTTCGTCCTCAGGCTCAAAGTTTGACAACTGATTGAACTCACCTCACATTATCAATTATTGGGGTTTTCAGGACACGGAAGAGACGATACAGCTGAGGATTCTGAGGTCCCTTCTTCACTTCTCCTCGCGGGGAAGGTGGAGGTGAGAAAGGTGGGAAAAGATCTCCTGGCTCCAGAACAATGTGCTCATCGTCCTAAAATAAAATTGAGATGGTCTGAAGGCCACCAGAAGGTTAGGACCTTGGCGGAACCCTGCTGCGAGGGCCTGGGGGTTTAGCCCAGCAGTAGCCCTCCCACTGCAAGTGACACAACTTGTCACCGTTCGCTCTCTCACCTCTCAGGAATTCATTAACTAAACTGTTGCTTCAAAAATGAGACAAARTGAAATGCTTGTAAGCCTTGAGCAGTGACAAAGCACATCTGGTTACTTCATGAAAACTGGCATTTGGAGTGGAAGTTACAGTAAAGCACATCAGTAAATTTCAAGCTTAAAAGTTTTGCCAATCTTCCTCATGCAGCAAAGTCTATTGTCTTCATAGGGAAGACACAGTCTGTCTAATAAAGCACTTCCTTGACTGAATTAGTTTCAAATCACTTTCAAAATTAGAAGAAATTAATTACACCAATAAGCTGTGCACTGGAAATTAGAATATTAAGAAGAAAATGCTGGGCAATATATCTTCCATCATCATGAATCAAAGGAATAAGACAAGTGAGTTACCTTAATCCCTCTCAGAGAAGCAAATGACTCCTGGCCTGGCCTCAAAGCAATGACATCTCCTTCTACTAACAGGCTCACGGGTAGATTGACAAGATGACCATCCCTGTAGGCCCAATGGAGGGACCAAGATGGGGCATAAGGCATGTGAAGGTCGGGGTACATGGAGTCTGGCCATTTCACCTCTTTGCCAAGTGTATCTGAAAACACACAGCATGAAAGAATGAAGTGCTGACAGCTCTAGAAGGGCCAGTCACACTACATCCTACAGTGGCTATGAGCCTCCCATCCTAATATCAACTCATTCCCACTATCTTCTACAATTCTCTATTTCTCCTTGATGGCTTTTCCCCCCTTTCTCATGGTTCAAAGGTCTCTGCTGAGAAGATGGTCAAGTACAGCAATTTATTTCCTTCTGCTTTGTGTTGGGGTACAACCCCACGGATTCTTCTCTCATCATCTTCTTGTAGGAGGATATGTTTGTAAGATATTCAAGTTTTGAATTATTCCAAAGCATAGACATAACAGATGCCTACCTGATAACATACAGACCGGCAGCACATGGCCACATGACAACTCAAAATAACTATTCTGCAGGACAGGCTTGAGTACAGCACAATCCTCACAGCCTCTTTCTGAGTAGCATAGGGCAAGACTACTAAGCTTGGTGACCCAAGTGATCAGGTTTGGAGGAAAATCCAACAAAGGAAAAAACCCAGAATGCAACTGAGAGACAAATGAATCAGACCTCACCATTTATCTTATCAATGATTGTCTGAAGTCTCCTCTCCACCTCTCTGCACTTCAGCCTCTCTTGCCGCCCGATCATGAAGAGGTCCAGGAGGAGAAGGAGGAAGAGTGCCAGGGCATTAACTATCTCAGCACCTTGGCTTTGCACAGCAGAAGGAAAGAAAGCAGAAAGCAGATGAGGTTTGAATACATGAGCAGAATACACTGCCAACCACTCACAGAGATAAATGCACACCTGCTCAGTTGTTTATTCTTATATCCCAGAGACTCATGTCTAAGAAAGAAATACAGAGGAGCTGTTATCATGCTCCATTTTCAGGATAAGTTCAAGAGAAGTTCCAAAGAACTTGTCTCAATACAAAAATACCCTCACAAGATACAATCAAGTCAAGCTGTGGCTCACATGACAGCACAGTTTCTTCTCCTATGAACTACAAACTTCTCCAACTCAGTATCAAAATCCTTCTTGACTTACATTTTTTTTAAAGATCTAGGGAGAGAAGAAAGAAAAGGAARGAAAACTCATTCTCTCTCCATGAGTCCACTTGGAAGCAGCATTAAGTTTGCTGAAGTTTTGTGTGAGGGACTGAGTGGGACAGAGTATCAGTGTGAATACGCTAATGTCTAGACAGAACGAGGGACAACACTGATAAGTTGGTCACACACAGTGCTCAGAAGACATAAAACTACCCCCATGTTTCAGGCAACCAGGGAAGGGTGCTTTCCTTACCTCCCCTGTGGCTGGCTTCCATAGCAGCACAGCAGCAACAGCACTGCCAGAAGCATGAGAGATGCTCCAGGCCAGTGGAAACAGGAGCAACGGTTACCATGGTACAGAAAGCTGCTCCTCCACACCTCCTACAACAGCAGAGCGGCAGAGAATCAACAGTCACGAAAGGAATAATAATAAAAAGAAAGCTTATAAAAGCTGAGTGCAAAAGGGTGAAGGCAGCAGCTAACACAACTATGCAAAACCTCTCAAAATGACATGGGGCTCCCCAGATTAGTTATCTGAGTGCTAATGGCTCCTCAGCTGGGCAGTCTGCATGAACACTCTCTGCTTTGCTCTTGCTTGGAAAGGTAAAAAGGCTTCTGTGCCAGGCTGCTCTATGGTGACCGACCCAGAGAGGAAGATTTTTGACATTTAATTATGTGAATAAACACTACCACTTCGTATTCATAAGTCAGCCAAACACGGAGGGGCAAGGGGAGACTGTGTGAAGTTCCACAGCTCTTCCTCTCCACCTGATAGAGACCCCCAGTGCAAACGGTCACCAGGGGCTTGAGGGCTTTCCGYTCTCAAGACCACTTTTCAAACATAATGTTGAAACCCTTAAGTCTCTCAGAACTCAAGCCAGGCTACTGTGCAGCTCCAGGAGAGCAGGGCTGAGAGAAGTACACTCTAGGGTAATGGCTTGCTTTGGTTCTTGAGGACATTAGCARTTCTATAGCCAGAAGTTCCGCAGCAGCAGGCTGGAAGGGAACGCTGCCAACCTTCAGTCAATCCTCAGCTTAGCTTTGACATCAGATGACTGAGTGCCCAACCTGGTGCTATTTGGCGTCTCACCTTCCAGGAAGTCACTTTTTTCCGTTCCTTCTGATGTCCCTCCAGCAGCGCTGACAACTGATCTCTCAGGATTGTGAGGGCCTTTTTTGTGGTAAGGCCCAAACTTGAGGTCATCTCATCCTAGAGAGACAGAAAAACAGTTTAGTGCTTTTCTTCTGGGGCTTGTTCCTGCTGAAGTGCCTCATACTCCTTAGGACCAGTCAAACTCGTAATTTCCCTGAAATCTTCTTCCCTCCTGTGAACTTTAGACTGCTGGCTGGAATTGGAGCACTAGATACCATCAGGTAAACAAACCGGTCCTGACTGTGCCAGATAAATACTCTACCAAAGTAGAGCAGCAAATCATTTCTGCGAAACAAGACTCTGATCTGCAGAGACTAGGGATGATACAAAGGAAGCCTGCTCAGCTCCGGGAGGTTTCACAGGCTTGAACTGCGACCGACCTGCAAAGACCGTGGTCTTTGCCAAAATCAATCTTTGGTGATTAGCCAAAGTAGATGAGCAAGATCTCGACACAGGCAGCCATTCCAGAAGGAGAGACCACCTGGCTGCAAAGATGAAAACTGGGATATTCACTTCCACCCCCATTTTATTCAGAATCAGATTTACTTACTGTGAGCTTTGCCCACCAAGTGCCTATCTGAAGCACAGATAGATGTGCTGGAAATTTAATGACACCAATCTTTTTTTTTTTTTTTTGTTATTGTTGCTCTTTTGCTAAAAGTAGTTCAGCTCAGCAGCTAGCTGCAAATATCAGCAAATCTAAACAAGATGTTTCTGATTCCCACAGCTGCTGGGGCTGCATTTTGGTGGCTACTTTGACATGGAAGCTCCCAGATTTATGTGCTGGGCCATAAATCAGCTTAGGAGGAGACTCCACCATGTGCTCCTTCTTCTGCACCAGGAAGCACTGAACTGTGAGACCCTCCAGGGCAGGCACTTGCCCTGGAAGGAAGCACATGCCATCCAAAGCATTGCTGCCTCCTCAGTCAGGGAAGAGGCAGCAGGCTGCAAGGAGGCATCCTAAGGCACTGCCACCTGGACAACACTGCCGCAGGCCTCTGGCATCAAGAGAGCAGGGTAGGTGCTTGCATTTCTGGGGCTAGAACACATGCAGTTCTACCTTCCTTTCAGATCAGAGACTGCTGAGAGGTACTGTGAGTACCGCATTGCTGTTGGTGAAGGAACAAGGAAAAGCAGATAGGCGGCTGCCACCGGCATCACGGTACTGGTCGATAAATGTTCTTGTTTGCTCTTCATGGTTTAATACTGCACTATAGCTGTGTCTCAAGGAATCCCACCATGTTCATTTCCAGGCTCAGGGCCACAGGGGAATTCTGAACTGCTGGCTCAAGAAATACCCCTGCTGCAGGAGTCTTTCCTAGGTGGAAATAGATATACAAGCAATGCTGCTCAACTGGAAAACCGAGCTGCCAGTTTCATGAGGGTTAGATGTGAATACAAGGCCAGCACCAGCAGAGAGCCAAAGCTATTTGACACTGAACAGGAAACCCCAAAGAAGCTCTTGCAGAAGGGCAGATACAGACACCCTGAAGGTACCAGATAAACCACAGAGGATATCCTGCATCTTCAAAATGCTCAGGTGTACCACGCTGTTTGCACAACGCAGTCAGGAAGCTTCCCCCATGGTGCCCACAGGTGACATTGAGCCCAGCAAACAGCAGAGGCAGGAGCTGCAGCTCTTGCTGCCCTCRCAGTCACGAGCCCCAGCCTGGGCTCCGGCTGCAGCTGCTCTTCCTGCTCCGTAACCGAGCGGCTTCACGGTGAACATCCAGTGAGAGGTAGCCTGGAGTTCAGGATGGTGCCATCCAAACTGCAACACGAGTGTCAAGAAGGGGTACGTGGCTCCTTCCTAAACTAGCACCTACTCCACACCTTGGAGAAAACCCCAAGCAGCAAATTCTGGCCAGGAAGACTCTAGCAATGCTGCTTCAGCTGCAGCTTTGTAGAACTAGAAATAATGCTGCCATAATTTTCATCCTCTGTGTCAGTATTAGGGAATAAGGGAAGCAGTGTGATCCTCAGAGGCAGCCCAGGTCCACGCACTGCTGAGCTGGATCCAGAGACACCTCGAGGAGCTGCAGAAGAAGCAAGAGCAAAGCTGCACTTCATGCCAGTGGCTAGTGGCCACTGTGTCCCCTACACACTCCTAGAAAGAGCAGCTGTCCTATCAGCGGGCAATCGGAGGAAAAAGGAGCAAATCCAAAGGAGCAAATGTTCCTGAAATAATTGCACACCTGCTCCAATCTCTACCCCCAGAGTTAGGGTGCCATCAGATGAGGCAACRCGAGGTAAAGACAGATGTGCCCAAGGGAGCAAGTGAGAAGGGGCAAGTGGTAAAAGAGGCCATGCTGGGCAGGGAGAGCAGCAGGGAGGAGAGCGATGATTAAAAACGCCCCTTGGGGAGCCACCTACACCGGGGTACAGAGCAAAAGCTGCAGGGCCCCGCGGGCCCCGCGAGCGGCTGCCGGTGCCCAGCATGGAAGCACAAAATGAAAGGGACGGGGGAAGAGCCGCCCCAGCTCCGGCAYGGGGCCGCTGCGGGTTTCGCAGCAAGATCCGCCCTGCTCAGTCATCAGCCGCTAATGAGGCATTTTTCAAAAGCCCCAAAGTCCATCTTTCCACAGGGCAGCCCTTTAAGCTGCCCCAGAGGGGCCTTTTCTGCCTCTCAGCAGCTGCAATTGCTCTTTCTGCCTCAAAGCAGGCAGTGGGCACCCCAGGGTCAGGAAGGGCCTCCGCGGAGGTGGCAGTTCATTAATAAAAGGCTCGGCATTCACACTCATTAAACATTCATCTTTGCATAGGGAAGCTGCATCTGAAGAGAAACTCAGTAATTTCAGGTAGAAGCAGAAAAAGCTAGAAACCACCCATGCACGTTTCGCCCGAGGCTTCCTCCAAAGAAGAAAACCAAAACAGACGCTAAATTCCAGGTTACGGTAGCAAGCCCCATGTGGGTATCATGGGGTTGTGGATATGGCATTTTAAAAGGCCCATGATGAGAGGGAAAAGAGCGGAGGAGAAAACAAGCAACCAAAATAAGCAGCCTAGAGAGCACCTGGGCTCTGCTGCAGCCAACGCGGCCCCGGCTACGACAGTCTGGGCCCGCGGCGTGAGGGACGGCGGGTAAAGGAGGGTGACGTGAGGGGTGCCAGGTAAGGGACAGTGACGTGAGGGATGGTGGGTCAGGGAGGGTAACTGCTGCCTTTGGCCTCACAGAGGAGATCATGTCCCTCAAGGAGCTCTTGTCTGCAGCGCGCTGAAGAGGGGAAGGAAAGGAAGGCTGGAAAATGAGTTCATGTTCAGTTTCTGTAAGTATCCTAAATGTTAAATTACTGCTTAGCTCACCTAGAAACACCAGGAAGGGGGAACCTGGCCTAGATTTAGCAAACACCTGCTCCTTTGGAGCAGGTCTGGTTCCTTGGGAGGAGTCCTCCTCCTCATTTCATGGCTGGAGGACACAGAACCGGAGACTCGTGGTCTTGTCTTTACCTTCCCTGCTCATCTGGCACATTTGGGGATCCAAGTTGGCARATACCCAGTGCAGGCTGATCCGGGAGCTTGTTTAAACCTACAGCCCTGTCTGTATTTTGTAGCACACTTGTCCAACTTGTATTAAAGCAAAACTGGAGCACAAACACCTACTTTGCCTTATAAAAACCACCTTCCCAGCTGCTTCTGCAGATACCTAAGCAGATTCAGTCCAGCAAAGCCACAGACGTSCTCTGTCCTCTGCGCATTCAAGTCTCTTGCAGAGTAAGGGCTCTTCATCAAGAGCGCTGTGCAATTTAATATAAGTGCCTTGAAAAAGATTGCTAAGCAAACAGGGGAGCAGAAAACAGAAGATCGACCAGAAGCCTTAATTTGCACGGACTAAAGTTCCACTTATCTGAGTCAGAGGTGTGGAGAGCCCCTACCAGGCAGGTTGTTTCCTTCCTTCCATGTTAGACCCCACTTTCTAACACTTGGACCCAATTGCTTTTCAGATCTGACCAGCTGGATGAGAGAGCCAGGGCAGCAGGATGTTCTTCCTTCTGAGAGCTATTCTGCATTCCTCTGGCAGAAACAAGAAGATAGTTTTTAATTTGCCAATGCTCTTTTGCAGGCTTTTCCTCTCTTCCAGAGCTCACACCTCCTGGACGCCAGGCATTCTTCATGGCTTGGAAAGCCCACGAGCAGGAGGGACTCCCCCAGACACATTGGCATTCAGCGCCGCAAGCCGGATTCTTGCCTAGGATAAGGCACAGTGCGACCCACAGCTTTTATGGTTCCCATCAGGAGGATGCAGCCATCAGGCACCCCTGCACGCAGTTTCTTGTATTTCTTACTGCAAGACGGTGCTAGGAAGGGATTTATTCCCTTCCTTTTCCTATTATTTTGGTTCTGAAACAAATCACACATCAGGACCACGACCGCCGAGTTAATGCTCAGGCTGCCGACGATTGTATATTCACTGTACAAAACTATAGAGAGGCAAAGCCAGAGGACGGGCCATTCCGGGCAAATTTCCCATTACAACCTACACCCTCGCACCCACAGAATCACAGAATGGTGACAGACCCCGTTGCATTGGGTGCTTTTCTGGGTGCTCACCTGGTTACTGATGCAAAGAAGTCTGATTCCTGAGAACAGGGCTTGCCCAGCGACCCCGACTGCATGAAATTTCCACGTTCACAACCCACATGAGATGAAGAAGGAAAATCTTTTTGAATTAAGACTCTGCACTAAACAAGACACCCCAATTCTGCTCTTACTCCTGCCACAGATTTCTCTGCAGCAGTGGCAAAATCGCAGACTCCTCCGTGCCATATTTTTTATACCTCTTTAATGGGACCACCACTTCCCTGCCAACTGGAGGCGTTGTGAAGACTGGAATATTCACCAACCCACCTGAATACYATTCACAAAAGTATAGAAAAAAGAACCACGATTATCTGCATGATTCGGGTAGCTGCATCGATCACATCACAGCTCCGTGGGGACCACTGCCTTCAAACCAAGGGGTGCAAGGAAAGGCACCAGAAAGCCCAACCAACACAGCTATTAAACTCAGCTAAAACGCCACCTGGCACCAGCTTGGCAGCCACCGTGCAGCCGTGGGTGCTCTCAGACCACGGGCCACAGCTGGTCTGAGCACAGCAGTGCCCAAACTAATGCACAGAGTGATGCCAACCACTGCCTCCTTCCCCCATCTGCAGCCTGCAGCATCACGGGGCTGGTGACAAAGGTGCTCGGGGGCTGCGGCCGGCGCGGTCCCTGCGCCGCACGGCCGGCCCCGCGGAGCCAGCGCCGCGCTTGCTGTGCACAGAGCCCGTCTTGAGGCAGGCAGTGCCTTTCACGGCCGCCCTGCAGCAGGGCCAGATGCCAGAGCAGCCCCTGGCTGGCGCCACGCGTGCTCGCCACCCGCTCCGCAGCCGCATCGCGCCCTGCCCGTCCCTTGGGCGAATCCCCGGCCACGGCGACCTGCCCGCCACGCTGCTGGGTTTATGCGGCGCTCTAAAGCTCACCTGCACACAGCAATTTTCGAGCCCTCATTACCACGTTTTATCTAGCTAAGATATTTCCCCGGGCTCTGAAAGCTGTTGGGGTCCATACGTGCGCTGGCTGCAACACAAATACAGGGGTTTACGCCAGTGCATGGCTTGCTCGGGATGCTCATCTCCTCCCGAGGCCGGCGATGCTCCGAGACGCAGGGAACTTCAGCACATCTTTCATCCTCCCCCCTCTCCTTGTTTGTTTTCTCCCGATCATCATTCCTCTAGCAATCTCTAGGGAATTAAAACTATGACACAGCCCCTAAGATGCACTGTAAGACATATTTGAAAGGACATGGAGATTCAACAGCTACAGATCAAAGCTCAACAAGAAAAGGATAAACTTGAGACATGAAGCAGAGAGGCAGCAAAGAGGAGATGGCAGCTCTTGGCCCCTCTAGTTGCTTTTAGAAATCAGGCTGCAGTTTAACRCAGAGCTGCATCCCCCCCCTTCTCCAACACCAAAACATTCCCTAGATAAAATTAACATTCCCTGCTTCATTTCCCAACACAACCTCCTTTCCTAGAGCCTTAAAGCCCTTCATGCACCACCACATCAGGCAGGAAGGGAGGATGGGGAAGGGAAGAGAAAAGCCATTTTGAATCTCCAAGCTCAGGCAGAGAAACTTACTTTGCGGCATTTGCCGTGGCGAGGGATCCAGAAATCCGCCTGCTTGAAGAGCATCTGTGCTGGATCCCTGCTCCGCTTCCACGGCAACTTCCCCGGCTGCTGCCGCCCTCCAGAAAGGGGAGCGCAGGGAGGGAGCGGGGCCGGCGCGCAGAGCCCGGCGCTGCGCAGGGGGAGGCAGCGGCAGCAGCGGAGCGAAGCACCAGCCGCCTGATTAATTCAGCCTGTTTCCAGTCATGCTGCAGCTCGGAGGCGGTGGGGTGGGGGGGAGGGATGAAAAGCGGGGGGAAAGAGGGAAAAAGGGATGAAAGTTTGTGCCGGACAGCCCCAGGTGTGTGCAGGAAGGGTGCAGGCAGAAGATGGAGCCTGCTCAGGAGAATCCCTGGCTTCCCTGCGCGCGGAGGTGCGTGTGCAGGCACGGCAAAGGATGACGCTGCCTCTGTGCAGAAGCAGTCGGCAAATGAGACAGGACCAAGCGCTGCAAACCAGACCACTGGAGAAGGGAGAGTTGAGCAGGCCGGGAACAGAGGGCTCGACAGGGACAAGGAGAGCCGGGACTCCTACCCCATTCCTGCATAAATCAAGGGGAGGTATCCAGATGACTCCACAGCTTCGGTTTCAAGCTCAGTTAAAAATCTTTTTTGAATGATTTGAGATGGCTACAGGTCCAGTGTGAAGCATTCCCTCCCTTTTTCCCTTCTTGATGGAGAACAGAGCAAAAGCCCCTCTCAGCATCAATATTCACACGCCTTGAGCCACCCAGGCTAAAAGAGAAGGCGCAGGCCGATTATTCACATCCAAGGCCATATCCAGGGCTCTCTGACCCCCGGGCACTGGCACAGACAGGAGGAAGGATTAGCAGACACTGGGATCACCTCGGCAGAGCTGGAATAGGATGACATGAAGGGGAATAAACAGGTATTTGGAGGGGAGCCATCATTAAAACGATTATTTTCACACCATATAGAAAGGGATAAGGAAGTGACCCAGGCGAGAAGCGTGTCACTGGCTCGCCAAGGACCCAGCCCGGGTAAAAGGGGACAGATAGACGCTGCGAAGACTCTGAGCGCCAGCGTTTAATGCAGCTTGGAAGACTATACCTCTGCACCCACCCAGTGTCCCAGGGCGAGTTTTTCATTTCCTTTCCTTCCCTGAGATTCAGATGATTCCCTAAGTTAGCACAGCCCATTTGCAGCTTTTAAAGCCAGAAATGCAGACCTGAGAGTTCCCGATATTTGCTATAAATGCATGGTAGGACAGATACAAGACAGCCCCTGAAAGAACTAGTTCTCCTTGCTGTGCTGGCACAGAGTTACACACCCGTATGCAATTCTGCAGATCTCTTAAAGCAAATGTCAAAGGGAAACAGTGTATTCAGTGTCACTTTAGGAGAGAGCTAGCAGAAAGCAAGGAGAGGAAGAGGGAAGAAGATATCCTCCCTCTTCCTGAAGGGCATCTGGTTTCCCCAACAACAATTTCCAACTGCAGAGAGGAATAAGGTGTCCTAAGGAACCAATTTTTCCTTCTCTCGTCTTTTCCTGCTAGGAAACTAAGCTTACCTGCGCACTTCAACACAAAGGAAAAAAGTAAGAAAAAATAAGGCCAGCCCCAGGGAGATGGTGCCAGGAAGGACAAACCTCCACACTACATCAACCCCTTCTCATCTCAGCACTCACTCAACTATTTCCTACAGCTCGGTATGTGTCCTCTGGAAACTCAAATGCCTGTGAGCAGAACTGGCTGGTCACAGGGCAAGTTTATGGACAACTCTTGYTCTTTACATGGTAAAGAGGTCCTGGGACAACTTTCTGCTGGCTCTGGACCTCCAGCTTTGCAAATGGACCGAGTCTCCTCTCTTCTGTTTCCACTACCATCTAGAGACCTTGCTCTGCAACRTTCTGGGTAGGGCAATAATCTGTGCCGTGCAACTGCCTTCTGGTATCAGCTGGTATCATAAATTGCATCTGGCTGCGCTTTTGTGCATTTGAAAGAGCAGAGCTGTAATCTTAAGACAGGAAGATAAAACTGTGCATTGGAGGAAAAGGCAGAGCACAAAGGTAAAGGGAAGGGGCTGAGACCTGTACAAAAACTGCAGCTTTGGGGAGAGAAGTCTGTGCAAGAAGGATTGGTGTGCGAAAAGCCACTGGAAAAAGAGATGAGGTTTTAGAGAAGCGGCACAGCAGGGAATAAAAACCACACACAGTTAGAGGCAAGATGAAGAGAGGCAGAGGAATTAGCTAGTTTTCAGGCCAGAGGCAGGATCGCAGCTCTTGTCGGACATGCTGCAACTAGAGAGCTGAGGATCAACAGAGCAAAGCAGCAGCACATTTAATTTAAGAGGGTTTCAGCACTGCTTCTAAGACACTCTCTGCTTTTCTCTGCAGTGGCAGTTTCTGGTAGAAAATGGCAGGAAGTCCACATCACACCTGAGAAGCTCTGATCCTCACTCATCTCTGACAAGGGAGCTGCATTAGCTGACTGGAGCCAGAGGACAAACCTCGTATCCTGTCGAGCGACTGATGTCTGTGCTGATGTGGTTGAGCTCAGAGCACATCTCGTGATCCAGAAGCTCTTGTTCTTCATCACACACAGATTCTGGGCTAGAGAGATTGCTGTCGACTAGATTTCAGGTTGCTATTTCCATTTGGGGTTCATTCGATTTTTAGCATTTTAAAATAAACCTCACACATCAGCTTTATCGCTRGGGTTACGCAGCAGATTAATTTCTTCCCTTATCAACATATAGGCATCCAAGTTCTTCACTTTGGGAAGGAAAATGAATTCTGCTTTAAAAGTGAGGAAACGTAGTTCTGCAGTGTTGAAAAAAAAGCAGGAGCCAGCTCATTAATCAATGTCAAATAGCCTACTGCTAACAAGTACAAAATCACAATCTTTTCTCAGAATCCAAGCAAAGTAGGTGGTAAAACAAAGCAGAGCACATCAGAAGGGATTTTTTAATTGCTACTGAAAAGAGCGCAGTCATTTTTTTCCTTTCATTTTAATGAAATTTTGGTAAGCCAGGGAAGGAGCCCAGGACTTCTGAATATCGCAGGCCCCTGTAACCTTCTGCAGCAGAGCCTGGCCTGGAGCTCTCAGACGCTGCTCAGAAAGCAGCTCTGCACAGAATGGTAAGTGCTCCATCTTCTAAAATGAACAACACCAGACTAGCCCAAAATGCCTAAAACGAGTGCCTAAAACAACACAGCTCAAACGTGTCCTCAGAGCAGGGCAGTGGTGGGAGGCTTAGACATGAGTGAAGTCTGAGCCCTTTTCATCTCACTCCCTACAGAACAGCAGACCCAGCAAGAAAGAAGTTTAACAGGCAAGTGCATCAGGTGATGTGTCACTTTTTTGAGTGATAAACATGTTTAATATTCAGTTAAGTAATCAGCTAGTAATCCTATGTGATCAACACGAGTCTGGATTTTAGCTTTTGGGAAGTGGAAGCACATATAAGGTTAATAGTCCCCTGCAAATGAGAGCAGATGAGTCCTTCTAGCTCCTACTGCAGCTACTCATAAAGATCTTGCTGTTCACTTCTTTGAAGCTGAAAGCACTGCAGGGTAGCAAGAGACAGGTTGCTCTTCCAAACAATATACACATTTATCTGGCACTTTTCTAGAATGTTTTTCCCTGGAAAGGCATACAATTGCCCAAGAAATACATGCTGAGCATAAAAAAAAAAAAAAAAAAGACCTCAGACGATTTTATTTCCACATTTTATTTTTAATAATCTCATGAATTCAGTCTCTCAATCAAAGACAAGCTCAGTGTCCAGGGAGCGCCCCCACGTCGACAGCAACTCCCTGTGCAGGCTGCTAATTGAAAGGTAAGAATTTAGCCACGAGGAACACAACTCATTTAAGCAGCTCTTAGGCACTATTTTGGGAGCCTGACAAGCCAAGCCATATATAAATTTATCACATAGAAATGAATTTCCCAAACTCACTGTCTAGGTTAACTGACATCTCCTAAAACAAAACTAAGCAATCATTAAAATCCACAGCTAACCAGGTGCATATAAAGAAATCACAACATCACTTCCTGGTTCTCCCCTGCTAATCATTAGGTCTGCTAAGCGTTCTGAAGGTCTCAGCTCTCATCATATTCACTTTAATCAATGGGATAGAAAACAAGAGGTGACCAGCACAGAACTAATCATTCTGCCACCTCTGGGACACTCAGGGCTAGATCCCATCTACTGATACAAGCAAATGCATCCCTAGGAGTGCAAAGATTACAGAGCTCCTAACTTTGGTATAAACTATGGATTATATTGTTACTGATAGTGGCAAATTGTCAGTCTTGATTTAAAATAGCAAAGAAAAGGATTCAAAACTGAAGTTGGGAGTAACTTTTATCATGAGACCTACCTGACACTTCTCCTTCGGGTCCATGGCACCGTGGTTCTGTACGCATGTCCAGCAAAAGGGGATTGCTCCTCAGGGGAGAACGTCACCCACGTAGAGATGGTCTTGGCCACACTTATCACATCACCATCTGTGGAAACAGAACAGGAAGCTGTAAGTTTCCCCACATCTCTCCTTTTAGGACCAACAAAAGCTGTAAAATTAACAAAATTCACACGACACGATTGGCCTTTAAAAGAAGGAGAAGCGGGGAACAGAAAGTGGCTCTTATGGTGCAGCAACTAATCCTGTTAGTTCAGCGTTGCCCGGACTGTCACGGGCAGATGAATGAAGCTCGCTGCAGCTTGGAGCGAGCGCGTTATCRCAGGCCTGACACACTTTTGGGCAGGTCTCCAGAAACAAGCTGACGAGGCCCTGGCTTGCACCAGGCGTTGGCACGAGCTGTCACCCCGCAGCTATTTGTCTCACTAGTCTTTATCTGCCAGGAGCTTTGTCCAGCTAATCTCTAGTGGAGCCTGCAGTAAGGATTCCTCCATTTGCTGCAAATCACATCAAATCTTCGCCAAAGCTCTGCCCTGAGCTCAGCCTGAGGCTGACCACCATGAAGGAGGCCAGAAGGCATCAAGACCAACTTCAGGTTTCCAGGGACTAGGACATTTTAGTTTAGTGAAAATGTCATTTTAACATAACTGAGATAGGAAGCAATTCTGGGCTCACATCCTTGTTCTTCCCTCTCAACTTCCCCCTGATCTGATACGGCATAAAGCGGCTCTCCTTCCATATATACAAATCATCTTTACTGGTCAAAACAAAATATTTGGGTGCCTTATGAATCATCTCTTAGATAAAACATTCTGAGATATTATGAGAGGTTTTAGAAAGGGTCTTCTGGATGGTTTGTGTCTCTTGCTTCTCTTTTTTAATAATCACCCAGAAGCTCGGGGCTTGGCCACTCACTTCTTGTAGATCCCAAGCAGCAAGGAAGTAGACAGTTCTGCAAAGCAATCCGAGCAAAGGACACGTCCCCCAGGCACGCGAGGAGCGGCCTCTGCATGCCAGGCTCCACCACCCTGCTCTGCACCACACTCTTCTTCAAAGGAGGATTTGGATGGTGGCAGCCCTGCGATCACAACATGCCTCCTCGTTTCGAGGAACACGAAAGCAGCCAGGGCTTCCTGAGAAAAGCACTGCTGCTCTTACCTGCAAATGTTTCCTCTGAGGGAGGAAGGCCCCGCACCTGCAGTCTGGGGAGCAGCAAATACCCAGTATCCAGACTGCAGAGACCTGCCTGCAATAGAGCAAGCACCGCTTGCCATTTTCTGGCACTTATTTTTCAGTACAATAAGCCACAACTCTGGGCTCTGCCCTGGTTTTCAGCTCTGTGAGTCSTGTCGAGGGGCACAGACCAAGGGAGGGAAGTTAAGGCAGCTGCTGCATGTCCCTGCCAGGCCAAGTGAGGATCGGACAAAGTAACCGGAGCTAAGTGATGAAGAGGACTGGGGGTGCGGAGGATGAAGATGCACCTCGGTGGGTGCCTGCAGCTTGGGGCCTTTACCCCGAGGATCACCCATACACAGGGAAAGGAGGAGGAGATGGGTTTTCAAGGACAAAATGACAAAAGAAGGCTAGGAAGAAACCTCAGTAATTCTTCTTGTAACTTACTTGCAGCTCTAGCAAAGGATTTATGCAGCTTTCCCTTGCTTACATTAAAAAAAAATAAATAAATATCTGAATTTCTCTCTGGACCAGGACTTCAAAGGCAAAACTATCAGTGYGGGGACCACGTGGGAAGCCCAAGCCACAAAGGCAGAAAACCCATCCCGGGGAGGCTGCGCGAACGGCGGCGGGGCCGCGGAGGGCACGCGCGGTGACACGTGGCCCGGCCCCCCTGCAGCGCACAGGGACGGTCTGGTTCAGGCACCACGCTGAAATGTGACCCCGAGTGTAAAACACACCGTTCCTCGGAGCGCAGGGCATGTCGTTTGYGCGCCCAGGAACGCCACCCTGATCGCCTCCGTGATTTGAAGGGGTAGCCCCAGGAAGAGCGTCGGTCAGGCAAAAGATTGGCTGGAAAGGGGGAAAATTCCCCACAAAGAGAAACTGAAAAGCTCTTATAATGAACGGGGCAATAACAGCTTGCAAAAGAAATGAGTGGTGCCTCCCCAGCACTCGTGTTGCTTGGGGCTTCTCCAAACTCTGCAGCCCACGGACAGCTCAGCCCCTCTCACATTCCCAATTTAAGGTGCGCAACAGTCAGACTACAGACATCTCAAACTAATTTAAGCAGCCAAGTCTCTCCCAGGCCAGTCTGCACATACAAAACAAGCAGAATGCTTCATATTTTCAGAGCAGAACTGCGCTTTAGAAAGGATTTGTATTAAGAAACAAAAATTTGAAACAAATCTAGATACATTAGGATAGCCTATTATTRGGACAATCGTAGCCAAAAGGAAAGAATAGCTACAATGAGAAGCAACCTTCCCTAAATGTCTGCACCAGGTTTGGTACTGGAGCCATCTAAAATGTAATATGCCCAGGTATTTTTTATTATTTTTCACAGAATCTATGATTCTATGATTTTTCCCCTCCAAATACAGACTTTATCAGATAAAATGTCTGCAAGAATTATGCCACGCCAATTAAAATCACCAGGAGCACTAGAGATCTGATRATAATACGGATAATAAATAAATTCTATGCATTCTGATCTTCCATCTAAGGATTTAAAAGCACCACARCTTTCTATATCGCACATCAGCATGAGGTATCCATGCTGGAACATAGTAATAAACCATACAGTATGGTATGAAATGAACAAAATGTATAACTTGCCTAGCAAAAGAGAAWGATTAGCTAACTAAACAGCTTATAGATACTTGGAAAGATGACTTGTGTTTAAGAAGCACTACAAGCTGCAAGTCTTTGGGGAGAAAAACTAAATCAACATAATGRTAAGAGTTTTCTACGTAGGATCTACCATTGAGATTTTTGTTTTATTTACTGAAAATTCCCAGGACAGATGAATCTATAAAAAATGCTGGGGAATCTGAACATCTCCTGCTGCCAGAAGTGAATTCCTCAAAAAACAGAAGTCAGATCTGCATCACTCAAAATAGAAACACAAGGGAACACAAGATAATAACCAAAAAAGCAGCTGCCTTGCAAAGCACAGCTTGGATTGGAGCTGATTGCTTCGATATCAGCAGCACTAGGGAGCCCTCCTGCTCGGGAACGGCTGGGGCCGCCTGAGAGCTCGCAGCCGGGCGCGTTTGCTGCTGGGTGGGTGTCCCAAGGGGCACGCGGTGACACTGCCCATCGATTTGGGAGCACGGATGAATCACAACAGAGCACCGGCAGCCTCTTCCTGGCTACACTACCTGCCTGCAAAGACACCAGCTTGCCAGGACTCGGGGAAGCTCCACTTTTTCCTTGTTATAGGGATAGAGGTATCCGCTTCTCTGTGAAGTAAACATATTAGTATCTGTAAAGGCAGCRAGCTCAGCTGAATTAGTGCTGTGTATGTGCTAGGTATTATCAGCTCAGCAGAGGACGGACGTCCCAGCTGCTCGTGACTGTGAAGAATCCGTAGGGTGCTTCAGGGAGACGTCACTTCCCAGGGAGCTCAACCGCAAACTGGGAACAGGATTAAACTCTGATGAATTAAAATTTGGCTTCCARTTGACAATTATGCCTTTCTGGGGTAAAACTGGGTTTTATTTAAATCTTATTTGCACAAAGCTTTCCATGAAAATGAACCTCTGGCTTTTTCAGGAAAGGACTCGCACATCAGACTCTCGTCCCAAAGGATAGCGGTGACAGAAAACTGGTGGTGGACGACAGGGAGGGAAGGAGCAAGAAACAGCCTTGGTGCATCAATCTCTGTCTTAGGTGTCTCATTCAGAACATAGGTTCACTTGAAAGATTACGATTGGTAAAAAAAGGATGTAAACACAATTAAGAGAACACAGTTATTTGTTTTAATTTGTTCTGGTGAATTAAGAAATAATTTGACAGATATGATCAAAACAAGGAGCAACCTTGTTTACTCTTACTGCCTCCACAGAGACCAATATGTTTCAAATTATGCTATAATAAATCTGGAAGTTATCTGCTGTGCTCAATTTTCTTTCTTAGGGGAAAAAAAAAAAGCTTGTGGATTAAGGATAGCTCTATCTTCCCTGCTTCAGGTCTTGATTCCTTCTCACAACCTCTGGGCCTGCCACAGCCATGTGTAATCAGCCCAGTTTGAAGTGARAAATGCAACAAAGGGACCATTTCTGAATGTTGTCCAGGTCCCTGGTTGCCAGCAGTAGTGAGACATCAATAAGAACCAAGGTTCTCATGAGAGAAGCAAGTTAAATGGTTAAATGAGAACCAAGACAGTTTACAGCACACGTATGGAAGAATTCACTGTGGAGGTGACGTATCATTCATCGTTACAACTTGGGAATTGTGGTAACCAGGACTGTAACTATTGCTGGACTGTAACTGTAAGTACTGACATGCCAGAAAAACCACAAAAAGGCAAGTGACCCCAACCCACTGCCCAGGAGATTTAAAGACCATATTGCACTTATAGCATCTTCTAATGAATCAGTTTTTGCAGACCTACATRGGCCCACAAATCAAATACAGCTTTTCCTCCTAATTCCAGACTATAAATAATGCACACTATGGCTCGCAGCAGGTGTAAGCACAAACACCTGGAGATGTTTAAGAATTGCCCCGCTGATGGGATGGTGCCCAGGGAGTTCTCCAGCAGACACACAGCACCTGGGGGCCATTAGCAAGATCAAGGGCATCCACATCAAAAACAGCACAGGCCTCCCACAGAAAAGGCTCTGAGCAGGTCAGTAGATTGGGCATTTTATCATGCTCATAAAAGATTCCCTAAGTCTTGTGATGAACAACCTCTGTGCCCTGGTTACTGCACAAAGGGCCTCTGGATGATCACAGGTGAGTGAAGGTGACTTCTCCTCTGGCCAGCCCTATAGATGGACTTGTCTTTTGGCCAATCTCAGTGGCCCCAGCCCTGCTCCTGGCCAAGTCCACCCACTCACAGGTGTATAAAAGCACTTTAAACCACCCTTTCCTCTTGGGTTGTCCTTTTGCTTGGAGCAACTTGGTCTCTAGAGCACTTACTGTGRCTTCCTAAGGCCAGAGGTTGGGTAAGTGTGTCCTCAAAGACTGTGGCACTTACCCAGTTTGAGCTCCTGAGTGACAAAGAGAAGAAAAAGGCTTTTCTTTCTTTGTTCCCTTTGCAGGAGTAATAGTTGTTTTATTGCYTATGGGAAAAGTACTAATACTTTAATCTTCTTATCAGTTAAAAAGGTTTTTTTTTTTTAAAGCCACAATTAAGAAGAATGTTAATGTGAACTTATGTGCTCAGAGAAGCACTTGTAGAAGAGAAATGTAAGTTATTACTGCAGAGAACACAAGGTATGTTGTATATAAACCAGCCCCTAACTCTTCATATGCCAGTATTAAGCGGTGGACGCTATTGTGTTTTGGGCTTTTTGTTTGTTTCTCTGGAAAGCCAAACTCTTATGCTTGCCAGGTTGGTGAAACTTTCCTACAGTGCTTGAGCAGGCCCTTTAGTTTAACACAGCACAGTGGGTATTAAGGTGTAACACTTTGCTGATATAGAAATTTGTATTTTGGAGAAGCCTAAAGTATTTCATAGCTGTTGCACACCACAACTGTATTTCACTCATGTTCAGCTATGAATTTATGCTACAATTGCTATAGTTTAAAGCTTTCTGGATAAACAYGCTGCGATTTCTTTCCCTCCAAAGTGGAGTTACTGCCTATGGGCAGCTGCCTTGGTGATGGYTGGGTGCATTAGGTATCTGCAATTATTGGGGTAAATTTGAGCACTGAAAAGCCCATTTTGGAAGGCACTGTTGTGGCGTGTGTCGCTGTCCTGCGTGGGCTGTGGCTGAGGYGGGCGAGCAGAGCGTGTGGCCCTGYGTGCGGCTCTCCGGCCGCTTCTCCGATGTTGTCACCGAGTGAACTCTCTAGCGCTGCGTGTGATGGGACTTTTGCTGGGGTTGGGAGGCCTTTCCTCRTGGTTAAATGGCTGGTGTTACCCTGCTTGGGGAAGGCACCTCGACAGCGGACAACCACGACCAGCGTCACCCCGGAATGCCAGAAATCCCAGCTCCGGGAGGTGAAGCCGGAGCGGGAGCGAAGCCGCACGACCCGGGCGCTGCGCTGGCGGGTGGCCCTGGGCTGCCCTCCGAGCCGGGCGAGCGCCTCTGGGCTCCTTTATTGGCAACGGGGGAGTTTTGTCCTCGGGAGCCGCGTGTCCCGCGGGGAGCGGGTCGCCGCAGCSCGGCTCCGGTTAACGCTGTCTCGGCGGGTCCCGGGCAGCACGTGCCGGGGCGGCCCCGGCGCCGCTTCCCTCCTCCCGCCGGCGGGAGGCTGCGCGCCGGGGCGGCCGGAGGGGGACGGCGCCGCCTCGGGGAAGCCGCGGGGGACGCGCCGGGCCCCCTCCCGCCGCCCGGCCCCTACTCACCCGCCGCCTCGCGCCGTCTCGGCGGGGCAGCCGCTCGCCCGCCGGGCCTCCCCCCGCGCCGCCGGGGCCGCCATCTGGGTCACTGGCACCCTCCCCACCCCCTCCCCGGCATACACACACCCGCGTCACGGAGCCGGGCAGCCGGGGCGGCGCTTCGCGCTCCCCTCAACAAGGCGGCGTGTGGTTGGTGGGGCTCCGCGCGGCCKCCCGCATACGGCGCGGTGATTGGTCGGGCCGCCGCGGCGCGCGAAGCCGAGCAGCCGCCCCGGCGGCGGGACGGCGCTGGCTGTGGGGAGGGCCCGAGCGGGCGGCCCGCCCTGAGGGAGCCCGGAGCGACGCGGCCACCGCGGGCGGCTCCGTCCCCGCCTCTGCCCGGAGCAGCGCCCGGGTGGGTTGGGGCCTCCCCGCGGTCGGTACGGAGCGCGGCCCGTGCCCCAGGGCCGCGGCAGCGGCGGATAATGGAGGGCAGGGTCCCCTCTGCCAGGGATGTTACAATTTCCCCTTTTCGGAGCTTTTTCCGAGCTGCTCTTGCAGGGAGGCCTCAAAGGAGCCGAATGAGGCCAAGGCTGGCCCAAGGAGCGAGGCCRCAGCGGGAGCCACCACAGGCACAATCTGGAGAGGCAGCCGCGGAGCCCCGCAGGAAAGCGGAGGCGTGAGGCGGCGGCGGCGCCTGTGCCTCTGTCTGTGGGGATTYGTGTCCGAATCGCGGCAGAGGGGCTGAACTGGGGACGTGGCCCGTGGGCTTCRCTCCCCTGCTGTCCCCGCGCTTCCCCTGGCGGCTCTGTCACGCTGGGCTGTGGTGCCGCGGCCCTGTATGAAAGCGATGCTCGTGGMTGTGTTAAAATAGCAGCGACAGCCTGACACGCTTATCTTTGGTTTTTATAGCAAGAAATGGCAGCACGCAGGGAATTTAAGCCTTGCTTGGTTTTCCTGGCAGGTGAAGTTTGGGAATGTGCTCTCCAGTGCTCCAGGACAGCCTGCTTGTGGTGTCTGAACCCAACACAGCTCGAAGCCTTTTTCAGCCCCCCTGAATATGATGAAAATATTCATATTAGAGTGAAGACCCCACAATCTCCGCTTTTTCTTAGCTTGTAGTTTTCTAGAACAAATCGCTAGAATTCAATGTGGGGAGAACAGAACTCAGTACTTGTGATGCCTTAGAAGCAAAACTGGCAGATGGGGTGAATTTTCTGATCTAACTTAGAGTGCAAGTAAAAGTATAAATGAGCTACTGACATTKTAATAGTATAAAGTCATGAACTGTACCTAGTTCTGCATGGGGGTCCTTTGTTCCTTTTTAGGTCTCCCACCCCAAATAAACTCAGCTTAGTTTTTAGGCAGTTTTTAATAAAAGGTCAGAGCAATGGTGAGTCTCGAGCAGAGATATGGGTTGTTTTGCCTCTGATGGTGATTCCCTGTGAGCCTCAGACCAGACCCTGATAATATCTGTTTTGTTTGCAGGCATGTAGTGTATAGAGTTTCTGTCAATGAGACTTGCAGTTCAAGGAGCTAATTGGTTGGGCTCTTAATTGCCTTGTTTATTTATTTTCTACTTGCTAAACATGATCTAATTATTTACCTCAGTGGTTTAGTTGTAGAGCATGTAGAGATTAAGTGAAAAACTTTATCAAATACAATATTACCGAGGTGTTGGGAACAGCAGAAACTCGCTTGACTTAGACCTATTGCTATAGATTCAGGAATAAGACAGACATCCATAGAGTGCTTCCATTAATTAGTACTAGCTAACAAAGGAAAAACTCAATAGAAAAAAAATAAAGTTTTAAGAGTTTAAAACCATAATTGCCCTCATTTAGCATTTTTGAAGATTTCCAGCATAAAGACTTGTTGTGAAAGGAAATATTCTGGTTTGTGACTTGTGTTAAGCTATCATCCCCCACCACCACTTTTTTTAATATTAATGTTGTAAATAAGAAGTCTAAAGATATGCAAGATCTTGTTAGTCCTGGTTGTTTCTCTGATATAACAGGATGGAAAGCTCGGATTAGTCAATTTTGCCTGCAACTTGATTGCTTTCCACACTTATTCCACAATAGCCATTAAAACTCTTGTCCTGCTTGGGATTCTTTCACTGTGCAGAGGCATTCTCTGTAATTTTGATAGGAAGTGAGCATAGAGAAATGAAGCAGTTGCTGCAAACCCACTGTATAGCCTGAGGATACTCAATTTCATTCTTCTCATGTCTTCAGCGCAGGGATCTACTGTCCCCTCTTGGGATGACAACATATGGGCAGAGCCGGGGCTCCGTTTGCAGTAAGCTTCCGCCTCGGAGCGGCTGCCGTCCCCGACAGATCCGAGGAACTATTTGACCTCCCTGCATGTGCCTTTCAGTCAGTCCCCATCAGCGCTGCTGCGGGAGGTGCCGACATGAGAATTTGAGTACGAGCGCTCGGAAGCAGGTACTGCGTGCGGAAAAATCTTTGCTTTTTTAGGTTGACCTCTCTGGCAAGGCATTGAAGTTGCCTTTTAGTCAATATGTAGTGAAGAAAGCATTTCTGAACAGGAAGGTTGAATTTARAAAGAGAAAATGAATGAAATCAGTGAGAAAAATCTATTGTTTGGGGAAGACAATTGCTGTATATTTGTCTCTTTCTCACMCTGTGTATTTGATGCCAGATGCTGGGAAATTACTATTTCTACATATATGTGCAGTGATAAAAGAAATTAAAGGGAGAAAACTAGTTCAAGAGAGATTTTGCTTTAATATTAAAAGCAGCTGCTTCCAAGGCTGAAGGAAAGATATTTTAGCTGAATAATATTGCTTATTAGCTCCGCATATTAATATGCAAATTATTCTATGGCTTCTTATAAAAATAATAAATATTCCTGAAAAGTAAGAGCTTCTGCTTTTTAGTAATAAACAGYATCTGCTTTGTTTTTCTCCCAGCAGAAAGGTAATTGAACTGACAATTCCAAGCTGTCTTGAAAATGATAAATGACTGAATTGGGAGTAGGAGGAAAGCAGAAGCCCTTTTGTACTAGTGAAAGGGAGATAATACATTACAGTTGGACCTGGCTTCTTTTTACAGATTTCTTTCTGAATTTGAGCAGCTCTGGATGACCCCAGCCAACTCGTTTTACCCTTTAATTTATTGACGTCGGCAATGTCTATTACAATTTGGAGATAAAACAGCATTTCCTAGCCCTTTTCAGTGCTTATCATTTTTGTGATCATAGAAATGTGTGGAACAGAGGAGAATTTGCTTTATTACTTTCTTCTCGGTACTCACTGCTTCACTGTAAGACTCAGGGATGTTTTTATTGTCTTTTTTGGTTGGCTTTGAGGCTAAGCTGACTTTTATGTCCTGATCTATCAAAGTTGGAACAGTTCCTGTTTGTCTCGCATGGTGATTAAGCTGCTTCCCAAGTGCTCTTCAGATCTATAATGAGYGAATTTGTGAAGCTGTTTTGGCAGATCAGCTGTTCTGTCTAGGTCATGAGCACCAACACTTATTTACTGCTCTCGGGTGGATTCACAGCAACAGACAGTTGTGATAATGTCTCAATGTGTAAGTGAGAGCCACAGCAGAAGCCTGAGGAGATTCCTGAGCATGGAGAGCTGTGTGGTTATAGGAAGGCTCAAAGCTCAAGAAGTTCTGTTCCTAATGGTGAGGAATAGTGTGGCATTAGCTTATGGTATTGTTTGGGGCAAGCTTTTTATACCTGCTTCACACTTTCAGAATATGGTTGATATTTATTTATTTTGTATATGCATGTATCATATTTCTAATACTGTTGCCTTTATTGCCAAAGGTCTCATTGAAATGAGACTAAATCAATGCACAGCAAAGTTAAGTTCATTCCCTGTTCTCTAAAGAATGGGTACAGAAAATGCATTGGCACAAGATTTTTGTTTTGCTTTGCTGTCTGATTTTCTAGTACTTTCCCATGGTGTTTCAGATGCAAATATGTGGGGAAAATGGTCTATCCAGACCAGAAAACATAGTTCTTAAGGTTTTAGAAAATTCTAACTAATATTTTTTTGACCATTAGAGGATCAAGCTGCTTTGAATGTTTTAATACTCAAATTAGTAATTGGTACAGTTGTCCTGCTAGCAAAGTAATRTCTACAAGCCTGTTGCATGTGGCCTGAATCTCAGGCTAGCACCTATATGCTAGGTATCCTTTAAGTATGCAGCACCTTGCTAGAGCAGCTAACACTTAGTGTTCTTTTGTTACATCTGGCAAGCTTAATAAAGTAGCTTCAGCTCCAAGACRCTCAGTAAATGGAGTAACCTTGGACTCTGTAGGTAATCCCAGGCTTGATTCTCCTTCTAAGGCTAGTGTATGTTGATATGAGAAGAAAAAAAGCCAAAGCTGATCATGCAGCAAATCTCAGCAGCCCCATTCCCAGCGTTTCCTCTTTGTCTCCTTCCTGGTTTTTCCCTGTTTGCTGCATCTACTTTTTCTGCTCCTCTCCAGGCAGAGATATATGGCAAGTTGGTTCCCTTGCAGCTGCCAGAATTGTCTTATGGTATTTAACTTCCAGTTTGCAAGATGATTGATCAGGACTATACTAAGAAGTTCTCTACATCCATTTTACATTTCTCCTTAGCAGATTGCTTGGATTGTTTTCCATAGGAGGCTTTTATTTTTTGGCCCATACATCAAGCTTGTGCAAAAATATATGTATATTATGCATATGAAATGCAATAATATAATCAAATGTAAAAGTTTAGTYGTCTTCAGAAGTGATGAACAAATAGGATTTTAAAAAAAGTCTTTGGATTTACTAAATGCCATTAGAAAAAATTTATATTGGCAATACTTTTAGTTATAATTATTGTGCCAGACACTTTCAGAAAATCAATGCAACATGTGAAGTTCCTTGAAGTGGCAATTGTAAGCTCATTACTTTATAGCTCGTGATGGTGGATTCTCCCCTCTGATGAGAATGAGTCTAGGAATAAAGGTGAAGATGGCAGAAAGGATGAAGTGAGACATCTTGGAGGGCTCCAGCAGGGAAAATCTCTGCTGCCCATCGTCCAGCAGAAACACAAGCCACAATGTGTGGAGTGTAGGTGCAGGCTGCATCTTTACCAAGAAATTGGTTACGTTTCAGAAGCTTGGCAAGACACTGGGGGGGGGTGTGTGTGAGAGAGAGAGAGAGAGAGAGAAGCAGGGACCTGCTCAAGGCTGGATGTTCTCTCTGCAGGAGCTGGAATGTGATGCAGGATTCCTGTGACCAGCAACTGGTTATGTTATTCTTGCAACTTCTAACTTGCATCTGGGAAGGAATTCCTCCACAAATAAATGCAACCCTGAAATGAAGCTTATGAATGTTTATTAAAATTAGAAATAGGGAAATTACAGCATTAAATAATAAAACATGAGAAACATAGAGTACAAGGCTATCTTTATTTGTGAACAATCTGCTCTAATTACCTTTTCTGGAGAACAAAATAAATTTATTGTAGCCATTTAGGCCAAGGTTTTCTTTGTTGCAACCTGTGTTCCACCTGAAAGATGGCAGTGTTCCGAACTCCTGGGTTTTGCACTATCACCAGAAAGATTCTGCGGTTGTTAACTTTGCTTACAGCACAGAACATGGAGCTGATGCTTTGCCTTTTTCTTTCCTGTGCCTGCTTGTAGGCTTTTAACTTGTTGGGCAAAAGGGAAAAAGGATATGAATCAAAACTAGAGCAAATATTTTTCTGACTGAACCTTCTCTAAGTTCTTTAGCTCTCCTAGTATTTCCCAGTTCCTCTTTTGTTAGAAGCAGAGGCCACTGGGCCCAGTTTAAGCTTTGACACTTCTTTTAACTACTTTAAGTTGCATATGTTGATACTGTCAGCAAGTGAGAATGAGGCCACTATGTTTCTGAATGAGAAGAAAGTCTAGGATATTCTGGATAGTATTTGACTTTTTATGTCAACTCTCCAAGGAAGTAATTTTAGTGCACGTGGCAGTGCTAAAGGTGATGAGAATTAGGAACACATACAGTATATTTTTATAACTGTGGAGTTGTCAGAAGCAGAATTTTTAGGAAAAGCCATGCAGTAAATTCATGCATTAGGTGCAGCAACACTAGTAGAAATTGACATCTGGATGACACAGTAGGCGTTCTAACTCCTAATGCAGATCTTTTTCATACGTATATCCCTAATTAAATTCCACTGCAAAATGACAGGTACCAATACAGTGTAGGATAAAGACAGTGCATGAAGATGCAGGTAAGACTGTTATTGTGGTCTGTCTTTACCCTTGTGTCAACATAGCTGCTATTACTAACATTACACTTATTGTCATAGTAACTATTGGTTTTGGCTAGTAACACTGTATCAATGAGTGTTCACAGCAGCAATTTGAAACCTCAAATGGCTACTTACACAAAAATAGTTTCTGACAAATATTCCTCCCAGCTATTCATAGCAAGGAACCGCACATTTATTTTTCCAGACTGCTCCGAGTCATTTAAAGGATCCAAAAGAAATGTCAGACACCATTTTTTCTTATTTGTTCTACCTCTTGTAATCCTCAAAACTAATCTTAGATTATAATTTATCACCCCAATCTGCCATAGAAAATTCAAGCTATTCCTAGACTACAGCAAGCAGCTGAAATTGATCCTCTAGTAAAGCAGGCTCTGCCTTTTTTTACCCTTGCCAGACCTATATATTTGCATAAGTAATGTATAAAATTTTAAGGCATTAACTTGTTYGCAAGCTGTGGGTGTGTTCTGTGTTAATTGGTCTGAAAACAAGTACATCTCGGCAACCCCTTTAGTGGGAGTGATTTTTTTAGAAACCCTTGGATCTCTACTATTCCTGCAATTTGTTGCTTGTTTGGCCTTCCAGGGGTGCCCTTTTCAAGCGAGGCAGCTGCAGCTTCTTGACGTAGCTATCATTCAACTCACAGCTGTTGGTCATAGCTCGCTTTTCAAGTCCAGCTAAAACTACCTGCTATAACTTTTCTGAGAGGACTCTATTTATTTTATAGATGCTCTTCGTAAGCTTCTAAATCCTCGCTTTGAGGTCATGCAGAAACCAGAGATTCTGCAAGTCTGTCTGAGCAGCAGGGACTGGGACCATGAGGGAGCTTGGAATCTCRCGCTGATTTTGTGCCCTCCTGGATGGATCATTTCTGAAGCCTTTGCAAAACCCTCAGCTCCTTTAGCTCTTTCTTTCCCCAAGTTGTCCCAGTTCTTCACCCTGTCCAGTTCACACCTTTCTGTACTGATGTTCAAATCAGAAAAGAAATTAAAACCCCTGAAGTAAATGCTATTAGGAGAAAAAGATCTTGCTAAGAGTTTAAAGMACAGATTTCACCCCAAAATATCTTTTCAGGGATCTATATTAGATTGCTGGAGCAGTGGGGTAGACAGGTTTCCAGTCTGGATCTCTGTAGGGGACAATTTGTGAGCAGAACCGAGGCAGCTGGGGCTATTTTAGTAATTTTTTTTTTCTAATCTTGGTCTGAATAAAGCTGATTCTCCCCTTTTATCCCAAAACAGCCAGGGACAGGGGCCAGATTGGTAACTTCTTTTAAATGGAAGGTGGGTTTAAGGGGAGGTGGAGAATGTGTCTTTATCACAAAACATCAATTGAACAGCTTGGGCTCAAATTTTTAATCCAAAATGATCTAAAATTCCCGAGTCCAGATATAAAGTAAATTTATATGGGTATTGCAGGGTGTGCAATAGAGTGTAGAAATGACATTGACACTCCTGACATCTTTTGGGGTGAGGAGGCAGGAAGAAACCTAAAATAAATTAAAGATGATAATGATGATGATGATGATAAAAAAAAAAAGCTTTGAAAATACTAAATCCGCGAAGGGCCCAAAACGGCCTTTTCCCCAGAGCGCCGCCTCCTCCTGCGCACGCGCGGGGCGCTGCCCGCGCCGCCCCTCGCCGCGGGAGGAGCCTGCGCAGGCGCGCGGGGCCGGCGGCCATGATCGCGGCGGGCGCCTGACAGGGCCGCGCTCTCGCGAGACTTGCCCCGGGGACGGCGGCGGCGGCGGCGCGGGCGGCGGGGCCGGAGCGGCAGCCGGGGCGGCCGGGCCGGGCTGGGCCGGGCCGCGTGGAGCCTCGGCCGGGGCGGCGCCCCCAGCGCGGCGCGGTGAGTGCGGGGGGGAGGCCGCTGTCCGCCGTGGTGAGGGGGGCAGCCCCGCCGACCCCTTCCCTTCTCCTCCCCGCGCATCGCGGGCGGCCCTGCCCGCCCGGGCCGGGGCTTCCGGGAACGGGGGGAACCCGGTTCGGCGGCTGCTGCCTTAGCCCGGGGCCCCTCGCTGCCTCCCGGCGTCCGGTGGTTTCCCGGGCTCGGCGGAGCGGCCCCGCGGTCCCCGCTCGTTCCTTCGCGTGGGAGGCGGCGGGGGCCCCGTGGGCGGCTGCCCGCGCGCCCGCCGCCGCGGGGACCCCTTGGATAACGCCGCACTGCGCCCGGGAAAGCGCTTCCCTCGTAGCCTTTTTCTCCCGGACTTCCTGCTGGCGGGACCCGGCTCTTCCTGCGTGCCGCGGAACGCTACCGTTTCAATTAATCGCCTCAATTAATTTGTAGAAGACAAGGATCCAGTCTCGCTGACTCCCGAGGTAGCGGCCTCCGRACAGAGATGTCGGTCACTAACAAAAAAAGCATCTTGTGGAGGAGGCCGTAGCTCAGGCAGCACCTCGCAGGTGAAACGCACAGTTTAGGGAAGTTTATGCCTTGTTTTACAAGGCTCTGAACCCCTTCAGTCATAGACCACAACTTGAAGGGTCCCAGATTGCTAAATACCCAGCAAACGCGGTGCTGGTTGTGATCTGCAAACTCTGCAAGATGAAAATGTGTGAAAAAAAAAAAGGCACTTGAATTATCATCACTTAAAGATATGATTAATTTTGGATAAACATTTTTKGATTTTGTATGGTAGGTTTTGTAAGCGGTGCATTGCCTCGTCTTTAGACGAGGAACGCTTAAGGGAGTTGGAATACATTAAGTACTATTTGTGCCCCCAAATATTCCAGCTTTTATATATTGATAATTTAATTTGTATTTTACCTGGTTAACTTTCCGTGCTATACTTCCTTATTTGGCTAATTTGAATCAATGCTCTGCCCTTACGTTTCTTTTATTCTGTTCTTTTGTCTAGAGTCTGACACTTTACGTTTCTGCATGTCTTCCCAMTGATGTGGCCACACATTTTTCTTTCCACTGTTCCCCTGTGCACAATAACGTTTAGCCCAGTACAAACTGAAGAAGCCTCAGACTTGATTCTTTGCAAAATCTTTCACTGAAGATAAAAAAAAAAAAATCTTCTTTCCTTCACTTTGGCATTTCTAAACTGTTTTTCTGTTCCTTTCGTTACTGCTGTCCAGTAGGAGAGAAAAATGCAGAAAACAATGAGAAAGCTCCTGTGTGCTAGAGGAGGTGCCATTTGTAGGAGCAGTATCAAAAGGCTTGTGCGTGTTTGTTTTTCTTTTTTTCTTTTTCTTTTTTTTAAATTATCAGTTGAAAAGATCATAAGGATTGTTACCTACAGCATCRAGGCTTGCATTTTTAAATACTTATAATACTTAAATACTTGTAATCCACCCTGGGCTGTAGCAACACACTGCTAATAACCTCCAGTTGCTGCATCTGCTGCCTCTGGTGTCCACCTCCCCTCCTCACCCCACGGTTTTAAGAGCAAGAGGAGCGTCACTGTAGGGTGAGAGGCGAAAACACGCTGGCATTTTGAGACCTCTTGGCTCTCTAGTAAGATCATCTATTAATTCTTGCAATGGCTAGTCGTTGTGCTCCTATTTTGGCTCTGCTCCGGTGTTATCTGTGTTCTTGTGGCGCTGGGCTTGGCTATAGTCTTTTCACACTGCCCTGGGTCGTTGCTGCCTTTGCCTGAAGGGAATTCTTGGAGCTGTGTTCTGTGGCAGAGATGCAGCACAAGCCATTTCCTGAGTAAGGTGGGTTTTGTTTTTCCTCCGCCTTGTGCAGTTGTCTTTTTGTTTCAAGAATTGTGGGGCTGATTGAGAAGTTATTTRATAAGATTCGTGAATGCTTTCTGAGTGACTTCAGGGACATCCATGTTCTAACTCTTCCTTTTCTGACATTTACTATGTAAATATCTCCATTTATTTTTTCCGGATCTTTTCTCTAATTTGCTTACAGCTTTGGTGACTTTTGCCTTAAGTCATAAAGGTTAAAGCATTGTTCTATGTAGCAGCTATTTTTTATTGCAGAAACATAATTTCTTTCTATTCTGACAATATCTATGAAAGTGATAGTAAATTTAAGGCAGGTGATGAGAAAAAGTGTGCTGAATCTCCTCTCATCTTGAATTATTCTAGAGATTTTCCCAAGTTATAACAGAGCTAAGCTCGGGGAAACGCTGGGGTGGTTCTTGGAAACAGCACACCAGTGCTTTCCGTTAAAATACCTCATTTTCTTAGATGCTGTTAAGTTACTTAACAGCACTTAACAGCAACTTACTTAAGTAAGTACTTAACAGTAAGTAACACTTGCTGTTAAGTTACTTAACAGCAATATGCACGCCAAAGAAAGGAACATTTAGCAATCTGCAGTAATGTCCATCTTTAAGCTTATATTGAGTCCAGAATTTGCTTTTTAGGTTGCACAGCTAACTTTTACACCATCAGATTTGGGTTTTATGGCTTGCAAGCAGCTCTTCTTTGCTGAGTGTTTGCATGTGTGATGATGATGGTACGTATCTTCAAATGTAGCTGGGCGCTGTTTGATCTGTTACCGTTGCTGTTGGCAATATTTATCCCTTGCAGAAGGCACAGAAACTTGGAAATGTTGAATACCTGAATGAATGTTTGCATACTTTGCTTCGTATGCTGTCATTTCATATTACATCTTATTTTTTCTCTAATTGCAGAAGAGGATAAATGACATTAAGAGAAATAGAGTCCAGCTTAGGAAGATTTGGAGGTGATGCCATAGCTCAGTAAGGTGTTTCTGGCAAGGAAAACCATCAGTGCTGCTTTTTTTGTGTCTTGCTAATGCAATGGGGAAGACTGACCTCAGAATAAATGGTCATTTTGTCCTGAAATGGCAATCCAGCACTGTGCCATCTTCAAAGTGCAGCTTGCTAAGATAATAACTTYTTGGGCTTGATTACGTGTATTGAATACACTTATTTCCAGTAATTCCAGTAGTGCTGGCAGATTTGTTCGGTTGTGATCTTCATGGCTGTTGACAGCCGTGTCAATCTTAGCGATGCTTCTGTGAGGCTGTGTAGGAGTTGTGGTTTTGCTTTGAGTGTCGATGCGGGGACTTGAGCCAAGCTCTTCATTTTCTGATCAAGGTTCTCCTATAAAATCTCTTTTCTCATTCTGCCCCTTTGCTGCGCTGGCAACCTCMGTCCTGCTATTTGCTTTTAGCTTTATTATCCTTTAAGGAAGGGGACCTGGAGGTTGGGCAGCAACAGGAGTCAGGGAACACAGACACAGGGAACACAGACATTGCTTAACTGCGTTTATGTAGGACAGGTTTTCTCTTAAATGCAAAAATACTGTTGCCATCTGCTCCCTGCGCGTGGAGCAGGGCTCTCCGAGCTGGAACCGTGGACACCGGCTTTGCAGCTCTGTTTTACCCAGGGATCATCAGACTTTTCTGTCTCAAAATTGTCACCGAGGGGTTTGGGCTGGGTCTTCCACCGGATATTCATGATGGGCTTGAAAATTATCAGCGCTCTTAGGTCACCTTCTCCTGATGCCTTTGCCACCTTTGCTGCCAGATGTAGCTGCGTTAGGTTGTTTTTCTTTTTCCTCTTCCAACTCGAGATCAAAATTATTATTTGTTCAACCTTTTTAAAATAGTTTCAGAGTATATAGATGTATTTGTGTGTGTGTGTGTGTGTGTGTGTGTATAAAAAATATACCCCCAAGCTCGGGCTCCTCCCTCGCCAGGACGCTAACGATTCAAACTTGCCCATTTTCATGCTGTGCTAACGAAGGAGGGCTGAGATTTTCTTTGCCGCTCAAGGCGCATTTCAGGGTTGCTTCTACATGAGACGGAGGCCACATTTTGATCAATGCGCATTATTATTTATGGGCGCTTTGTGACAGACCTTTCAAAGGAGTCCATGTGCTGGAGGGTCGACGAAAGCGAGTTTCAGTTCTCCTAGTTACTGTGCCTGGAAACTTACTTTTATTTATTTATTTATTTATTTATTTATTTATGGTACTGTATTTATTTATGATGTGGGCAGCACCTCGAGCGCGGCCCGAGCGGCTCAGGCGGGAGGGCCCCGCTCCGCTCCGCTCCGCGCCGGGGGGCGCTGCGGGAGGACCCCGCTCTGCTCCGCTCCGCGCCGGGGGGCGCCGCGGGCTGCGGACCGCGCTCCGCTCCGGGGGGGGCGCTGCGGGGGACGGCTCCGGGGGACCGCGCTCCGCTCCGCTGCGGGCTCCGCTCCGGGGGGCGCTGCGGGAGGGCCCCGCTCTGCTCCGCTCCGCTCCGGGGGGCGCTGCGGGAGGGCCCCGCTCTGCTCCGCTCCGCTCCGGGGGGCGCTGCGGGAGGGC
>NW_020455710.1:465497-520516 GCF_003342845.1 Nothoprocta perdicaria
GCCGGGCCTGGCGGCGGGAGGAAGCGGCGGGAGCGGAGGGAGGGAGCGGCGCTGGGCGCGGCCCCGGCCATCGATCCCGGCCACTTCCCCTAATGGCCCGTCTCTTCCTCCCCCCCACCCTCCTCCTCCTCCTTCCCCCCTAGGGCGGATCGTGCCCCGGGCGCCCCTGCATGTGAGAGCCGGGGCGGGCGCCTCGCACGGAGCCGCGGCGGGAGGGCCGAGCCGGCGGCGGCCGCAGCGCCACCATGGAGGCCATCGCCAAGTACGACTTCAAAGCCACCGCGGACGACGAGCTGAGCTTCAAGCGGGGCGACATCCTCAAGGTAAGAGGGGCCCGAGCGGCGGGGGGGCTCCCTGTCCCCGCGCTGCTTCTCAGCCACCCCCGGAATCGCTTCCCGTGCCACGGAGCCAGCCCCCGGGGCCATCCCCCCATCCCTTGGGTGCTCCGAGGCTTCCCCAGTGCTCCTCGAGAGCGAGAGGCTCCACTGTTCCTCCATGGCCACCCCAGAGCATCATGCACCTCTCGACAGGCTCCAAAGAGGAGCCTCAAAAATGGTAGCGAATAAGCAGAAGTGCAGGGCAGCGTGCGCCGAACCCAGCGCCCTCCCGGGAGGGGAAACCCTTCCAAGCCCTCRCACTCCCTTCGGGATTCCTTCCCTCTGCCTCCTGCCAGAAATGCCAGAATCRAAGAATAGGGATTAGGTTCTTCCCCAGCTGATGATCTCTTAGCATCAGGCAGCCGAGCATTGGTGCTGAATTTTCTCATCAGCGCTGATGAGCTCGAGTGAGCAGCGTGTGGCTGAATGTCTAATGGATCTGAGCAGATGTTGAGAGGATGTTTGGAGTGCTTTAGAGGAAATTTCGGCCTATCAGGATATCAAGGACTTTTGAGACTTTCAGATTTTGAGTATTATTCRAATTCCTGAAATACTGGCAAATTTAAATTTCATTTAAAAAAAGTTTAGCATGCAAGGGCAAAATTTGACAGCAGAGAGAAGGTAAAACATGAAAATTCGTTGTTATTTGCTCTCTGAAGCATAGATCTGAGCTTCCAAGTAATAAAAGACCCATATTTTTAGCTGTTTTAATTAWGTTTCTTTCAGAGTCCGTATTTCTTAATGAACTTGTAACATGGTCTTCCCCTCCCTAGTCAAAAAGCAGAAGCTTAAGATATTTTATACTGAAATGATCTTCTGCAAAAGCTATTCAGAGAGGTGCCTGTCCTGCTGATGCAAACCTATAACTTTGTGCGTGCTGACAAATCAAGTCCTGCAGACCTCAGTGGGATTACTCATCTGCTCACAGTTTTTGCCAGGGAAAGGCCTGATTTAGCTATTTTAAGATTTGTTGAAAAAGTATCCTCTATATGTAGATGTAACGCAAGGCTTCCATAACTGATATCTCAACAAGATAATTGAGGCATTTGTTAGAAATGTTACTAACACTGTGTAACAGTCTTCATTTTGTAAGATATCGTTTTTTGTTGTTGTTTTTTAGTGCTATAGGTTGAGTTTTAGCTTAAATAAGATATTAGTTTCGTAAAGGCATATTTCAAGTTAGAAGTTATTTTAATAAGATAATGGTTATAAAAACATATCCTGCTTTGAGGTTCTTGCTAATAGACCATAATAGATTTAATTTCTAAAATAAGTACATCTGCCTCCACATATATTCTATATACCCCTAACCCATAATTAAAAATGTGCAAAAAATGCCATAGCCTAAAAGTGTCTGTCAGACCTGCTCACCTCAGTTCCAATGTTTACATGAGTTACTCGAATATTTCCTTATTTTCAAGACTGACGGAATTCGTTAAATGTCACGTGTGGTACCTTACATTCTGGTTCCTGACCTGCACTGTATTCTTCTGTTTTGGATTGCTATCAGCACTGCTGTCCCTGCATATAATATACAAAATAGTATATTTGAAGCTTGCAGAAAATGCTGAAGTAGGAAGACTACTGAAGTATGGTTAAATATTGTTCAAAGTATCTTCCTCTGTATTTTCTTCTGATTTAATGTAGATGCTTGCTGAAGGGCATGAAAAAAGGCTAGGGTAAAGTTTGTATTTATTGTGGGGGGAAAAAAAATTCTATAAAATGTGTAGGAATAAGAGCAACTTTTTTCTTTGTTTTCCTTTTTTTTAACCTATTTCAGGAAAAATATTACAGCTGCAGACAGTGGGGCGACAATTGCTAGTAAGCTTCTCTTAAGCCTTGCCTGCTTGATGTCATTTCACAGATACCAATCTTGTCACAGCAGCAGCATCATGGTGGTGACATCTATGCTGTTGCTACCACATTCACCACAGTATTTTTTCCTAGAATATGAAAAGGGATTTTCTGTTCTTGACAAAACCTGTGCACTTCCTTAAAACTCTGGTGAAGTTCTCCAAACTGTATTTGCTTACAGCTCATTTCTGAGAATGTTTACAAGTTTTACATATTAACTTTGTGCATGAGTAAGCTGAGAGGTAGAGATGATGATTTACTGAACAACATCACTAAAGTTGGTGCAAATTCCAAGCAAATTCAGAAATTAGAGGGTAATTAGAGGGTCAGAAATCTTGCCTTCAGCACATAGTGAACCTTACCATGCYACAGAGAACTGTCTAAAACAGACAAACTTAAGAAAAAAAAGGAGCCAGCAGCAGAGCTGTTACAGTTCACTTTACTTAGACCGACAGGCTTTTGTGGCACACTGTCATTTTGAAAGTCTGTCTCACTTGAAATGTATTTCAGGTTGTAGAAATTAATTTCTGTCAAATGTGCCAGATCTGTTTTGTTAGTACTTTGTTCACAACCGAGGAATCTCAGGGTAGCTCGTTTCTGTGCCTCACGTGATCTCTCCTATAAATCAGGTTAATCCTTCAAGTGAATGAGCTGGGAAGGGAAACGTCCTTGCCACAAGCTGAATGCACCTGCACACCCTGCACGTGCCTCTTGCACAGGGACACATGTAGCTTCATACACATTGGGACCAGCTTTCCAAACCCAGCATTAGACGCTCAGCTTGCCTCGCCTCTGGAAAGTGTGGCTAGTTTGAGGCATATGTAATAATGGTAAAGGATTGTTTCATAGCAAAAAGCACTTAGCCGCAGTAGGGAAAGGACAAAATCTATAACACTTGAATTCCCAGTCCTTAAAAGTTCATGTTTCCTTGCGGGGAGGGAAGGCAAAGATGCAATACTGTCTGACTCCATCTGATTTCAGCAGATAACTTGCCTATGATGTCATGGTGCCATTACTGCTCCATACCCACGGATTCTGGACTTGATTGAATAGCGCTTGAACTCTAGCCATTAAGCTGGTTATTAGTAATCTTGTGGCCGGCCTCCAAAAGTGAGTGAAGACAGTTGACCTTTGACTTGCAATTGTAAAACAGCTGAGTGAGGAGGAAAAGCGCCTGGCCTCGTCTTTTGTGGGCGCTATATGGTAGGAGCTGCTTCTCTGATATTGTAACCCTGGCTGTACGTTGGATTTTCCTATTTCATCCTGTACCCATGTGTGATTTTGCCATTCAGGATGTACAAGCGGGTGTCTTCTAAGGTTTATCGGACTATATGCTGCTTGCCCAGCCTTCCCTGGAGAGAAGAAAGGTTACTGTTTCCATCTGTGTTCCCTGGCTGTCATACAGGGCTGCAACTCTTACGATCGTCCTTCTATTCATGGATTGGTGGTTGATTCACAAAAACCTGGGGACAGACGTTCTCGAAGTGAYCTGAAAGAAATCAGGTAGTCTGTCCTGTTACAAAAGCCTGCCTGTGCTCAGGGCAGTGGAGTTTTGATTGAGTTGTTTCTCAATTTGAATACTTGTCATGATACTTTTTTAGTCCTTTCCCCTTTCACTTCTGTATTTATTGGTGTGGAGAGTAGTTAACGTCAGTGTGTCGGCCTGTATTAGGAATTCCGATGTTGTGTTCCCCAAAAGGCTAGCTCTCTCAAGCAGCTGGTTTAGGTTAAGCCTTTTGGATAACAGATGAGTATTCACACCTAAAATGTGCTGATACCGGCATGGCAGGAGTGGGGAGAAAAGAAAAATTATCAGAGACTCCACTAGCCAAGGTGACTTGCATTTCTTTTCCCTGTTCCTCCTGCAGTTTGAAGTGTGCTGTTCATACTGTGCTACCCAGATAACCATTGCTGCCTTGGTGTGAAAAAAGCACTAATGCTTGTGAATATCTTGCRTATTCAAATTAAAAGAGGAGAAAGGAGYCAGCAGCAGAGCTGTTGGCTCTAAAAAGGGGAGAGGAGAAGCACAGAGAGCACCAGCCCATCTCTTCTTGTTCCTGCCCCATGGTCCAGACACCGCTGAACGTTATCTTCTGCAGGACTCAGTAAGTTCCTGTCCGCAGTAGTTGGCAGCACAGTTCAGGGATACTTAAGGGCTGCCCTGAAGAATAAAATTGTTCAAACAGTGTTGTAAGCAGAGGCCTTGCATCAACTTTAATTGCTTTTKGTTGTTTTTATATTTCACACTTTTCCACGATACACAAACCAGCTTCCCTCTTTGTTAAAAGGATTTTTCGGTAGGGTTTGGTTTATCTGACTATTCTGTTTAGTAAAGTYGAGTTTTCTTCCTACTCCGAGCATGCACCAGACTCTCACCTCAGGTTCTGTCCGTATGATTGTTTGCGTTCAGCTTTCTTTTCCTTCTCTCAGCCTTTAGCAGGATTGAACGCTTCCAAATGGTTGATGCTGACGCAGCATTTTCGGTTCCTGGATACAGTGGAACAGTTTTGACCAGAGGGAAGGGTATGGCAGCGAAGGGCAGCGTGGCCTCCCTCCTCCTCTTCCTCGTCCCTGCTGTTATGCGCTGCTGCCACTGCTAGAAAACAGAAACATGCAGCTTGCTGAAGCGAGATGCAGAGACTGCTCCTCTGCTTCGGGTGAAATTTTCCTCTTTCTCTTCCTTCTTCTCTCCCCACATTGAGTGAATGTGGTATTTGTTCTCAGGGATTAGTTTGGATTAAATGAGGGAAACCAGGCTGGTCAAAACAGTGATCTAGGATGGTAAAGCTGAGGATGAAATGTGCTTTGTTAGCCACTTCTTTAAAAAATTAGGGRAAAGGGGCTATGAGAAGGAGCTATGTAACCTCTGCAAAGTGCATGTACCAAACAAGGAAGCCTTCATCAACTCTATTGGTAAAAACTTGAACCTGCTTAGAGCAAGCTTGTATTTTTAAATGGTTTCTGTGCCCAGAAGACACAAATATGGAAGGTTACAGATGGACTCGGGAGGAGTAAACACATTTCTCCTTAAAAAAGAAACAAAGATGCCAATTTAATTTAGTAGCTATTTGTGATCTTATTGGAGGAGAGAAGAMTTAATTGATGTGCCGTGTGGTACCTGAAACCTGCTCAAATTGGGGATGTCAAATGAGGCTTTGATTAAAGCTCATGGTCAGCTCAGCTAATTTTATTACATCTACATCCCTGAATTGCATTCTGTTATAACTAGAGGAAATAATGCTAATTTGAAGTTCCAGCTGCATGTTGCATGTTTAATAGAAACATTATTTTTATGGCACATCCACACAGTCCAGCTTTTGATAGGGCTGGTGCAACAGGCTTCCGAAAAGCGTTAGTTAGGTATAACTGCCAAGGAGCTTCTGCTGAGAAGATCTTCTCATCTTCTTGCTGAGATAGCTGGTCTGCTGTGTTCAACAAGCAGGTGGAATTGCAACCAAAGTGGTGATTTTTTTGTTSTCTTTTATTGGCCACGCAAGATGTGTCTCCTGTTGGACTCAACACTCTCTCTCTCTCTCTCTAGTGTTAACTGTCTGGTGAGAGAAAATGTGAGGATTTCAACCCAGTAAAATCTGTTATGAGGGATATSCCACCTAATCATGGACTGTCTCAGAGTCAGTTTTTTTAATTAAAACAATAAAAGCTTGATCTCAGTTCAGAGAAGAAATCAGAGGTGTTGGTGGCATGTGTGAAGAGGCGAGTGTGTCATGTATATAGAAACTATAGTTTGTTTTTCTCTGCAGAGCCCTGTTAGTTGGAGGGCTGTCCCTTTTTTTTCATGAAATTCAGGCCTTTCTGAATTCTTCCTATTGTAGATAAGGATCCCCCTGAGGGAGGGGAGATAAGGAACTCGATCAATATGTTTCTGCTTAGGCTAATATGAGCAGTGATCTACATGACCCCTTTGAAAAATCCCTTGTGCTTTAAAGCTACCAGCGGCCAGCGACTGTGTATCAGAAATCAATAGTTCCATTCTAAAGCTTAGGAAGAAGCATGCTGTGTAAAACTGATTCTGCCACTTTGAAAATGAAATAAGTATTAATCCTCTAACAACACTGTTAGAGCAGAGCCAAAAAGTCTTTTCATCTSCCATTGAGCAAAAGGGAAATAGTTTATTGTAAAATTCATCGTGTTTGGTGGATTAATCTAAACTGGAAGAACTACAAAACACAACCCTAGAACATTTTTACAGCTGYTATGAGATTGATTGCATTGTTTTAAGGCTATTTTACTGTTGCTGCCAGATTCTTATACKTAATTTTACCTCTGAGTTATGCTTAGCTAAGCTAACTTTAGGTAGCCGGAGTAGTGATGTTGGTCGAATTGTGGGATGCAACATGACATAGAGACTTACTTGGGATGAGTACRCAGCTGTGCTTAGCTCTGTGTTACCATAGGTAGGTTATATAAGAGCCTGAGCTAGTTGCTCTGAAGGTGTTAATTAAAACATGTAACGAAGGATGAACGCAATCCCCTCCTCACCCTTCCCGCTTTGAGTGCTGTTGTGCTAGCCAGAGAAATGGAACTGTGCCTTGCAAATTAAAATTTTAGGTAGAAGAGAGCACCTAAAGCTCTCTAGAAAATTAGAAAATTTAGCTTTTTAGCTTTATAAAATAAAAATTGAACTTTTGTGCAATAATATATTTCTGGGTCATTTGTGACTTTGTTTTTTTACTCTCTTTTTTTCTTGCTTGCTTTGTTTGGCGTTTTGCAAGGAAAGCTGGCTTCAATCTCGGTATCATTTTCAGTTTTCTCTGAAAATTCTGCTAACCTCGAAATGCAAATGCCTGGCGGAGCCGCCTGCCCTGTGCGTTTCGATGCCGAGTGATGAACCGATAGGGCAGCAACGTGATACACAGGTTCTTATCTCCAGCAGCCTCATCCCACAGTGGTTTTTACTCTTTCTTTCCCCTTGCTGTTTTGCAGCGCCAGTAAATGTTATCTCCCAGGCTGGGCTACCATCAGTTACTAGTCAATACAATAAAGCCAGGTGTTCCAGATTCTTTGCACCTTGGGGAAGAAAAAAGGATGGAGAAAAATATTTCCTAAGGTTTGTGTGCTATGTACAATGTGGGGAACATACAGCACAAGCTTATTCCTTCCCCTGCAATAGTCAGATCTCCTTAGACAGAACAACAGCAGGTCGGTGTGGATCTGTCAAGCTGCGAGCACCGTGTTTGCTTGTTGTGTTGTTGACTTGAGCCCCGTTGCTGTGGGTTGAGAGCAGTGAGGATGAGGAGAGCCACGTGCCTTCGACGTACAGCTCTTCTCGTCACGCCCCGCAAGAGCAGGTGCTCGGAGGGAACGGAAAAAAGAGTGTGAAGCAGCCTGTAAAGCGGCAGGGCCTGAGCGTGTCGCCGTGTCTTCTACGCATGGTTGGTGCCACCATCTGACAACCTGGGTGAGAACTGGCTTAGGCAACGTAACGTGTTTTTTGTGGTGCCRTGTGCTGAACGCGTGGGGCTGTGCAGCTGAGCTCTAGTAGAGCAAAAAGCGAACTGTCAGTCTTCAAACCTCTTCTTGATAATTATTTTTAGATATTTATTATATTTCCGAAACCCAGATGCTTCTCTATAGCACTTCTGATTAGATAGTAGATGCATCTAAAATTTGCATTTCACATGATTGCGTTTATAATTTTCCTCAACTTGTATTCCCCCCTTTTTTTAACTGAAAGAAGTGTTTCTATATTTAGATATTAAATAAAATCCCATTTATGAAATAACTTGAAGAACCCAAGAGGGTTTTTCCCCATAATGAGCGATTACTTGTTTGAATTTCTGTACCTGATTTTGGATCCTTTTGTCTCTCCTTGTTTGTGGTTGTGAAAGCAGGAAGAAATCCCTGGTTTTGAGGGTGCAGCAGGTCAGTTGACTCTTGATCTAACAGAGGCAGATCAGGATGGGACTGGAATAACTGCAAAGCTGAGAACAGATAATTGAGTCTAGGAAACCAACTTCTAGCCTCCCTAGAGTAATCAGCTTAGAATCCCCATGTTCAAACATTAAGCTTTATAAATAAAATACAGAAAGAGAATAGCTAACTGGATAGATACATTCTGTTTGTACCTGCTGCATTTAGCCTCTTTGCATGCGTTGGTGTCAGCGTGGGCGCTTTGTCACGAGCCGCTGCCGCTGCGGGACCTCATGCAGAGAGCAGAAAGCAGTTCCTTTCAGTGGGGCTCAAGTGTAATTACACTGGTACTTTCTAAAACCCCTTATTTAAATAATTTGTCTCTGGAATTCATGCTTTCAGCAGTGAGCCAACCTACTTCTTGCTCTAACTTGCACTAAAATTCTACCAGTTTGTGTGTGGAAAAAAAAAAATACTGCTTCTCTTATGCAAAATTGGTTCCCTTGGGAGGAAAGGGGGGAATTCTGCATGAGTTATGGGTTAGGCAGCAGGTTCCACTAATGGTAGCAGCTCTGCTAGAGCAGCAGGCTGGTGGGCTGCCCCAGGCAGCCTCCTGGTTTGTACAAATTGGCACTAAATTTTAAACTGTGCCACTTGAGCTGAGCTCGGGTAGGTTTTGCCTCTCTCAATCCTTATGTGCCGTCAAGTTTTGAGTGTTCTGTTCCTCTGTGATCGCCACTCGTTTGGCATAATTATGAAATCGATATTTTAACAGCTTGGTCTGTTCTCCACTTTCTGTTAACAATAGTTTATGATCTGCTTGAAAAGCTGTGTGCTTCAGTTCCTGATTTCAGTGAATTCGTTTCAGAATATTAGGAAGGAGTCGAAGCTGCAGAAATGTGTGTCTTTTTTTTCCCTAGTTCCCCTAGAATCTGCCAGTTTTACTTGCCTTTTGTTTCGTCCTGAGTTCCTCTGCGATTCTAGTCAGGGTCTCTAATCTTAACTGCCGCCGGGAGCACAACTGCTCCGAAAGACATCCAAAGTATTTCGAAAAACTTGAGCAAGTTCTCCAAGCGTGGGCAGTTGCAAGGGGAAGGGAAGAAACAAGCCAAGCCGTTGCAGGGGAAGGGAAGAAACACCAAGGAGGGAGCTCAGGAGGAAGCAGCAGCTGCAGTGGACGCTGCAGTGCTGAATTGCACCTTTAAAACCTGCTCGTTTTCCCAGTCTTGCCTTCCGAGAGTACTTGAAGCCTGGTGAGCTGAACATCAGCATGATGATTGGGCCTGGTTGGGGCAGTATCAAGAAAGCCTGGCATGCATCTCTTCCACAGCTCATTTATTTGTTTATTTTCCCATATGCTTTGTGTGTTTGTGATATTTAATCAAGAAGTATCCTTAGGCCTGGAAGTGGTAAAATGCAGGGTGAGCTGCGGAGCAGAGCAAGGATTTGGCTGCTGCAGCTTCTCTCCTCGTTTCTTCACGTGTATTTTGCACCATAGATGTGTCTCTCCTGTATCTAATGAAACTACAGATTTTGAAAGGCTGGTGTCTTGATGTRTTTGGGCTGTTTTTATTAGGATGCTTAAAGGCTTTTCCAGTTTGAAGCTGTCGTGATTCTTCTTTAGCTCAGCTACAAATATACGTCAGCTTTTTGTTTTCCCAAAAGCTGAAGATCTTAAACGTAAGGCAAATAGGTTGATTCAGCGGCAGCTCTGAGGTCTGGTCACCTACCGAGCTCCAGCTGTGGGTGACTGATGCAACTCAACACATGTTCAGCACATGAGGCCCTTGCCTGAGCTACCCCACTTTGCATTTCCTTAGCCCTTTTCCCCAAAACTTGATATWGTTACTGGCTTTTGGCACAGATAATGTTAAATCTATTATACTTTTATAATAATTCYTGCTTTAGATTTTCTCTGGAAGTGAACCCTAGCTGTCATAATGCTAAAATGCTTTCCTGTATTATTTTGGGGAAAAATTTCCATTGGAAGCAAACTTTAGGCCATTTTCTGTATCAAAAGGAGTAAAAAAACTATACATCTAACAGTCCCTTAGTCTGCTTTTAGCATCCATATTGTGTGCTGTTAGATATTGTGTGCATATATATCCTCCTAGCATCCATACTGTGTGCCATTAAAGCCTGGCCTAGATGGACCCTTGGAGTTACTGGTGGGACACACAGTTAGTACTGAATGTAATTATGTTTTTTCCGATATCCCCTCCGAGATGTCTCAGAGATTGGGCTGATCTTTGTAGCAGAGAAGCCACTCCGTATTTGGCTTATCCCTGATGCCTTCTCCATACTTCTTTTCGTTTGCTTATGTATTCTTTCATGCTGGTTTGAGCATAGGTACCCACGGGATACAGGCGTTGACATAATACGGATTTATAGTGTCAAAATATTTGCTTTGTTTTCCGTTCTTTCTTAACAGCACRTGAGATAATGCTTCTGATTTGTTTTCAGATTATAGCCCCCTCTGATTTCAGGGTATTTCCAGCAGTGTAATAGCTGATTTAAAGCCTATAGTTACGCAAATAAATGGTTCTTGGGTTATTGCTTCTGGTTTTGCCTCTTGCGTTACTTGGTTGTATTAAATCTGATAGTTATCACTCAGTCTTCTAGTATTAAAAGATAGTTCTGCAACTCAAAAAAATGAAGATCTGAGTACTGAATATATCTGTAGTGGTAAACTGTGTTAATGAGTGCATTTGTGGACATCAGCAGCCCAAAACCACAGCAGATTTTTAATGTAACAACCCCCAAGAACCCTAGAAAAGCCTGCATTTCAGCCTTGTAAGTACTCTAGTTTATCTCAATTAGCRATTACTCTGTTTCTATATAGAACTGTTCTCTCTTGCCACTGATTAGATGGAGGTCTGAGGTGAAAACTGCCCTTYGCTTTCGTGTCTTTGTCAGCAGAGCCCAGCTTCCCAACAGCTGCTTGGGACTCARCTTAATTGGATAGCTCTGTTTCCAGGGAGCTTTTATGGCTCTGTAGGAGCAGTGTTGCTGCAAACCTGCCACGACCGATGGGCATCTGTCATGCTGCGAGGTAGGGATATATTTCCTATCTTTARATAAGGCCTGATCCTGCTATTTTGGTAGCACAGGTTTTGCATATTGGAATTTGCATATTCCAGGGAAAATGCACTTTTGCCCAAGTATCTACACGGCAGATTTTGAGAACTGAACCGTTTGGAAGGCGCCCACTTTGGTGTCCGGTCCGTAAATCCCATTTTGTTGTGCAGGGATCGTTGACCCCTGCTCAGGGCCCTGGGGCACAGGTTTTGTGGCCAAGGCATTGATCTCCTGATTGGAATCTCTCAGTAGGGGGGACTTTTAGTGCCTTAGCTTTCAGCAAGATGCACAATGGAAATACTGTGCTCCTATAATATACTTGGGAGCTTAAAATTAGACTGTAGTCAAATAATATACCCTAGGGTGGCAGTGACCTGCATTATGATATCCCTTCCAGGTTACTGCAGTGCAGCCATAACGAGTTCTATTCTTGTTTTAATTTGCGCTTGACCTGGAACAGCTCTTCTAATTTGAGACGCTAATTAGGAGATGTTTTTCGTTATCTCTGATCTTTTCTGTAAGGAATTTGGTGCCTCAGCTGTCTTGACTTTAGGATTCTGGAGCAAGATGCTGCTTTTGGCACTTAGTGCCTGCATTTTTGCATTATTCATGTAAGGACGCTCTTTAATTTTTGCCCATAAGCCAAGAAAGCAACAAAAGATTTTCTTATAGAGATCTCTGGTGGCTCTAATAGAATAATACTAACAACAAGTGATTTTGAGACATGCACGTGCCAGAACTCATTTATTTCCATTTTATTTCTCTATTTGTTCCTCTGGGATATCACAGGGAATCTGACTCTTTGTATCAGAAATGATTTTTAAATTAGGATACGGGCTGTTTTCTCCCTGATCTTCAGTAACTCTGGATGAATCTCTCTATTCCCAAGCCACATGCCTGGGAGCTCCAGGGGCTCTTGCAGCCTTAGTCGCTTCGATACAGCAAGTTTTCCTACTCTAGCTTAGCCAGAGCAAGTTCCGTTTAAATTGTGGGATTTTTCCCCCCTCTTTTAGAGAGAATTGGACACAAACAAATGCTCTTTCATTAGCAAAAGAGGAAGGAGCTTCATAACATAGGGGAAATTTTTGAAGGCATCTGCCCCAACGTGCGGATGTTGCCCTTTTCTTTGAAGGCCCCTCGTTTTCCCCTCTCCCCGGCTCGCTTGGGCAGCCGCCYCGGCTGCGGTTTGGGGCTTTTCCTGCAGCAGAGTTCGAGTTAACCTCGCTCTGGAAATACTGGGCCTTGCGCTCTCCTAGCTGAGATCAGAGCAGGAACACTTTGGTCACGGACATGAATATCTTCCACCCCAGCAGGCAGCTCTCTGGCATGGGCATAGTCATCACTAGCGGGTTGTGTTCCTTCCCCTGCTTTAAAAGGAGGGATTCTTGGCCTCTTTCTGCTTTTTTTTTTTTTTTTTTGCCATTCCTAATGGTTTCTGGCAACCCATGGGGGCTTTTTATGGGGATTAGATCTAGGCCACTTAGTTCTGATGGCTCCCCTTGTTTTAAAGGAATGATCCCTATTCTTTAACATCTAATTACTTCTTTATGGTCCAGGCACCCTTCTTGCCAGCTCTTCAGTCTGTAATTAATTATCCAAGCGTGCTCTTTTGGGAGGCTAATGAGGAGCGCATATTTTACAGGCTTTGGGGAGAGGGTCCTTTTCTCTTTTTAAAGACTGATCTTCCCTAGTTTACCCCAAAGTGCTGGGCTGATTCTGGTTAAATTGGGGCTGTTGTAATTCAAAATTTTGCTCTCCCAACTTTGTGAGTGTAGAATTGTGGGTGTTTCTTTCTGTGTGCTATTGGTTGTCCAGGATTTGAACCATAGTCTAATGAGTAGTTTGGAGAAGAAAGAAAAACTATTTAAACTATTTTTTTCTTTCCCCAGTGGATTAGTCTTGGAATGAGTCAACACTTTTTAACTAAGGCCACCGTGACCCAAAATAGACTAAACCTAAATGTCATTAGAAGGTTTCTGGGATATAACAGTGTATTGTTCAATAGAAGACTGTAATCAATCACGTATTTCATTTGAGCCCAGGATTTATGAATTAAGGCTCTAAATTAAAGTTGTTACTCAAACCCTAGTCTGCGCTTTTTTATAACCTCTCGTGTGTCTGTCCTATTAAGGTTCTCTTATGCTGAAGGCATGAATGGCTGTGAAAGCCCTGATGGGGCTTTGTGCAGATGAGGCTGGTGTTTTTGGCAGCTGTGTAAGAGCTGGGATTCATTGTGAATAAGCGTATTGGTTAAGTCTTTCTAATAAAATGATGATACAATATTAAAAATATTCACCAATTTGTAATCTCCATGGCCAAAGAGCTGAGAAAAGCTGGAAGTGAAATGAGGAGTTTGTAACAGAAACTAGGTTTAGGGAAGTAGCTGAGTGTAACCTGTTGGTGCAATTTGCTTTTACTGGCTTTCAGGGTTGTTTTAGAAACGTTTTTCAAAACAGCCTGTGGAGCAGAATTGTGGTTAAATACTTTTTWGCGAAGGTTGTTTAGCTGCACTGAGGAGCAGTTTGGGTGTATGTGTTTYTGTTTTTAATCCAGCGTTTGCCTTGTTGGCTGTCCTTCAGCACAAGAATTTGCTTCCTCCAGTTTGAACTCGGAGGCTTTTTGATGGCTCTGATGAGCTAAGATCTCTTCCTATATCTCTCGTTTGAAATCTTGCTCTTTTAGCAGACCCTTTCCAGGTAGAAACGGCTGCAGGTGCYGAGTGAGATCTCGCGTGCGTCTCGAATCATCCTCCGGTACCGGCTTGAAGATGGCAGCAGGAATCGGTTGGTTGGGTTTCTTTGAATTTCAGGTTAATGGTGCAGCACCAGCATAGTCCTTGGGTTTGGAAAAAAAAATTGTCTGCTGGATGTTAGAGCTCTCCCCCATTTATTATAACACGGGAACCAAGAAAATGTGAATTCACCATCTCAGTCCTTCAAAAGTGAGTCCCCTAAAGATCTTTTTCCATCACAGTTTTGCTTTATTATTATTATCTTCTCTTGCTGTCACATTCAGCCCAGTGTTGGCAGAATAGTCACCGATGCCAATGCCACGTTGTGCAGCGGYGCCGCATCCCCTTTCTTTGTGCCTGGCTCTGTTTTACGAGATCAGAAATGTTCTGCGGGACGTTTTAAGTGGCTATAATTCTCCAGAGCTGATTGTGCAAAGTCTCTTCAGTTTGCTGAGCTCGATGCCTACGCTGCAGTGCCCGGGGAGGTTTGCAAGGCCTCTCAGTGCTTTGCATTATGCAAATGTGACAGGGGTGAGTCAGTCTCGCCCATGTGTGAATGGGTGCGTTTCCCACTAGAGAGGAAGTGTGAGCAGCTTTGCACTGGCTGGATAGCAAGAAGGGTTCCCATCTCTTCAAAGCTGCTCTGTGCACATCAGCCAGCCCAAATACCTGTAGGTTTCTTCTTCAACTTGAGGTGTTGCAGGACCCACAGCTGCCAAAACGGGTCAAACTCTATGAAGCAAAAATGTGCTAGATTAAAATGATTACCCTGCAGTTGATAAATCTCTTCTGCAATTAATATAGTTGAAGTTCCTTACTACTGAATTAACATTTTAGGTCGCTTAAATAGTGTTTTTTATACTTTGGAAGATTAATCTCTAACCTCTCTTAACGTCAAAATGTTTAGTTGTAAACCCTGAAATTAGCTCGATTTGTGCAAGGAAAATTCTCTATTTTGCTCAACACCGGTTTATAATTGAGCTTGTAATGCAATTAAGAAGGTGTTTGGTTTTGAGCAAGGGTTTATTTGCATGTAGGTGGGTTAAGATTCTGGTAGGAGGAAAATAAACCATTCTCTTTTGGGGGCTGAAGTTTTCCTGTGGTCAGTTCTGCACTTCTGTGTGGACAGGATCATCGGATGAGCCCTGCGGAGGAGCTGGTTCCATTGGGCTTCCCTCTTTCTGGTTTCTTCGTACGTGGGTCTCCCACAAAGGCAACGTAAGGTTAATTGCTTCAACTGCACAGATAAGAGGCTGGCAGCACCGCAAGTTATGTAGATGTGCAAACGGGTGAGGCAACAGAAAGAGCTTCCTGTGGATATGAACCAAATTAATGATAAATATATCCATATAATCCGCTACCAAATCACGAGGGCTCTGAGAGGGTGAACAGGCTCCTTGTGGGCTCATCTAAACCATCCTGTAAAATTATATGGGAAGAGCACCCTCGTGCAAGCTCCAAATATGCACTAAGAGTTATAAGAGCAATTGGCCTGAACCGACAGGTGAACCTGCTCCATAAGAGATTGCATCTTGTAGTGCCTTTTTTTTTTTTAACCTTTTCTCAGGCCTTTTGCATTACTAGCTTGCAATAAACTTCACTCCCCTAGAACTTCCAGGGTCTCATGTTGCAGGTTTTGAGTTGGAGAGCCCAGAGCTTGCGCTGACCTGCAGGATAGGGCTTTCTTCCTGGAAGAATTTAAGACCTGCTCGCTGCTGAAAAAGGGTTTTCCCTGGTGTTTTAGAACCACCAGATAAGGGGTCATTCCACACATCTCCTTAATGTGCTGCAACCAAGATGAAAAACGTCCTCGTTGCTTCCCATGACTGCTTGGAACCTTAGTGGTCGCAGATGCAAATGGCTGTTTTAACAGGATTTAGCAATCTCACAGAAGAAAAATCAATAAGCAGAATCTGGTCACATGCAGTTTGAGATGCTTATCCATTTTTAAAATGATTGCCTCTTTATTAATTGTGTTTCCAATTAAAACATCCGGGAATGGTATCAGTTAGAGACTCTAGTCTCTAACTTAATCTTTAATATTCTGCAGCATATTGGAGGTTCATTGGTGCTATATTAATTTTTCTTCTTGTTTGTGTAGGGTGGATTTGGAGGTGCCTCGTGCAGCCTGCCAATATATTCTATTCCAATCGGTTAAATAGGTACAAATCTAGCAAAATATTGACTTATGCTATGGTGAACCTTGAAAAGCTGCCTGCTCTAGGAAATTGGCCTCCTGTTATCTCTGATTTCATGCTTTTTCCATCTGTCTCAAAATGAAGAGATTAGGGCTGATCCTAGCTATGTGTGTGAGGCAGATTATGGTAATCTTATTATTCTGATCTCATTACACCAAGTCTTCAGATTTGAAAATTTCCTGGGTTTAACCCCTTCTTCTACAGCAACAAAAAGATTTTAAAGGTTAGTCAAGGTATGTTCTGCTAACTTCAGATTAAATGTTTGTATCATCCTGAAATAGTGAAGCTCTAAGGACTTTTCTAGTGAGATGAATATATTTTAGGTTTTTACTTTGTCTAGGAATGCCATCATAAATGAGAAAATTAACTCATGAATTGGAATGAAATCCCCTCTATATGTGACAGCAAATAAATAATGGTTATAAAGGCTTCTGTTTCCAGTTTAGTGCTTTGTACCTCGGAGGAATCTGAAATAAGCGTGTGTTCTGGAAATCTTTAGTTCATGCTTAGATTTTTTAAATAGAAATGGAATTTTCCAGCTGTTGGGACAGATTTTGACAGGCACAAAAACTGATGTGAGCGGAGTAGTTCCTGCCGGCGCTGCAGCACATTGGAGGCTCCAAGGGTTGATGCATTTTGCTAGGGAAAGGGCAGCGCTTCATGGGGATAATGCAGCCTGTACGGCACAAAATTCCCTGGATTTTCCACCCCTGCAGCACAATTTCACCATTGTTACAGCAGGTCAGCCCTTACCTGGTTGCAAAGGGTTAATTTTCTAGTCTGGGACATGGAAGGCAGCTCTTCCACATGGGCTGGTTTGTTTTATGTGGAACATCAATGCAAACGTCAGGTGGACGTGTGGAACGTTACAGGAGGATTTTGTCTTAGGCTTGTGAAGGAAGCTCTGTCATTTCTGGGCAGCTTCAGACAGAAGTTGGGAAATAAGAGTTGCTGTTTCCTCTGGCTCAGAGGACAGCAAAGAAGGCAAAACGTCAGCGAGCTACTGGTTTTAAAGGGGAGGCAAAAAGCAAGCGTGGTCCTTGCCTTTAGAAGATTTGTATTTCGTTGTAACGCCYGCTGGAGCAGATTTATAGGATATCTGAGATTATATTGTACTCCACCGGTGGACTTGGAGTCCAACACTTTTTAAAGCATTTGAAGATTTCTTGGAATCTTCTCCTTGTTCTGTTTAGAACACCAGGTTATTCCTCAGCTATCCTGTAGTTCCATTTGCAGAAGAAGGAAGGTTGGAAAGGAGAGGGGCAGATGAGTTAGTGCATCCAACAGCCAGGAGGGAAGACATTAACTTCCCTTCCTTCTCTCTTCATTCTGTCATTTTATAGATCAAGCCTAAATTGCACATTTTGCAGAGCAGTGTCTTGTTTCATGGGATTGTGCTTGGTAGAGACAAGCATGCGATGCAGGAGCATCTCTTAAGTTGCTTCTGCGGCCCAACTGTCTGTAATGYACTGGTTGTGGGACACTTAATTAGACCTCAGTGCTTTACAGGACAGGAACCTCTCAAGCTTCTGCTCCAGCTGCCGGGTGCCGTGTTCTCTTGGTGCGGGACGCCCCTGTTTGAGCTGCCAGCTGGGGAAAATGCAGCCTTTGCACATGAAGCCCGTTCTTTCTTCACCCTCTTCAGTCTTCCCTTCACAGAGTGGGGATAGAAAGTGCAGAGGTGAGAATGAAAGCCTGAAGGGACAGAGATATGTGAAAGCCTGGCTTAAATGTCACAAAGAGCTTCACTTTTGGAGTCACCGCCTCAGGGACGTGTCTTTGTTTACAAAGAATTTGGTAACACCAGTATAGGCTCTTCTGTGTGTGTCACACTAACCCGTGTGGAGGAGAGGCTTGTAGACTTGCACCCTCAACTAGATCAGGGAAGAGAGGACCTTTTTGTCACATCTAGCTGTGTTTTTCAAAGCGGGGATCCTTGCTTTGGTGCAGAAGAAGTTGTGCAGGAGGAACCAAGCCCGARGATGGGCAGGAGCACCTTCAGCTGACCTCAGCACTCAAATCCCGGGCATCAAAGGGCACTTTGATTCCTGCCCTTGGGCTAGATGTTCGGCAGAGTCTCATGATGGCAGAGCAGTGATTATAGAGCAACCCTTTATTTTTGTAGCTTCGACTGTTTTTTTTTTCTTTTCTTGCTGCTCTCAGTAACTCCTTAAAAATTTGCCTTCTTACCAAAAACGCCGCTCCCATTGTGCATTCACACTGGGTGGTGATGGTTGTTTTGCTTTGAGTGCCGCATTGCTGGCAAAGTCTTAATATATTTTTAGATAACAGTGAAGTATTTGTTTTTCAAATAAGAGGTAGGAAATTGCAAAGAATAAAGAATTACATGAGCTGGTTCGATGATGCCACGTCTGCCCGCTCGGGGTAGTGGAGGAGGAAGGGGCACTAGCTGGAAGGACTGTGGCTGCCRCTGTCCCCCAGCAGCAACTTCTGGGAGGAGCCGTGAAGGGTGGAAGGAGAAACAGGAATATTGGGGGCTCAACTTTGCTCACGTTTGATGTGAGTCAAATCTGCTGCTGTGAGTCAAAGGAGGGTTGTTCAAATGAGCTCCGTGATGAGCTGTAGCAAATGCAAAACTGCGTGTACATTTGTTTGCTTGTCAACGGAGGAGTTAGCAGCCAGTTTGAATAAACGCTGTCYCTGTAAGCAAGGGACAGATTCCTGCCCAGAGTCTAGGAAATAGAGCCTGAAAGATCCGTAGCCACGAGGCAAGTCTTCTTTGTGGTATCTGTTGTCTTCAGGCAGCGGCAGTGGCACTTGCGTCTGAAAGATTCATAGSGCTGGTGCTTGGAAGCTGATTTTTCCTTCCAGGCAGGGGCTTTCTGCAGTACTTCCCGTTCTGTCTTCTGGTCTGATTATCACCTGTTCATCTTTCCATTCCGCRTGAATTCAACTTACTGAAGATCTGCACCTTCTGTCCCAAAGCATTTGTATCACGTTCCCCCCTCATCGTTTCTCCTAGGAARCATTGCGGCCAAAGTCAAAGGTGTTGACTCCATGATTGCCATTGCACTTCCCAAGCGCAGCGGGAAACRCAGCGGCTTTCCTGGGACTGATAGCTGTTTGCGGAGGGATTCTTACACCCTATCCAAGAGCACAAACACAGTCCTGTGCAGCCTGTTGGAAAGTCATTTTTGAAGTAATTTTCAGCTCTCCTGCCAGCAGGAGATTTCGAAACTGCCGGCTCCGCTTTCCATAGGACAGAGGCCCAAACACGGTGCGGGGAGGAGGGAGGGCTTCCAACCGCCTTCCGAGCTGGCGAGAGTGCCGTTGGAGGCGGCTGCCGCTGCTCTTACACCACCAGGGCCCTAAATCCTCTTTGGTGCTAACAGGAAGCGACTGCGTTTGGTGGTGCTGGCCGGGCGGGGGCCTGCGCCGAGCGGTGGGGACACGGGGCAGTTTGGGCAGCCCAGGGAGGGTTTGGGCAGCCCAGGGATGGGGCTTTCTCTCCTGCGGCCCTTTCGGATGCAGATGGCACCGTGGATGCCCTGCGGGCTCACAGGAATGCACACGGGTCTGCAACGTGCAAGAGATGAGTGTCGCTTGTTGGATCGCTGCGGGATGAAGGATGTTGCAGTCAGCAGGAGCCTGACGCTCTCTCTTTAATAGGCTGACTTTGATGTGYTGGTATTAGTAACATCTAATTTTTACACATCTACTGGCAAAATCCTGCTCTTGTCAGAAGGACTGACAGCTGTCACTATGTGAAATTATGCAGCAGAAAAGCTTGGTCAGCCCAGCCCTGCTTTGTAACTGTCTTTGCCTTGAGAGCCATTTCATGGACAAGGCTCATGTTTTTATGGCTTATGCGACATGGGGTTTGAGACCTTCAAAGATCTCTTGCCAGGATTAGTATGAGGCTTAATTTAACCTGCCAGGCTAACCTGCAAGTAACTTTTATTCCTGTGTTACCCCTTAAAGGTCACAATTGAATATGTATACAGCTAGCAGCAGCTGCTCAAACACCCAGCTAAGCGCGTGGGAGGAAAGTGGCACCCTACATGCGTACGTGGGGTCCCTTGTTCCTGCTTCCCCATGGCCCTCCTCCCAGTAACACTCATTCCCTTCAGCCTGCTTGCCATCTGCGGGACCACCTGAGTCCTCCCTTCTTGAACGCCAAAAGGTTTCGCTCTGCTCTTGCTGTAGTGGAGCTTTGGGTCTTGCAAATGAAAGGTGTTTTTATTTAAACACCAAACCAAGCTGCAGAATGGCTGTGTGTGTCTTGGGAAGGTGGCGCTTGTGGCACGTCCTGCCGTGCTCCGTGCAGTGCTGCATGCTACTCTCCTTGCCTTCCATCCCCTCGGACACGTCCTGTTCTGGAGCTGCATCCTACACTCGCTGGTGCGAGTCCCTGCGTGGGCAGCTGTGACAGCCCCGAGCGGAGCCTCCGAGGGGGCCGGTGGCTCCAAGCCGCGCTCAGAAGTGCGAGTTAGCTGCCACCGAGGTTATTTCTGGGTCAAAATCTGTGTGCACATCTATCAGCATTAATAATTTCATTGCTTACCGTTTGGTGAGATACCGGCTGCAGGCATCCTCATTTCTGGGTGCAGCTTTAAGTAAATTAACTGTTTTTATGGGGGTTTACAGCACTGYATTCAATGCAATAACTGTTCCACCTTTCAAAGTGCGACTTAAACTATGGTTTAAGCGTGAAAAAAAAAATATTTGTCCTGAAAATACACATCACATTATCATTGTTCTGCAAGCCCTTTTAGCTAATAGGAATCTGTTTCTTGCCGTGCTCTTTGGTAGCACCGTAGACCTTTGTGTCACCCCTGCCGCGGGGGCTGCGCTTTGGGCGGCCAGTGTGGCTGCACATCAACTAAATTCACTTCCTTGAAAAACAGAAACCAGGAATCTCTATTCTGATTAGCTCTGAATTGATCTTTAAGGCTTTTAAGAGTTCTATCTTTCCTAGTGTGCTTAAAATGTAGCAGGCAGCAATTTCTAAGGGGTCTTCCACTGATGGGGGGTGGCCTTTGGTGGTGGCTCTGGGCAGCTTTTCCTTTTTCTCTCCTGGGTTGCTTTGTTGTGCTAACAAATAGGAGGATAAAGCAGARCCTCGATATAATATTGTGCATTTATATAATATTTGTGGGTGATGGTTAGTTCAGGTGGGCTTACKTGAGCTGAAAATGATTCAAAATGATCTGGAGTCTGAAGAAACACGCTCTAGAACCAGGCGGATGTTCAGAACGGGTGAACGTGTCCCCGCCGGGGGCAGGAATAATCAGCCGCCCCAGCGCGCAGGGGGAGGAACGCGCTGGGTATCGGTTCCTCCGAAAATCCCCCCGGAGCCGGGGCGGCCGCCGGCCCTGACGCGCTGAGGTGGCTGCAGGCAGGGCCGGAGCTCCCCGTCACCCACCGACCTGCTCGGGGCCTGGAGCCCCCCCGTCACCCACTGACCCGCTTGGGACCCTGCCGAGCACAAGGACCCTGTTTTGCAGTCCTGTGAATGGATAGTTATAAACTTGCCCTCTAGTCCCATACTCTGAATTTCTGATCCAATACTGATCAAATGGAGGTGGTTTGATGTAGTCATTCCCAGCCATACAGCTCTTCTGAAGCTGCCAGCTTTGYCATGGAGCTGCTGATCTTTACACACTCTTAGACTTTAACTCTGCTTTTACCTGTGTGCAGCATGGCAGCTCTGCTGTCATTAAGAGCTGCCTCTGCTGTTAGAGAGCCCCTTGCACAGAGCAGTTGCTTCATGCCACTCAAACAGCTTTTCTGATTAGGAGCAAGAGTTAGCTCCTCTGGTTRGGAACAAGGAATCTCTTGAAAGTTTGTGTTTGTGTGTTAGAAAGAGGGTTTATTAATAGAATAGGACTGGAATGGGGTGTTCGACTCGGTGGTTTCTTGGACAGCGAAGCAGAGCAGAGGTAACGGATCCTTTCAGGAAAAGGAACTCTATTGCAGCTTTGTACCACAGAGCTGTAGCCGTCCTGCATCAGGAATAGAAAGTGTYTCAGTCTCTGCATTTCTTCATATCTTTCATGCTAGAAGATTTCTGCAGTGGTTTAATCTGTAAAGGTTTGGGGTACCAAGCATGAGATGAGTAAGATCTGGAGTTAACTGTTATAGTATCTTATTTTTCAATGCAGTTCAAGCCTTGCTTTGTCCTGCAGCTTGTGCTTTAGCTGTGCGACTGCTGCAGCGCGTGCCAGGTGACCCAACCAGCGAGGACCTGTGTCCTGGTCACAGCTCTGCTCTGTGATGTCCCTGTGTGTGCAGAGGTGCTGAGGATAAATCCCTGGCAGTGTGTTCTAGGGAGGGATATTAGGACACTTGGGCAGAGAAAGGCAGACCTATATGGCATGGAAGTAAAATATGCTTATATGCAAAGCAAGGATTCACCAAGGGGCTGATGAATTTGGGCTGATGGATGGCCTGCCGTGTATACAGACTTCCCCAGAGTATTTTTTGGTTTTGCTCCATCTGCCCTGCTTCGTTCCTACTGTAAAGCTCTAAAAGGGCATCTGGGATGGGCAGGCGTCACCATCACTTGTTCTTTCTTGCCTCTTCACTTGGTCTGTCCTGACAGGCACCACAAAGCAGGGATTGACAGCAGAGCCAGGGCGATTACTGACCAGGATCTGTGCCGGTGAGAGGTGTGTGCTCTGGATGTGACGAGGCCATTGCCAGTCTTTCTGCCTCATTCTTCCGTTGAACTTGAAAGCCCCCCCAAAACCCATTCGCCCAATAGCRTTTTTTATTATTATTTTCTGGCAGAATGGCTTTCAGCTTTCATCTCCGAGGCCATGCCAAGAGCGCTTCCCAAAGTCTTACGATTTCAATAAAGGCCGTTCTGAAAAGTTGTACTTGGTTGTAGTTCTCTAAACATTGTAGGGTATATGGTAACAAATGCGTTTTGTGCTCGGTATCCGCCCTGCTTGACTCGAAGGAGAGCTGGAAACAACTTGCCTTTTAGGAGAGCCTGAAATTTATAGCATTTACGTAAGCAGCAGATACCCAGGAGACCTGACTCGTGACCACTAGGTAAAACTAATTCTCTTTTTTTTTTTTTCTCTCAAAATTGAGGGCTTATTTAGATGCCTGGACAAGGTTTATTCTGTTCTCTGTGTGCAGATGGCCATATGTGCATTGGAGTTATTTGAGGGGTTCGTTTTTGTTTAGTTGCTTTCTGAGCCTTTCCCAAATAGGACAGACTCTTAGAAAACAGCCTTGAAGCGACGCTGTCCTCAGTGAAGAGGGAAGCACGGCCTGGAGCTCGACCTGCTCCTCAGCTTGTGTTTCCCTCTTGCAGGGCCCTGCTTAGACTTATGTTAAACAGCCCTGGTTTGTTTATTGTTTAACATAAAGCTCGGGTTAMGGAAAGACTCTGTGTTGGCAGGCGAGTGACCAGAGTACACTTATCCACGCTGCAGAGCAGAAAACTGGCCAAATGCTGTGTTCTCCAGCGCTCCCAAATTAAACGGGGAGCGACTTGGAGGTTAAGGAAGGATGTTTTGTCTTCTGTTTCCGTGATAACATCCTGAGCGCTACAGCTAGTTCTAAAAGGCACCCGGTGCTGGTCTTTAGGCACTGTAAACTAACCCTTGGTGTGTTAGGGAAAAACAACACTCCCCTTCCTCTTTTTAAGAAGCTGTTCTTGCAAATCCCCTTGCATGCAGCTCTGTGCATGCCGGAGCCAAGCTGCATAGCTCAGGCTGTGATAACAATCTCTTTTCTTTGCTTTACCCCCCCCGCTCTGTTCTTCTCCTTTGCTTCATTTTGATCAAGCACAGAATTGAAACTGCGCTCTCCTTAAGCGCTGAGCAGTCATCCTGGTGTTATAAAGTCCTTAGGAATTATAGCGGTCACGTAAGTACCATAAAGCTACTTGATGTAAAGTGCAGCTCGCTTCTGGGCTGTGATTATGGTAGCAGCAATTTTAAATTTCATAGAAATGTGGCAGTAGCAGGAGCACTAACATGAAGAGGCTTCTGTAATCACTGAGCCTGGCATCTCTCCCTGCTTCCCGAGCAAGGTAGGCAAGCCAGTGAATTCCCTGGCATTTTAAATCTGCACGTCTGTGCTCCTGGAAGCTCCTTACATCAGGAAACTCGATTGAAGATGAGACCTATGGCCAAGTCCCTGGAGCATTGCTGACTCTCTCCAGGATCTCCGTTCGATAGTTGGAAGTCGCTACAAAATATTATTTATTTTCTTAAAATTTCTCCCGTTTCTTTATGGCATATAATCCTAAAAAGGAATAGGATTCCCTCTGCACCCTATAATATTAGAAAGAGAGAGAGAAAACACCACAGCAGTTTTTGGAGGGACAGAAGATTTTTGCTAGCGGGCAGAAGTYGAACCAGACTCGCAAAACCTGAGAGGCAGGGTAAGTTAGTCCATGCTCAAGTCTGTCTTTGCGCTTAGGCTCGGTTCTCCCTCAGCTGCCTTAAAATTGCCTCCAGTACTGCTGTGCTACGTACAAACAAATCAAGGTGGTTTGGAAGTGAAGGCTTGAATGCTCATCCCTGGCCTTGTTCTTTGGCCTTGGGCTCTGCTCGAGTGCGACTCTCTACCGCGTTTGGCGGCTGCGTCACTGTGGATTTCTTGAGCCCTCCAGTTGTCGCTCCCTTGTTACGGTTTTGCAGGGTGAAATATTCCTTGGAGTTTTCACCGCGACTTGCCTTCTCCTCACATCATTAGAAACAGCATCTTATCCAGCCATTTCTCCCTATCAGCCCTTTATGAAAGTTAGGGGAATGCCTGTAAATATCTATATGGAACAAGACTTCAGTGATGAAGCGATGGATGTAGAGGAGAAGGATATTTACAGCTTGCAAAGAGGCTCTTGGGTCCTAGAATGGCCAAGTGCTTCCACATCCACTAGTATTTTTGGCTTGTTGGCCTTCAGCTTGGCTTTATGTTTTACTTTGGACTAGGATATTGGGTTCCTTCAAGGCAGCATAATGTGCTTTCTTTAAGAAAGTCCCCGTTTTTGCACACTTTGGAACTTGCTCTCCTCAGTTCTTGCATTTGGCAGCTTGGTGCGCTGGAGAAAACAGTGTCAACGTGAAAAGTCAGTGTATGTGTCACGTTGAAGGAACAGTCATCACTTCAGATAAGGCTTTGAAGGAAAAATCAGCACTTGGAGAGTGGGGAGAAAGAGCCTTGGGCTTTGCGTTGGCTGCCAAGGAAAGAATTTCTGTACCAAATTTTGGAGATTTTTGGGTTTGTACACTGCTTTTGGCTTTAAGAAGAGAGAAATAAGTGTTTCTATAGCAATGACAGGGAATTGGGGTTAGGGTGAGAATTAAAACGTTGAAATACTTATCCATAATACATTATTGCCTGGTGTTATGATCTGTGTGCATTATTTAGATATTAAGTTATAATATTTGATATTGATTGTAGTTTAAGAAATAAACTTTCTATGGGAATTTTCGGCCATTACATGTAACATTCTCTTTCAATTTGAGTATATATATTCAAAGCTTTTTGTAGCTTTGTATCCACCTATGCAGGTAGGTACCTGGAGAGTGGGTATTCCCAATCTTAGATAGTCATGTCTAAATATGATGCTTCAGGTTTAGATCTGGAAAACATCCGTATTTCCCGTGCATGGTTATGAGACACGGAGCGAAAAGAAATAAATACATTAAAATCTCCCTGTTCTTGAGCTGGTCGCCTTCCCTTGTCGGACGCATCTTTTTGCATGAGATGTTTGAAGTTAAAGTGAACTGCTCTCGCTGTCACGAGGAATAAGGCAGGAGGGAGGAGAGGCGAAAGGAAAGCTCGGCCTGGCCGTGGTGCTGCTTTGAGAGGGGGCTCCCCCACGACGGGCTGCAGGGCTGAGGCTCCCTCCTCTGCTCCCTCCTCTGCTCCGTGTTGCTGCCTCCCTACGTGAGCACCAGGGAGGGYGTTAAAGGCTACTGGGTTGGATCTGTCCTGGGCTCTCATTTACAGCCCCCTGATACAAGGAATTTTGACAGCCTGAGGTGCCATTTGCAATAGCTCTGGGGAAGGAAAATGCTTGTAAGGGTCTGTGCTGAACTGGCTGTGTTGAATTYGGGGGCAGCTTCCCGTGAAGCAGCGGGTGACAGGGCTGGTGGCACCTCTGGGAGCGCCCCAGCGCGCTCAGCCCCTCKGGCAGGGCTGAGGTGACAGTGCTGGGGCTGCTGCCAGTCCTGAAAGGTCACCTGGAGCCCCCCCCCAAGCCCAGCTTCACCCCGGGCAAATAATTTCTGGGTAAAAAAAGAAAATCAGTGGCAGTGTTTACTGGATTCAAATCACATTGACATTATTATGTATTATTTTTATTCCTGTGCTCCTTGGGGTGACCTGAGCTGCCCTTTGCCTGGATTTCGGAGCTTTTGGGAGGGTTTTTAATCGTTGCAGCAGTGTCGGTGCAATGTTRTCAGGGAAGAAAACAGCCCTGGCAGCCAACAGGTTGTACCTGAGCGGTTGTTGCCATGTGGGTTAGTTAGCGTGGCACAGATCCTGCAACCAGAGAGCWGGGGCTCTGCCAAAGCTCTCCAAGCAACTTCCTTGGGATTTSTCTCTCCAAAATTAGGCCGTTTTAAGGAACTTGGCTATATTTCCAYGCATATATCTGCGTTTGGGTGCTGTGCTTGCTTATGCATTTGCACGTGGGGGTCAACCTGACTTTTGATGGCAGATCCGCTTGTTTCATTCCGGTTCCGTGACTGGGTGTTCCAGAAAATCGCTTGTTTCTGAGGCTGTAGAGCCCTACTGGGCAGCAGTTCATCGGGGCAAAAAGCTGCCTGCAGAAGTAGTCACCAGGTACAGGATTGCAGCGGGGCGGAGAGCTTTCCAAAAGCTCTGCTCTCCGGCAGGGCCTTTTCCCCATTCCCATGGGAACAGATGGGCTTTTGTTGATAAGAGACCCTTCATCAAGCTCCAGGGCTGACAGGCAGCAGTTGAGCCACTATTCCTGTAAACCAGGGCTGCCTCCAGACTGAGGACATCACATGGCAGTTTGTGTGCAAACGCAGGGGCTAAAAATATCCTTCCTCCTTCCTCCTCGCAGGCACAGATGCCCCAGTGTGAGAGGCCGAGTTCCTCGGTYGTGGAGTGCATTAGATCTACAGCAGGCAGGAGTTTTGCCCGCCAAGGAATGGTTTGTGTTTTSACCGATACAAAAAGCAGCAGTTCCTAACGTCTCATTAGACAAATAAGTGTTTGTGCTCTGGATTTTTGCAGACTCGCAAGGGTGCCGCAGTTCGCAGCAGGGAAGCTGACAGTCTCATTTTCATGCTTAATTTATCTGTGTTTATTTGTACTTGGGGAAATCTCCTAAGCAAAACCCAGTGATACATGCAGTATTTAGACTGAATTTTACAGCTCTGTTAAGTCTGGAAAAATCTTATGATAGTTCAATTAAATTTCTTTATTTTTTCTTATAGGCATGGTGTATGTGTGTATATATATATATATATATAATATCCAAATGATCATTTTAAGATTAAAATTATCAACCAGAAATCTCTAGGAGGCCACATTTAATTATGAGAAGGACAGATTTGCTAGATGCTTATGTGTTTCGTAGCAAAATGGTTTAATGGCATGAAGTCCGATCTTGCCTTTTAGTGGGCTAAATGTCAGGAAAAGAGATTTTGCCAGATGTAAAAGCCTAAGGTGGTTGCAGCAGCATGGACAATTCTCTAGCAGGTTCTTGCTTGAAGAACAAACAAGAAAACAACTTGAGTTGTGTTTCACTAGTRGATGTTTTGGCTTTTTCTTTTTCACGAAAGCTGAAAATTTGCACCATTATTTTGCAGTTGTTGTTAGCAGCAGCTCCATAACCCCRTGGCAGCAACTCCAATTCCTGGATTACCCATGGGATTGCAAAGTTCTCCTGGCTTCCAGGTGCTTCTGCATAGATCAGTTTGCCCRGCTGAGTGCTGGGAGCAGCTCCAGGAGTGACTGCTTAAGACATAGTTGAAACGAATGGATTTGTAGATGTTTGTGTCTTGGGGGTGGCTCCTCTTCAACAAGACTCGAGCAAGTTGCTTTCCAAAGCCACTGCAAGGGCCAGTGGGTCTGTGACGTACGGACTCTATACCATGCRCTATAGGACACGAGTAGTGTGGCTGCCTGCCAGGGTGTGGATGGAGCTCTGATAGCGAGTTAAAATGATCCTAGGAAGGACAACGAGCCATAAAAATACCTGATCCGGGTGTGAAAGGGAAGAAAGACAACAAAGACACCCAGGTGGAGACTTACGGAGGCTTCAAGTRCCCAAACAGGGGTTGTGTGTGTGTAGGGGTGTGTGTAGGTGTAGGTAGGTCATCTTTCTGTGCCTTTTACCCAGCTGCTTTGTGCTGTCGCGGAGCTCAGTGCCTGTCTGGGCAGTGCTCCCTCGCCAGCGTTCGTCTCCAGGTCTAGCACTAATGAGCACCCCCGTCCTGGGTGGTTTGGCTCCTCCAGGTCTATTAGCATATCTTCAGAGCAACATGAAGCTCATTAATTTACATTTGGGCATTAGAGATTTGGATAGTTTTTTAATGCCTACTGCCAAAAGCACAAATACGTGATAATATCCCTTCCTGTGCTACAGACTATTTTTCCTGCATTTCTTCTTTTTGGAAAAGAACAGATTGCTGCATCCGTTAGCTGCGTTCTCTGAAGGTAACGACACCAGTTTACAGCTCACGCTCTTACCCAAGGTTTCATCAGTGCCAGCTCTGATACAGGAGCGTGTGCCACCAGGTACCGATGGACATCCAAACATTTTTGGGATGTTATTCCCAACCAATGGCACAAAACACAGTCTGAGTGCTTTTATTCATATGAAAAACATATGAATGCGATATTTTAATAACTCAAGTTGCTTCTTCAACTGTAACTATCCCGCGTGGCTCTGCTCATGAGAAGCCCTGGGGCTGCAGCCCTGCTCCTGTGCCTCATTCCTCTGTCGGGATCAGGCCACAACAGCCTGATCAGTTTGGTGTTATTTGAAAAGTTGGTAAAATTTTGGTGTTTTGTTGTTTTGTTTCCTTCAGGTTTTGAATGAAGAATGTGATCAGAATTGGTACAAGGCAGAACTCAATGGAAAAGATGGCTTCATTCCCAAGAACTACATAGAAATGAAACCACATCCGTAAGTTGAGCTTTGAGCAGTTGCCTCTTGCTTGTGTCTTCCTCTAAATGAGGAGGGAGGTTGTTGCTGAGCACTTTGCACTGTGCACCTTACTGCATCTGAGATATGCAGGGTTTTTATCAAGGTTTATCTGAAAAAGAGAATTTAAAATGTTTATTTATAGGCTCCCCTTAGGGGAATGTTAGATATTCATGATGAGCCATTTCACTGTTTTGTAGGCCCAGGTGTTGACTCTGGGCCTTGACTCTGTCTTCTGGGRTTGGTTCTCTCTTATGCTTCGTGTTACAGATAAGAGCAAACACTTACTGGCATTCATAGCTCACCAGAAGAATGTTTAGCAGTATTTGCAAGGGTATGTCCCTATCACATTTTGTGGTTCTGTACTTAGGATAACTGAGGTTGGATGAGACCTCTCTAGCATCATCTTATCCCACCCGGCGCTGTCGCAGCAGAGCGTGCGCTGCGGTGCAGGTGCAGCTCCAGACCAGTCTATCCAAGTGACTCTTTGAATGCTTCCTTCTAAATCCAAAGAAACAAACATACGAAAATTGTAGCATTTCATGATTCTGAATAATTTATGGCCATCAGGTATTTTTGCACGTCAAACTTCTGAAATTGTTTAAATTAAGCCTTGCCTGCTGCAAATACAGGTCTAGTTTTCCCACATCCTACTAGTCCACTGGGCATCACAACTGCACATGCTGATTTCCATCTCATTAATTTAAATCCTTCTATATCTTACAATAACCATTTCAGAAGTATTTATTTGATTTCTGCTATAATAATACTCTCTTCGTTCTGTAATCATACTCATTTTAGAGACAGAGCTGTCAGTTTTGTATTTATTGATACCCAAGAGGGAATGACCAGTGTCAGAGCCTGAAAGGAGGCAAGTTCGTGGATGGGTTTTAAGCATGGTTAATCTGTCCTTTTTTGAAGATGTTTAAACTGCTGATGGCAGCTACATGGTGAGAGTTAACTCCATGTGTCAGCATTGTTAGGAGTCTTAACTAGTGCATTAACAACCCTGGGAAATTATGCAGAAGTTTTTATAGCCTGATGTTTGCTTAGCTGTGATGCGGAGCGCGTCGAGCGGCCCGGCGGGTCATGAAGAAAGCCAACTGCGGGCAGCTGGCCAGGGGCAGGAAGGGGAATGCCCTTTCTCTCAGACCAGTGTCAAACTGCATTGTGCAAAGGTGGCACAAGGACTTTTCAAAGAGTTTGGGGGAGAAAGAAGCTAAAAAAATGGTTTTATATGATAACCCTGCCCCTAGCACTGAGATCTTGAAATCGTCCAGCCGCACAGCTAGGCTTAAATGTCATGTTCTTCCTGCTTGAACATTGTGAATATTCCAAATATCAGCAAATAAAGCAAACGAAAGATGCAGAGCCTGTCGGTCATCAGCTGAGCCATGCGGGCTCCAAAAGAGTTAATATGGATTGTGCCTTGGTTAACAAAACCAAGGGCTGAGCAGATACCTCGTGATCCTTGTGCMGTGGTCCTGGTGAGGAGCTGCGAGGAGGCTTCCCGCGAAGGCCCGGCGGGCAGGTCAGTGCCAGGGCTGCCCTCTCTTGCCAGGGGGCCAGAGGAAGACTCGGCCACTCGCATCTGCTCCTGCCAAAGTGATGCTTTGTGGTTCTCTAACCTGGGAGGAGGAAACAGAGCCACCCTGAATGGCTGCACTCAGCAAAGCCAAAAGGATTTCCCAACTGCTGATGGAAAGGAGGCTGAGCGCAGCGTGAACCGCCTTGTACCCATCCGTGCATCTCCCCTAGCCGTGCAGCAGSAATATCTGCATTTGTCTTTGCAGGGCTGGCTGGATGAGCTTCACCTACGTGACTTGTTGGGACTAATGTTGCCAAGCCTGCCCATTCCGCAGGGAAGCCGTGGGAATGTTACGATCCCTGCTTTGGTTCTGTTGTCTTGGACATGCTCGGATTTTGTTTGAGTCATTTGCAGGAAAGGTTTCTGCACATGGCAACTCTCTGATGCTCTGCATGTGTGTTTTTAAGTAGACATTATTCCCTCCAAGTAACTTGCTTTACTTCTTTGTGACCTGTGAAAGCCCCAGAATGGCTGGGTTTTCTTTACCTTTTCTGTAGTTAAAAATCCATCTTTTTTTGCTTATTGGATGGCTGAAGTGGTGGTGCAGTCATAAAACATACAAGAGAGCTCAGGAATTGTGGAAGATTTCTAACCTCTGCCTCCTTTTCAAACTAAAATGCCTTGCCAACAGCTGCCAGAGAGCTCTGAGGATTTTATATTGTTACTTTGCAAGTGTTACTTCCATTAATTGAATTGTACACGTCTGCTCTTTAATGATTCAGTGAAATTGAGAGAGGAAATAGGGTGAAATAAGAAATAAGTAAGAAAGAACTATGGCAAGATATCTGAAATCATAGTATAAAGCTTGTGTTATGTAATGCTTGGCAGAGGTTGAGTTCAAGACTTGCTTATCTTTGTAACAACTCTGCCAAAAGTTCAAGGGGAAAAAATGCTATTTGGATTCTGAAGGAATTGCACATGCTGGTTTCTCGTGGCTGATTTGGGAGGAAGTGGAGCTCAGGAGGCAGGTGAGTGCTCCAGCTCTTGGCTCTGCCACCGTCTCCGCTCTCGGGAAGTGCTGCAGGTGCAGAACCACCAAGGAAATGCAAGATCTTTGTGCCTGGGAATAGGCTGGATGCGGGAGAGAGTTCGGCCTCTCCGTGCTGGGCGAGGAAAGGAACCAAGCCTCACAGTTCAGTTTATGTCTGGCTGGGGAGCCCTTCTTGCTCTCTGCTTGTGTGTGGCTCCACTGTGTGTGGACAAGCTGAAGCCCAGGCAGCTCCAGCCCCACGTGAGGAAGAGCTTCTGCTCTGTGAGGGTGCCCGAGCCCCGGCCCAGGCTGCCCAGGGAGGCTGCGGAGGCTCCTGCTCTGGAGATCTCCCAAACCCGCTGGGATGCGACCGGGTGCCCCGTGCTCTGGGTGTCCCTGCTGGAGCAGGGGGTTGGACTGGGTGATCTCCAGAGGTCCCTTCCAACCTCAGCCATCCTGGGATTCTGTGATGGGATGTGTTCTTAATGGGATAAAGGAAGGGCTAAGGCATGAATTTCTTGCTTGAGCTCTGCATTTAGTCTGTTTGCTGTTGAATTGTGGGGCACCTCTGTTCTGGTAAATTAGTTGTAATGGGGCCTTTGTGAGCTCCTGCTCGTGAAGGCAAGGTAACCTTCATTGCCYAGAGGAAACAGTATGAAATGGTGCATGGTGTTCAGGTGCCTGTGCTAAAGCAGCAACGAAGTGTAGCTTAGCTATTCCTGTTAGGAATCATTTCATGTTGGTGCAAACATCAGGGTCTTCCATGAGAGGATTAAAATTCTTAACTTCATCTTTTGTTTCCTTCCCTTCCTCCACAGATGGTTTTTTGGAAAGATTCCCCGAGCAAAGGCTGAAGAGATGTTAGGCAAACAGAGACACGATGGTGCCTTTCTCATCAGGGAGAGCGAGAGCGCTCCTGGGGACTTCTCCCTCTCAGTCAAGTAAGTGATGGCCACAAGCAGTAATGTTGGTGATCAGGAAACACTTCTGATTTGGACATGGATAAGGGACAGGGGATTGTTAATACTGAGGAGCAGGAATAATGTTCTACGAAGTGTGTGGTGCATACATGTCTCTCTCCTGTCTTCCTCCATTCTTACTCTCAAGGAAAAAAAAAAGATATTTTGTCTTGTATGTCTGCCTGGTACACTTCCAGATCTGTTTTTGGTGGCCTCTTGGCCCTTGTCTTGGAGATACTCGTCTTGGAGATATTCATCTTATCTGTTCATCTGTTCTTCAGAAGCTGAGCACTAGATCCTGATCATCCACACAAGAGTTCCCTTTTGCTGGCTTTTCCATGGCTATCACTAATCCATCTCAATGGGATTTTTTTTGGTCTTTTTTGGTCTGTAATCAAATTTTTGTCCCCCTCTACAGCAGCACTGAGTCATGCCAGCAAACTGAATTAAAACCAGTGACTGTAGAGAGATGTTTATATTTCTGCCTTGGGTACAATCATCAGAGCTAGAATATTAGATATGAATGGAAGCCTCCTTCTAGAAAATATGTTGCTTTGTAAAACCTAAAGTAGTAACCTTAGGTTAGTGTTGCCATCTGGTGGGCAAGTTCTCAAATGATTTTTTTTTCTTTTAAATATACTGTAGGAAGAAGAAGCACTTTTCTAAAAGGGGATTTGCATATTTTGCAATGGAAACTCTCAGGTTTATGAAGGGGGAGCTGAGGCAGTTTCATGTTTGCTTTGTAGCCAAGATGGTTTGTACATTTTCAGCCAAGTTATAGAAAATACATGTGCCAAGTACAAATAATTGTCTCCAGTTTTCATTGTTTTGGACTTTGAAGGAAAAAAATCCATGTGCCTTTCGCTTGGGAAATCCTCCTGGAGGCCTTGGAGCACCTCTTTGTTCAAACTGAAATTGTTGGGGAAAAAAATAGCTTTAACCAAATGCCAACATTGGTCAGAACTATTAATGCAGAGTTGACGTTGCATCAGTGTATGTGCAGCATCACCTTTGGTGCACTTTCTGTTATACTTTTTTCTTTTTTTCCTTTTTTTATTGCTCTTCTTGTTTTGCAAGATGGCCTTTTAGCCTGTAGTTTCACAGCTGGCACAAGTTGACTCTGGCTGCCAAAAGAGGCAGGTTTTTCCTAGCAGTTCACCTGGCACTCATGCATTACCCTGTCTCCCACTCACAGAGTACTCTCAGTGCTGCTAATGTGCTTTATTTTGTCCTTTATTCCTTCCTCCCAGGTTTGGAAATGATGTGCAGCACTTCAAGGTGCTTAGAGATGGGGCTGGCAAGTATTTCCTCTGGGTGGTGAAGTTCAATTCTTTGAACGAGCTGGTAGATTATCACAGATCCACATCTGTCTCCAGGAACCAGCAAATATTTCTCCGGGACATTGAACAGGTGCCGCAGGTAAGAGAAACAGTGTCCTCAAAGAACAGAGTGTGTTAAACCCCTGCAAACCACCAGCTGATATAGGGTTGCAGCTTAGAGTAAGCAAAAAGGTGACAGAAGGTGATTGGAGCATTTTCCTTGTTTGTAAAAATGTGTCTTTGGATTCAGCATCCAAACGTGAGCTAGGAAATGAGCTGAGTGTTTATGAAAACCCCTTTGGTTCTGGTGAAATGTTACTGTTGCTTCTTGAGCATTTGGCTGCYTTTGAGCTTTGCAAATGCTGCTGCTGAAGTAAAGTTGTCTGCTGACTTCTGCAAATTAAAAAAAGGCTATTCCTATTTTGGGACACAATAAGAAAGATCTTTTTAAGAAAAGGTGCTCACAGGTAGTAGCAGATGGGACATCTCTAGCTTGTTCCCTTGGATCTAACCTGTATTAACAGAAACCAAAAACCACTGCTAAGTGGCAGCAGAGCAGCCTGTGTAGAACTTGCTCTTTGTTCTGTGCCATTTCCCAGGGCTATTGAATGTTACATTGGGTAACATTGTGCTAAACGGGATCAGAAAAGAGGTGGCTGAAAAAGACAGGCATGAGAATTCCTTTCTAACCTCACAGCCTGGAGAATACAAATGCCTTTTTAATGAACTCGTAGCTTTTCCATAAAAGCATGGAAGCATTTGGTGACCAGACAAAATGCTGTGCCACTTCTGGGTGGTGCATTCTTCTTGTGAATGGTGCCAAGAAACTATGTAAAATGCCAACATTCAAATTTTAAGGAAAAAAGTATTAGGTAGAATACTGTTAGGAAAACAGTGTTAGGTAGAGAACTAATGTATGTGCTGTCAGTTGGTGAAAATCAGGCAAATATAGCATTTGTAGCAGAGTATAGATTTATGGTAAGTCATGAACACTGGAGCATGCTAGSGAAATACTGGAAACATCATCTGATGTCTTTATTTCAGCTCTTTCACCAAAAAAAAAAAAAGGATTTTTAAGGTCTTCTGTGGGCTAAACCTTTTTAGCCTCCTCTTGCAGATGGTAGAGCGTGGCTTTCAGAGAAGTGAAGCAACCTAAATATTTACTGGCTAAGCCCGGTCTGAGGGAGCAAATGCCTCTTTCCTTGGGTGATTCTCACGTCGTTTTGTTCTCATCTCTTCCAGCAACCAACGTACGTTCAGGCCCTGTTTGATTTTGATCCCCAGGAGGAAGGAGAGCTAGGCTTCCGCCGCGGAGACTTTATCCAAGTCCTTGACAATTCTGACCCCAACTGGTGGAAGGGAGCCTGCCACGGACAGACGGGCATGTTTCCACGCAACTACGTGACCCCGGTGAATCGGAACATCTAGAGATAAATATTAGAGATTATTTAAAGAAACCAGAGAAACAGTAAATACACATACAGAGCCTAACTGCAGCCAGTGACCTAAAATCACACGGCGATAAAACCTGAGTCACCTTCCACCGCGAGGTGATCCTCCTTCACTCAGTACGGAGCTGCAGAGGCAGGGGGAGAGTTCAACTTACACACCAAAACTTATCTTTAAAAAGGAGAAAAAAAAAAAAAGAGAGAGAGAGAGAAAAAAGAAATGAAAATAACAAATTTCCTCAGCTGCTCCTGGGTTACCCCCTTTCATTCGCTCTTCTTGTTTCCCCCTCCTCCTCTGTCCATCCGTGCATGATGTTTTAATGCCATATAAAGTCCTAGCCATGCAGTTAAAGGAAAAGGGAGAAACTCTGCTGGTATTTTCTCTCTCTGCAAGCAGTCTTCATTTGACATGAAGGGACATGAGAGAAGAACCAAATCCACAGTCCTGCCTTTAAAAATAAAAACACAAAAGTCATCAGTCTTTGCATTTGCCTTCAACATTCAGCTCTTCTGGCCTGGGAAAGATGAGGTGTTGCTCTGATTTTTATTTTCTCTTCTCCTTTGGCACTTTCTTACGGAGCTCAGCAGCTTCCAAGCAGGGGAAGGGAGAAGAGTGTATGTGGCTTTTGTTTTGTTTTTCTTTTTCTTTTGAGTCACAGAGCTGCTTTGAGAAATTCCAGCCTACAACTGAAGTCTGTTCTTGCTGTGCTGACAGCTTTTTGTTTTTTTGTTTTTTTGTTTTTTTTTTTCTTAAAGGTGTACGGTTGAGCACGTTCTGTAATTTTTTCCATAGTGCCTTCCCTTATTTTCTTTTTTTAATTATTTTTTAAGTTAAAAGGACAGTCCAGAGCTTTTCAGAGGATTTTTTTTTTCTGCCTGTGTAAATATTTTGGGGGGAAGGGTGTAAAGGAGGGTGGTTTTACCAATGGACATTTAAGAAAAAAAAAACTACAAACAGAGATGGAGCTTTAATTTCAAGATTTGTCTTACTGTTTGACTTTCCTTATTCCAAGGAAAAAAAAAAAAAAAGAAATCCAAGGCATTCAGTAGCAGCTTAGGCTGCTCAGAGGTGAGGAGCTGCAACCGGGAGCCTCAAAGAAGTAAGAGAAGGGGGGAAAGAGGGAGAAAAACCTGGGAAATGAGCCCTGAGATGTCCTATAAAAACATACATTCCTGTGATGGAGAGGTCTGTCACACAGAGGAACCTCAAGAAATAGTGCTTGAAAACACTCGATGCTCTTAGCGAATGTTGCCAYGTGACGCGTGTTGATCAGCCCGTCCTTTTGGCCTGGCTAGGGAACATCTGCAGTCGCGTTGCCCTCAAGGTGGGCTTGGCCTCACTCTTCTCCAGTTTCTCCCCCCTCCTCAGGTCGCTGCTGTTGACAGAGCAGATTTCCCTGCCCCGCGCCCCGTTCACAGCAGGCTGTGCGATGACTGGATCCCCGTCCCTCCCCGCGGCGGCAGGCGCTCGGGCCGGTCGCTCCTCCAGCAGAGCGCTGCGCCGCGGAGTCGCGCAGGAAGGAAACCACCCCGCTCCTTGTGCCAATCTTCACTTGCGTTATTTTTCCTTTGGCTGCCCGCGTGGCTGGATCCCTTCGCCCCACCAACGAATCCAAAAGCTGCAGTGGAGATTTCCTCCCGCCCTACCGAGGCACGGGCGGGCTCGAGTTGGAGGGTGCCTTTTTTTTGTACTAAGTGTTACAAAATGTTTTATTCCTGAGATGGACTCTGCCTTACACTTTAATTTTCCAGCTGATGAAAGAGAGAGCTATCCTGTAGAGTTATCACGTTCTCCCCCTCTCCTTGCTAGCTGTCACTCACTTTCTTCCTTCCTTGTGAAGTGATTGGAAAAGGAATCTATGGCATTCTACACCTGGACCATTTGATTGTTTCCTTATTTTGGAATTGGTGTATATCATGCAGCCTTGCAGACATATGTCTTGTGTGTGTATATATATTAAAAAAAAAATCAGTGTTTAAATAAAAAAAAAAAAAAAGGCCTATGTACTTAATCCTTTAACTCTGCAGCAGCATTTGGTAGATAGTAATTAACTGTGAATAATAAATATACATTGAATTCTTCACTCGAGCATCTGTCTGTTATTTCAGTTAGCGAAACGGGATGGAGGGAGCCAAGAGGAGGCGGTGGGATGTGCTCCGAGGCCAAGGGCTCGGGCCCTTCGGAGCCCTGGTTTCATCTGCAGGTGCTTGCCTGGGGMTTTCACTCTTCCAAGCAGAGTCAGAGGCGACACGCGGGTGTCGCACACTGGCGTTAGGGACGCGGAAAGGAGTCGTTATCGCTGCCGGAGTGCGGACCGTGCATCTGTTCCCTGAATGGTTGGATGCCACTGAAATATTCCTGCCTTGGCTTTTTCCGAGCTTTTTTCCCAACTCCTGTGACACCGTGGCTAGGGAGCAGGACCCCTTATGGTTCCTCCCAGCTCCTCCTTATGGAAGGACCAGGGGGAATATGAAGGTCCGCTGTGCTGGAGAGCAGCAGCACTGGCTCGGACACCGTGGGAGCGTCTTGTGGGCTCCCTTAGGGCCCCAGGAGCGTTTCCTGGGCTCCCTTTGGGACTTGGGACCCCATGGAAGCGGTGCCCACCCCGTGCCGGGCCATGCGGCTGGGCGGATGCCTCTCCTCCCCAGGCATCCTGTGTGCGCTTTGCAATGGAGTTTAACGTACAGCATAAGAAGGCCTAGGGATAGGAGCGCCTACACAAGCAGCCTCGAGGCAGCAGGCCCCGAGACCTGCAAATCCCCAAATTTAGCCAATTTTAGGTATGGAGGCGCGGGCCCGTCCCGGGGTGGGGACTACATTTCCCAGCACGCCCCGCGGCGCGCAGGCGCAGTGCGGCCGGGGCGGCTGAGGCGGCGGGGCCCGGAGCGCGCAGCGGCCGCCCGGGACCCCCGGCCCCGCCTGGGCACCCGGCTCGGGCAGCCCCGGTAGCCGCGGCGGGGGCGGCAGCGGCGGGGCTGTGGGGCTCGCGGCGGGGGCGCCGAGGGCCGTTGGGGCTGGGGACGCTGCGGACGGCGTTGGAGGAAAGCGGGTGCTTAGGGGCTGGGGGAGCTTTGGGGCTGGGGGGGCCTATTGGGGACGTTGAGAGACCCCCGGGGCTCACGGGGCGCCCTGTCCGTGCGCAGGCTGCGGGGCGCCGGGCAGACATGGTCGGCTACGACCCCGAGGCCAAGTGCGTGTCCACGCTGGAAGCGGCCGCCGCGGGCTCGGCTGCCGGCCTCGTCAACCGGCTCCTCGTCAGTCCCCTGGACGTCGTCAAGATCCGCTTCCAGGTAGCTGCGCCTCGGGAACGGTCCCGTGCGGCCRCCCGGAGCGAGATCCGCCCGCCCTGCCGCCTTGTGCAACACAGCCGCGTATCTTGGGGCTGCTGCTTCTGTTTGGTTAGCTTATCTGGGGTGTTTGAATGGGATCTTACGTTTCTTCATCTTTTCCCCGCTTTCTTCCTCTTTTTCTAAGTAACCTCCATTGTTTAATCGAGTTTCACCATCGTTCACCCTGGTTGTGTTCACTTTGTGTGTGCGTTTTTATCCTGGACACCTCAGAGCCCTGCAGCAAYGCATTCCCAGCCCTTTCCTGATGGGAGTCTGAGGGAAGGCCGAATGTCTCCACTTAACCTTGCTTGTCTGTCAAGGTCGTGAGCTCCTGATTCAGACGCCTGGACCTGGCTGAAATTGAAAGTATTTCCTCTGTTTTTTTTTTCTTTTTTTCCTCCAGCTTCAGATCGAGCAGCTCTCCTCCAGAAACCCACTGGCTAAATATCACGGCATCTTGCAAGCTGCGCAGCGCATCCTGCGGGAGGAGGGCTTGTTTGCCTTCTGGAAGGGCCACGTCCCTGCCCAGTTCCTTTCCGTTGGCTACGGAGCTGTGCAGGTAAGGGGAGCAGACACCAGCCAGGCCTAGACTTGTAGCCCTCCCCGCTTTGCAGCAATTCTACAGCTCTTTGCAGATGCAGAAAAATCCAGGCCTGCACTATGTTAATGCAGGCCAGCCCCCGTTTCAGAGGTGTGTGCTGTGTARTTCCTAAATAAATGCCCCTGGGCTTCCTCCATGGCACTTGTTCTGCTTGGCCAGCCTGGAGCACAGCTAAGAGAAGGGCAAGCCCAGGTCGGTCTGTTCCTGATGACACAGACAAGCCCTGTTTGTTCCTGATAYTTAACTGTTTATGTTCCAAGTTCTTTGTTTTATTTTTGCCTTACGAGCTGATAGGGTGGCAAGTCAGTGAGGCTGATGGTTGTGTTTTGCACAGCACTGTCCTGCTTTGTAAATAGTAACAAGGTGTTTTATGATGGCTGGTTGAAAGAGTAATGGGAAGCGTACCTGTAATACTCTTCAGGTTGCATACAGCATTAAAATGAGATTTTCATAATTGTAAATRGAAGATTGCGTTGACAGAAGTATTGGGGATCAGATTCCTTGTGTTGCTAAGTGATTTTTACAGGGTGTTTTTTGTATATATGCTCCAAGAGGTTGTCAGTKTGAGGGGCTTCTGAAGGGCACAGAGTGGGTGGTTACAGGTGAGGGGTGGAGCCCTTTTGGTAAAGTGAAAAACAGATCTGCCAGCGACAAGAGTTGCCTCCGTGACCTGTGTGTGTTTGTTTCTGTAGTTCATGGTGTTTGAGAGCCTGACAAAACTGGTGCACAACGTCACGTCRTACAGCGCCCGCGGGTCCTTCGTGCACTTTGTCTGCGGCGGCCTCGCYGCTTGCACGGCCACGGTGGCCGTTCAGCCTGTGGACACGCTGCGCACCCGCTTTGCTGCTCAGGGAGAGCCAAAGGTATGGGCCAGGAATCCTGGTTTGGGAATTATTCACAACAGAAGTAATATTTCATTTGCATGAGCATGAGAAGCTTAAAAAGGACGTTACAGCCTGTGGGTTGACATAAAAGAATAGGTACTGCAATTGCTATTGGGCAATATTGGTACTGTGGCCAAGTTATCCTTTGTGCTGTTGACATAGCTTTCTTGTGTTGTAGTGCTGCATGCTTTGTTTGGCTCCTGACAGGTGCCCCAGAAAGGAGAAGCTGCCCTTATCAAGATAGCTTGATGTTCATTTTGGCTGTGGGCCATTTAAAGAGTATTCTGTCTGTTGCACATGGCGAGGTTAATATTTTCCACTTCCAAAGAGTCACGGTTAGGTGGTGATGATGCTAGAAATTAGTCACCTTTCACGTGTGATTCATTGTCTTATTTAGAACAGAATCGATCTCCATGCTAATTAGGTCTGTTACTACTGAAGCGATATGAGTTTGTATCAGAGCCATTTCTGTAAAGGGCTTTGATGTAACATGCAGTAAAATCACAATATATTCATATGAATTCTGTTACAGGAGCAAGCAGAGGCATTAGGAAGAAAATAGCTGTGTGTGATGCAAGTGGTTACAAAAGACCATGATGTCTCTTGGCTCTGAACTTTGTTTCTTCCCCTTAGAGACAAGCCTTGGATGCGGGATACAATGTCAGCCCAGGCTTTTTAAAATGACTTTATTCATCAGTCCATGCAGTCAACTGTAGTTTGAGCAGTGGGAAATTTGTCACCTTTACCAGGAAATAACCATTGGATTTAAACTTGTTCACTGGGTATCTTTCCTCTTGGGTATTGTCTAGATCTATCCCAGCCTTCGCCATGCAGTAGTGACCATGTACCGGACAGAGGGGCTGTGGACTTTCTACAGAGGTCTGACCCCCACAATCATTGCTGTCTTCCCATATGCTGGTCTCCAGTTCTCCTTTTACAACATATTTCAGCAGTTTTCCGAATGGGTGATTCCAGCTGAACGAAAGGAAGCAGGTAGGCATTGGGAGCAGGGATGTCGGTGTTCTTGGAGAGAAGGGGAGGATGAATGCTAGTTTGGGACACTGACATAAACCCGATTTTCTCTCCTCTCAACCTTGTCAGTGCACAATGTCAGTGTGATTCCCATCTCTCATTCTTACACTTGCGCAGGTGTCACAAAGTGTAGTGCAGTCTGCAATTCGTGTTATAGAATGAGCGTGATGGAAACGTGGGTACGTGGGAGAGCAAAGTGCCACAGGTGCCAGACCTGGGCACCCTTTCCTGAACTGTGRGGACACTCTCACTGTGGGAGGACCWTGGCTCGCRTGATTTCTCTCAYTTCATTAGTACTATGGGGACAGGACACTCGGATTTYTTCAGGAAATCTGCCTGCAGATTGCAGCACAGCTGTTGCAACAGAAAAATCATCAAGTCTAATTTAAAACTCCCAAACTCAGGGCTTGGTATTTTTATGTTGATTTATAGCTCCGTTTTCAGAGAACCTCGTCCTCATGCAGTCTGTCACCTTGGCAGTTCCAGAGCCCAGGCACTCCCAAGGAGAGACAGTGTGTGCAACATCAGCATCTTTCTGTTCCTCACCAGAGTTTCTTCAAAAGGTGGAACTAATATTTTCATGATCATGCCTGCCTATTTATTTTTAGATGACAGATGTTCTTACTAAATTTGTGCTGTGAACTGGTGTTTGTCAGGAAGAAGGCTAATATCATAAAGCTCATTTCCCACTGGCCTGTGTGAAATCATCAGGCAGTGTCAACTTGTGACTTACATTGACTTTTTCTGGATGGGAATGATTAATCAGGAGAGCAGGATTTCCAGTGGCTTTTACCCAAGGGGCCAAATRAAAACTTTTGTATCTACTAGTGACAAATTCTTTGTTTCTTTTTTTGTATTGCCACTTGGCAGAGCAAAAGACTGAATCAAGAAGGATTCAGTAAGGACTCGAGATGAGCTGTTGTGCTCTGGCTCTAGCGGATGTTGCAACCTAGATGCAGGACATACAGGCTGAGGTTCTGGACTGTGCAGAAGAGACAGTGCAACTTTCCAGGGTCTTTCTGACCTTACTGCTTATGTGTAAATGATTTTACCTCTCACGACACTTAAATTGGAACTTCCTGCTAATCCCTTCCTTCCCTCTCTGCTATCCTCTCCATTCCCTCTCTTCTCAGGCAATGTTAAGAACCTTGTTTGTGGCAGCTGCGCTGGACTYATCAGCAAAACCCTCACTTATCCCTTTGACCTGTTCAAAAAACGACTCCAAGTGGGCGGCTTTGAGCAAGCCCGGGCAGCCTTTGGGCAGGTAAGAGCTGTTTGAATTGACTGGTTTTCATGAGCTTGCTTTCAGAACAAGCCAGTTACCACTAGAATGAAGTGTTGATTCACCAGTGGTACCTGTGTAGATGGGTATCTGAAAAGCCAATCAGTGTCTTTCGGAAGATACTCTGAGAGTAGGAATTCTAAGTCCTAACCCATTGCACTGGATGCTTCTCCTCTCGCAGAGGGGCAGAATTTGTTCTAAGAGCCCTGATGTGTCACAAGATATTAAACCTTCACGTTGTGACATGACAACATGTGGATAACCAATTTAGAGACTTTAAATGTTRTAGCTATGTTCCTTCAGAAAACCAGAGTTGCCCCTCCTTAAAAATGAAGGAGACAGACAACAATAGCAGCACGGTCTGAAATTGCTATTCCACAAACTCATACCATAAATCATACATGCTGGAATAATCTGCCTAAGCCTTTAGTGACACAGAGCACATACTTTATCTCTACCAAAATAATTCTCTGGCACTTTCAGTTTTATTAATCCCCAAAAGGCATCTCCAGGCTCCATGTYGTGATTCTGTTTCTCTCATGTAGCCTGGGGCTGTGTTCTCTCCCAGGTGAGCTGTCCTGGTGCTGCTGTTTTCACCTTTTCTCCATTTCTCTCCTAGGTGCGGACGTACAGGGGTCTCCTGGACTGTGTGAGGCAGATCATGCGGGAGGAAGGCCCGGGCGGGCTCTTCAAGGGCCTTTCCCCCAGCTTGCTCAAGGCTGCTGTCTCCACCGGCCTCATTTTCTTCTGGTATGAGATGTTCTGCAGCCTGCTGTGCGCTCTGAAGAGCACTGATATCACTAAGAAGAGAAGCTGAAGAGGGCACRTATTTGGCTACCTGTTTTCTTCCTGGAGGGAAGCCGACAGCTTTGCTCTGTCTCAAGCGTGCCMAAAACACCCGAGCTCTGAATGTAAGAAACTGCCTGCTAGGCCCACACRGCAGCAAGTGAATGTGAGTTGCCTCCACAGAGCACTTTCTTCTTCTGCCTCCTCGAATATGAGCAGATGTTTAGCAAGGGAAACAGAAAAACAAAACCAAAAAACAAGCGTGAAACTACCTAGAGACTCTGCACTGAAAAGGCACCTGATAAAGCAGGAGGGATTCCAGCACTGGCCCTTGGTCACAGAGGTGGATGCTGCTCTAGCTCGTGCTGTTTTAACTGATGTCGCTTTGTGTAGCTGCAACCTCACAGCTTTATTTCTCTGCCCATGGCCTGCTTGTTGCAGCATATTCTTATATTGCACAGGTACCACTGCTGTTTGGAAGTCAGTTAAATTCTCCTGAAGGTGCAGGGGTCCTTGGATTCCCTTTTCTTTGCTGCCAGCTGCTTCTGTCTGTGACCACTTACCGGCTCTGCATCTTCAGCTGCCTTAAACACAGTGTCTTCTGGTGATTCGTGGTGACCCAAACTTGCACTTCCTGGAAATCTGATGAGCTTGATGAAGTCTTAGAAGTGCCCATCTATTTCCTGCTGTGTCTTGCCATGCATCACATAGGGTTTTGTGTCACCTCGGGCATTTTTTCATAAGGAAACCTACACATTGAGAACTCTGCTCGGAGGAGAATTCAACGCACAACAAACCCAATCCCTGCTTTGGGGTTCTTAGCTTCCCTGCTGCTGTGCAGTGAGCAAACAGATGCTGTATATAATTTTACAGTCAATATTTAATCTATGTGAAGACCATGAAGGAGTGTCCTGTGGAAACTAGGAAAAAAACCACCACAATTTTGAATGTTCTAACTGTTTTTCTGAAGTGGCCTCCAAACATTTCTAAGCCTCTATTCTCGAGTGGTGCTAACAGATAAAAATGTTCTGAGAAGATCAGCCCAAGCGAGAAGGCTAAACTTGTAAAACAGGAATTTTTTAACAGAGCCTGGTGCTTGACCAGAAAAGGATGATGAAATTATGGGTGGAAAAGAAGTGTTATTCTGGAGTTCCAAAGGTTTTACAAATGAATGGCAAATTACAAAAAAAAAAAAAAAAAAGATTTATGTAAGAGGAAAAAAAAAAAAAAGACGAAAATGGTTCCATTCCTCATCTTCTATTCTCTGTTATTTAAAGCTGAGCAGGGTGTGGTGGATCAGAGCAGGAGCCCTGCGGGCCTTCGTGTGGCCTCCACAGCTCTCTGTGTGGACATGGCACTGCAGTATTTTGTGTGGCCTCCCTGGGCCTCCATGCACAAGTGGCCCCAGGGACCCTCAGGTCATTCGTGCAGCCTCCTTGGGCCTCCGTGCGCACGTGGCCCCGGAGGCCTGCGGGGAGGGCAGACTTCCAAGGAAAAGCACATTAATCACCTGGGACACTGCTGGAAAGGGGGGAGCCCTGCCGTTATTTAGAGGATGGTTTGATGGTTCTCGAGTGAGTCGGATTTTTTTGTGTCTCTTCTGCGTTACTCAGGGTGTTAATCCCGAATGATCTGGCCGAATTCCAGTGTGACCAATTCCATTCTGTTGACACAGCTTCTCCATGGAATTTTCGTCGCCTGTCGCTGCTGCTCACTTATCCAGAGGTATTAGGAGAGGCTTTTTTTAAAGAGCAGCTGTTTCGCTGGTAGGTAAAATATCCAGGGAGATGCCTTGCTAGCCTGGGACAAACAACTTTGTGTCTGACGTGATCTGAGACCTTTGAGTGGAAAAAGACTGAGTTTCACTGCAGGTGACTGTGGCAACTGCAAAAAATTAGATTCACTGAATAATGTTAGTGTCAGGTAGGAGACATGAGCAGGAGACATGAAATGAGGAGACAGGAGGGAGTGTTGGCTGCATGCACTGAAAAACACACGGTTTTGATTAAAGAAGAAAATGCAATGACTGTGAATGTTGAGTAAGGCTCCTTGAAGTGCCTCGATCCCGTTGGCATTTTCCTAAATTATTTAGGCTCTTCTGAGAACACCCCAAATTCTTCTTAATAATATTTTGCCTTTGTTTGCACTCTAGGAAGACGTCATAACTTGTAATGGCTTGGAAGGCCTCATAACCACTAATGAACTTAAGTGTCGTGACGTCTTTCTGAGGCACCAAAAGGCCTCGTCTCAAAGCTGGTACAAAGAGGATGGGATTGAGACTGTCTTGATTGTTCTAGAGAGAAATGGTCCCAGTTGGCACGGACAGCACTGACTGCAACAGAAAATTTTTCCGTACTGACCTAGACTTCAATATCCCTATAGGAAATCTGGACCCATCCATCCTGTGTAAACATCGCAAGCCTCTTGTTTTCCATTTCATGTCAGAGCTGCTGTTGCTCCGCGCACAATAGAAGGAAACTGGGTAGGAACTAAGCGACGGGAGCCGCAGCCTCTGGGATAGAGAGATTTTCTTTGGTTCTCCTGGGAGCAAAGCACAGAGAGCAGAACCGCACACCCTGCCAGGACGGTGCTCCCTGCTTGTGCTCGGGAGCTTGGGACCGCCCGGCTGCCGCTTTGGGACGTAGAGCAGCAAGTGGAGAAGGGCTGCTCCTACCCCTGCTGTCTGGGGAAGAGGAGAGAACAATAACAGGGATAATTTGCTGTTCTGTGTTGAATGAGATAACCTGGAGCAGATAGCACAGCTGGAGGTGGAGCTCTGTGGGCTGCCCGTCTCTGGAGGAGGCACCCCGTGGCCGGAGACCGTGGGTGTATGGAGTGCCTGGGTGTATAGAGCACCTGGGTGTATATGGTGTCTGGGTGTATATAGCACGCGGGGCCATTAATCGGGGTGCTGCAGGTCCTGTGAGTGAAGGAGAAAAGCAGCAATCTCAGAATATCCCGAGCTGGGTCTGAGAGTCGCTTTGTCGCCTGCCTCAGAGAGGGGACTGAGGTCACCGCTCTGGCAAGAGCCACTTGTAGCATTTGAGGCTCCGCTTTTGGAATTGGAGGAGCAGGAACTGGGAGAGCCCTGGGGTCACCTTGCTCCTCCCAGGTCTGCTCCTGGGAACGGCTGCCCTGGATCCTCGGGTTTCTCGGCCTCACGCAGCAGCAGCACCAGGAGCCTCCTGGGGATGGCAGGGATTTTCACTCCCATGTAATCCTATCAGGGCGGATTTGCGTCACCCCAAATTCACCTCTCCAGCTGCTCAGCGGTGACGTTTCCTTCTAGTGCCTTTTACCCCTGGACAGTCAGGGCACGCGGCGCCCACGAGTGCTGTTCCAGACACTCCGTTTCCCACCGCACCCAGTGACGCCCAGGCCCGGCCCCAGTCGCGCTGCCCAGGGTGCTCGGCCAGGGCGGCACAGCCCAAGTCGTGGAAAGAACCGAGCGCTGTGGGCTGGACGGCGGTTGTGCCCGCACCGTTTTCCCCTCTGCGTTGTGGCGCTGCCTTTCCCCGCTGCCTCTCCCTCCGGGTGGCCTTTCTGCAGCTGCTGGGTCCCGCCGCGTGCCCTGTGTGCGCAGGACGGAGCGGGGATATTAGAGGTTTCCTTATGTTCGTGCCCGGCTGTTTCCCACCCGCTGCCGCCGCGTTCGCGGGAGGACTCGTGCACAGCGGGAGAGGCCGGGGCGGCTGCACCCGCTCGCCGGGCGCTGCCGAGGGTGCGAGCTCCGGCCGCGCCGGGTTTTAACGTGTTCTCGGCATGAACCGGGGCAGCTCCGCAGCCCGGGGGCCGCTCCGGGCCGCCGTGTCCCGGCGCTTGCAGGCGGGGGCGCTGCGGCGGCCCGGTCCGGCCCGGCCCCCGGGCTCGGGCGAGGAAATGACCTAAGAGGAAACCGGAGCGAGGCCCGGAGCGGGAGCCGCGGGCCCGGGAGCCGGAGCCGCGATGGCGCCGCGCGGGGCGGCCGCGCCGGGCAGGTCGGTGCGGAGCGGAGCGGAGCGGGCGCCCCCGCGGGCCCGGGGCCCTGCGGAGCGGCGGGGGCCGCCCCCGGTGCCGGCCGGGCCCGGGGCCTCCCCGCAGCGCGGTGACTAAGGGGGGAGGAATCCGCACACGCAGCGAAACGGCGGCTCCGGGCGCAGCCGCCCCGGCCCCGGCGTGGCCCAGCCCTGCAGAGCAAGAGGCTGAAACGGGGCTTGTTTCCCGGCTGGAAGAGCCTCAAGGCTCCAAGCTCCAGGTGCAGGAGCTCCCTGCGAAGGGCTGGTAGGAGGCGAGGCCGGGGAAGCCTCCGAGTGCGGGACTCCCCGGGGCTGCCCTCGGCTCCCAGGGCTGCCCTTCGGGCTGGGCTCTCGCGGAAGAAGAGCCCGCACTCCGACACCTGGGAATTCGGGGCTTCACCGAGGCGCTCGGCAGAACCCCGGCCTCTCCCAGCTGCCCTGTTCTCTCTTCCAGGGGCCGCCGCTAGCGCCTCGGCTCCGCGGAGCCGGCCGGTCATGGGCGAGAAGGGCAGGGAGGAGTATCGCATGCAGTCCTTCGACGCGGCCACGCAGCAGCTGCTCAAGACGGCGCTCAAAGGTACCCGCCGCGGGCGAGGCCAGGTGCCTGGACCCCCCTCTGCTGACACCGACCGCTAAGGGCACCAAAGCCGCTTCGTAAGCGGTGACCGTGCGCCCGGGAGGCCTTTGCTCCCTGCCTTGCCCCTGCTCACCTCCTCCCTGCAGCTGCTCCGGTTTGGCTCCTGCACCTCGGAGGAGGCGGGTTTGAAAGTCACTGAACTTTTCTCCTCTTGCATTGCTGTAATTTTTCTGCAATTTTTGCATTGCTCTTGTTTTTCTCCATTTTTTCTGGCTCCTTCCTCTTCCAGTCACCCAGCAGCTCCCCCACACCTGGTCACCTCTCCTCCCCTGGCTTGGTTTCTTCTCCCTTTCCCCCTGCCTCTTCCTGCTGCCTGCCCATCCCGCTCTGCCAGGGCTGGCATCTCCCACTTCCCATGTCTCTATTCAGAATCCAGTAGGAATTTGCCCATTTGGCTGCCATTAACCTCGCTTTGAAGCAGTGCTGGTGTTTCATATTCAGGTCAGCTTCTTGCTTTCCCACTTCTATGCTTTCCTCCTCTTTTCTTTGCATTGCGATGGCCGCGTGACAGAGGCTGCTGACTGCTCACGCTGTTGCCTCCCTCCACAGACCCCAGCAGTGTGGACCTGGAGAAAGTGGCCAATATTATAGTGGACCAGTCTCTGCAAGACTGCGTGTTCAGCAAGGAGGCCGGGCGCATCTGCTACACCATCATCCAGGTGAGGAAGAGCCTCCGCGCGGGCCGGGAACGGGGAGGACGCCAGGGACGCGCAGCCCTCCGGCCGTCTCATGCTCCACTTTCGTCCCCCGGCCTGTCGCCACAGGCAGAGAGCAAACAGGTCGGCCAGAGCGTCTTCCGGAGGAGCCTGCTGAACCGGCTGCAGCAGGAGTACAAGGCCAGGGAGGAGCTGCGCAGCCGCTCGCTCCAGGCCTGGACCTGCTACGTCACCTTCATCTGCAACATCTTCGACTACCTGCGGGTAAGGGGAGCTGCAAGGGAAAGGCCCCCTGAAACACCCGCAGAGCCTTCCCCTCCGGGCCCGAGCTCTGACAGTGGCTCCTGCCCCTCCGCAGGTCAACAACATGCCCATGATGGCGCTGGTGAACCCGGTTTACGACTGTCTCTTCCGCCTGGCGCAGCCCGACAGCCTGCACAAGGAGGAGGAGGTGAGTGCGGGGCAGAGGGTGACAACCCGCTGCTGCGGGGACAAGGAGCAGCGAAACGCGCAGCCCTGGGCAGAGCTTGGAGGGAGCGCTGGGAGCAGGAGCAGGGAGCGGATGGAGGGGCTGCTTGTGAGCCCCTGGATGTCCCCGCTGAAGCTGGCGCTGCTGTGGGGACCTGCAGCAGATGCAGCCGTTCCTCGAACCCGGGGCGTTCCTGGGTTATGCGGCTTCAGCTCCTACCTAAGCGCAGACGTAGGAGGAGCGGCAGAACGGTGGCTGCACGGGGCCTTTCCCACAGCAAACAAGTCCTTTTCCACCCGATGCTGCTGCCTTTCCCTGGCAAACTTGCTGGCGAGGCAGGGGAGCCTAGGGAGGTGCTTGTCCTGGCACAGACATCCAGCCTCTCCTTCCAGCGGGTCACAGCACCTGTGGGAGAGCACAGAAGTCTGGGCCAGCCTCATCTTGATTCTCATAGATATTTTAGGGCTAGGCCCATCCATAAAAGACTGCAGGAGCTCTCCGTGGAGATGTGTGTCCCTTGTCCCCTTGTACTCAGGTGGCTTTTCCCCTTCCCTCTGCAGGTGGACTGCTTGGTCCTGCAGCTGCATCGCATCGGCGAGCAGCTGGAGAAGATGAACTCGCAGCGCATGGACGAGCTCTTCTCCCTGCTCCGCGACGGCTTCCTGCTGCAGGAGGGGCTCAGCTCCCTGTCCCAGCTCCTGCTGCTGGAGATCATCGAGTTCCGGGCCGCGGACTGGAAGATGACGGACGCTGCCCAGAAATACTATTACAGCGAAGTGACGGATTAGCCGCTGCGAGACGTCCCCAGCACTTTCACCAGCAAGCGTCGAACCAAGGTTGCATTTCTTTTCATATTAATGTTTTTCTAGCACTTCCTGTAAATAGGATTTACGCTGGCTAGAGCCCCCGTGCACGTAGCTGCCGGGCTGTACCTGGTGCTAGGCTCACTTTAGAGGTGTGGTGAGGTGGGAGAGGGAGGGCGCGTTACCACCCAGCAAGTCCTTATGAGCTCGAACGAGGAAAGACTAAGCAAGCAGGGCCTGGTTAGCCTGGAGAGGAGAAGGTTGAGAGGGGTCTGATCAATGTGTGCAAATACTTGAGGGGAGAATGTAGGGAGGAAGGGGCCAAGCTCTGCTCAGTGGTGGCCAGTGACAGGACAAGGGGCAGTGGGGACAAGCTGAAGCCCAGGCAGCTCCAGCCCCACGTGAGGAAGAGCTTCTGCTCTGTGAGGGTGCCCGAGCCCCGGCCCAGGCTGCCCAGGGAGGCTGCGGAGGCTCCTGCTCTGGAGATCTCCCAAACCCACCTGGATGCGACCGGGTGCCCCGTGCTCTGGGTATCCCTGCTGGAGCAGGGGGTTGGACTGGGTGATCTCCAGATGTCCCTTCCAACCTCAGCAATTCTGGGATTCTTCCCCTGGTTTGGTCTAATTATGGAGTGGTGCCAGCAAAGGGCAAGGAATTTCAACGCAGTGTTGTATGAGAGCATTATGGAAAGCACCGCTCGCACAGAGAGCCCTCTGCTTTACCCAAGAGCCAGCAGAGCCGAGGGAGGCAGAAGGGAAAGCCTGACAGTCCCCCGAGCCAGGTTGTACCTGTTCCTGTGGGACAAGCCTCAGAAAACACTGTTGTCGGGCGGGCCGCCAACAGCGCCAGCGAGCGCTGCCTCTCCAGCTGCCTCCCGCGCTGGCCGAACCTCCGTTCAGGCGTCACCACCACCGGCCACCGACGCTCCCCCGGGGCAACGCGCCGCACGAGCAGCTAGGAACAGGTTTTGTAGGTTTTACACAACTGCGATGTTTCCTCAAAATTCAGTGCGTTTCAAAGATGGTGTGTTCCTTAGGAGAATGGGAGAGGAAGAAAGGCAACTATATAGTTTATTGAGAGCTCTTTTTTCTAATAAAAGTTTTCCACTACGTGCGCCCTGTGTTCTCCCTGTGCAGCTGCTGAGCTGCAGCAAGGGCTGCTCTGAGCAGCCCATGGAAGCTGCTCCTACCAGACACCCTACGGTGGCATCGCCCAGGTTCTGCCCTGCTCGTTTCTGCCCTCCAGTGCAGGGCAGCAGAGGGGGTTTGGGCCAAGCGCGTGGCTGGAGAGAGCAGTGACAGATTCAAGCAACAGAGACAAAGGTTTAGAATCAAGATGCTTTTCCTGGGAAGCTCAAATTTTATTTTTTCCTGTTAATATCTCCATCAAGTCTCTGCAATATCACTGATGACCAGACCTAAAAGTTAAAAAGGGCTTTATTGCCTTTTTTTTTTTTTTTAATCAACCATACTAAGACTGTTTGTTGTGTGGGGAAGAAGCTGCAGTTCTTTTCTTCCTTTGCTGAGTGCCAAAAAGGGGAAAATATTGCTGATCACAGCAGCAGAGTGACTTGGAAGTCCTGAGGAAGCAGGTAAGTGGAATGGAAAAATATTATTTTATACGGTATTGCTCGAGGGAGGAAAAAAAAAGAGAAAAAATGCACAATATCTAAGGCTTGTCTTCACAGGGAGGTGATTCTGAAATAACCAGAGCACTGTGCAGGGGTTGGCAGCTGTCTCAGACTCTACCTTCCAGCCAAGCAGGAAGGAACCGAACCTGTGTGATGGGAACCTGTGTGGTCCGAGGGGTTTCCGTGCCGCGGGGGGCTCCCAGGCCGCCCCCCCGGCGGCGGTGGCGCCGGCTCCGCTCGGCTGCCGCGGCGGGTCCCGCGTGGCGGCCCTACCACCAGCGGAAGTGGGCGTAGGCGCGGTTGGACTCGGCCATCTTGTGCAGCACGTGCTTCTTCTTGACGACGGGCCCCTCGTTGCGGAAGGCCTGGAGCAGCTCCTGCGAGAGCTTCTCGGGCAGCAGCGTGCGGCGGTGCTTGTTCTCCCTGCACTCCGTGATGAGCCACTTCATGGCCAGGAAGCGCTTGCGGTTGTCCTTGAGGGGGATTGGCACCTGCAAGAGATGCCGCCCCTAAGAGCCCGCGGAGGCGGCACCGGCCTCTCCTCCGGTGTCCGGAGGTGTCCAGCTGGACACGGGTACTTCTAGAGCCTCCTCTGACTCCAGGGGCAACCTGCTGCCCCCCCAGCGATGCCGGGGGCAGTAAAATGGGCAGCTCATTCATGCCAGTTCACCTCACCTGCACTTAAAACCAGCTACCGAAAGGGGAGTCCTGAGCGGTCTCAGGTACTGTCTGCAAGAGGCCTTTGGAAGGATTCCCGGCTAACTGAGGAATTATCTATCGGAATCTATCGATCAGTATTTATCTATTGGTATCTAGCCCACCCCTCCTGTCGCCCTGCCCTGCCCCACGGCTTTGGGGCCTCTCCCCATTGCAGAGGGGATGGGACTGGCAGTCCAGGGACTGCTGGTTGTTTTGCTGCCTGTCACTGACCTCCTCCTCGGACAGTTTGCTATGAACCCTCCTGGTATATTCAGATAAGCAGAGACTGCTGCTCATACAGGCACTACCACGATCACAAACTGGGGTCCTGACCTTGGACAGGATTTCCAGGTGCTGTTACAAGCCAGATAAGACAACATGGCTCCATTTCTGAGGGAGGAGAAAGCCCAGAAAAAGGCATGAAAACTAGTGTTTTTGCTTCCCTTGTTGGTTTTCTCCTGAACAGATGTGTTCCCAGACCCCCTCCTTTTACCTGGTAGGTTTTGCCTCCTTTTGTGATGCTGCAGAGCCCTATAACAGGCTGACAGTTTTTCAGAGCCTCGTGGAAAATTACATATGGGTTGCACTCAATCTTCTCCTTCTCGTGTTCTGCAGCCTTGTGGTACTTCTCCAGCTGCTTCCTTTTAACGGCCTCTAGGGTCTTGGGGCAAACACAAGGGAGAAATGCAGAGAAAACAGATTATCTCCTTCCATAAAATCACATCATATTTACAGACGTATTGTTTTCATTTCACAAATGTAGCTGCAGGTGCTTTTCTAGCTCTACTGGCATCAGATCAGCACTCAGCACATTTTACTTCACCCTCTTTCAGCTCTTGTCTCTTTATTTAAGGCCAAGCAGCAGAGACCAGAGCCAGGGAGAGGAACACAGGTCTGAATTGGAGGGCACCCTCCCTCCAAAGCCTCTTCTCAGGACCCCAACACTCTTGGTGTTTTTCTGGTACAAATAACCCGTTATTTGGGGAATCTTGTTGACAACACATGTCCCCATTCGAAGGGCTGACCTGTTTATAGGACCCTGGCTTCACTGGAAAAGTACACATAAGATAAGGCATGAAAACAGCTGAGAGGATATGACCCACATCCTGGCACATCCTAATTCCTAGGGGCTTGAGTACCCAGCTTTTCTTTTTGCATTATTTTAGACAGACTTCTGAAAAGAAACATGACTTCTCACCTGTGCCATAAGGCTTCTGGCCAGCACTTTATTTCCATCCTTCATCATCATGTTGGTGAATTTACTGTCAACACAAAGGCAAACACGATCTGATCGAAACAGCTTTCACCTCCCAAGGAAATAAGATTCCCCCCATTGTGGTGTTCCCATGGTTAAATCTGGGTGCTGCTATGTCTGGGGGGCTGTAATCACTGCTAACTGCAGCCCGGGCTTTGTAGGAGATCAGCGCAAGTGAAGGGAACGTCTGTAGGAGAAGGCAATGTGCAGCACAGCAAGCACAGGCTGAGGAGGACAGCAAAACTCCCACGTGTTTTGGCTCTGTGGGACCTAGTGGTAACGGAGGAGATGGTGCTTTCGCTGACCTGATCATAGGGTCGCTGAACACAGAACTGGAGACGTTGGAAGGAGCAGCTTTGATGGGTCGAACAGCCCTGAGCTCCTGTCTTGCCTTTTCCTCCTTGGACAGCTCATCCCAGGACTTCTGGAGCAACTCCTTGTCCACTTCTGGCTCTAGAAACTGGGCGTTGTAGCGACTCCACCTCACTTGTGTCAGCCTGCAAAGGAGGAGACGGGAAAGGGGCCGTGAACCAGGAGCCGCGACTCGTCAGGGGGCCGGGCAGCCGCGACGAGCCCGAGGGCAGCGGCGCCCGCAGCTTTAGTCACCACAGAGGCCACAGGTCCGAGGGGCCAGCCTGGCCAGGCCTGAGAGGCGCCGAGGTGCCCGGCAGCGGGAGCAGAAACGCCGCCGTGCGCTGGCGGACGCGAACGAGGAGCCTGAACGGGAGCGCTGCTCCCGTACTTGGCGTTCATTTCACGGGCAGCTAGCAGGAAAGGGTGCTGGGGGGAACGCAGGGGGACTAGGGAGCTCCTCGTGCTCCCCCAACGTGAAAAAGCAGCCCCAAAGCCGCGATTAAAGATGGGGACGAGTCCCAGGAGCGCCGTTAAGCGTCGTTCCCAGCCCAGTGCCGGATCCCGCCCTCCACGGGGACCCGTCCCGGTCGCGGTCCCGTCCCCGTTCCGTGCCGGCGCAGGCAGCCGCGCTGCCGCCGCTTACCGGGGCAGCCAGGCCCGCAGCCGCCCGCCCAGCCCCGCCGCGCCGGGCGCCGCCATCTTGCGCGTGCGCGCGGCCGCGGGCGGCGGGAGGGGCCGCGGCCTCGCGTCACCAGACGGGGGCGGAAAGTGGTTAAAGAGCCTCAAAATGCGCTGCAAAATCCACACACACACACCCCGGCCGTGCGGCCCCCCCGCTCCAGGGTGGGGGGACACGAGCCCGGCGCGCTGCGTGTGGGGGCAACGGGGCCGGGGGGTAACGGCAGCTGGGGGGGGACAACTGGTACCGAGGGGGTACAACGGGCACCGGGGGTGATAACGGGCACCGGGGGAGGTAACGGCCGCCGGCGGGGAGGACAACGGGCACCAGGAAGGCACTATGGGCACCAGGGGACGACAACGAGCCCTGGCGCTGGGCGGGCACGCGGGGGCGGCGCCGCTTCCCGCGATGGCTCCCGGG
>NW_020455710.1:520770-551845 GCF_003342845.1 Nothoprocta perdicaria
GAGCCAGAGCCGCCGGTAGCGGGGCCGCGGCTGCTCGTGCCCGCTCGCCGCGGGAACGTTCCCGGTGCGAATCGCGCTCCCGGGTTACACAACCGGGCGCCTTCCCGCCCTTATTCACAGGGCCCTCGTTAACACCAAAAACCCCCTTGTCACCGCAGGCTCTGGAGGTTAGGAGCAGGAAACCCTGGCCTGGCCCCCGGAGCCGCCGCCGAGGGTCCCCGTGAGCTGACGGGCGTTTCTGGAGGCGATGCGGCGGCCGGCGCCGCCAGGCCCGGCCTGAGCCCTGGGAGCAGCCACCGCTTTGCATCGGATCCCAGCGCAGGCATTGCGGCTGCTTCCCGACGGGAGCCTCCTCACCCACTGACATGGCTCCAGGATGATTCTCCTTCTTATTCTTTATAAATACAGCTTTTATTTCATTGCATTAGGGAGTCAAGTTCACGAGCTGGGCACAATGCAGGTAGCCAACAGCCATCATTACCCTAAAGCCTTCTCAATATAAAGCCCATGCTGTCTTAAGGATTGTCCTTCTGGATATGATGAAATAATTCTTGTTCTTCCTTGGTATTTTAGTATGAAACTCGCCTTCATACCTGATGATATCCTCTGTTACTGGAGCTGCTGGCCAAGCTATGGCCTTAGCTCCTGGTTCTCGTTTTAGATCAGTGCTTTCCATCACCTGAGCGCATCCGCTCCTCCCCTGAGCTCCCCCGGCTCGTCAGCGTCTTCCTGTGCTTTAATTGTGGCTGCTGAGCCATCCCTAGGAACACCCACGTCCCCTGCTCCGAGGACTGACTCACTGCGCTCGCTCCGTGTGCGAGGATGGCGCCCAGGGGAAGGATATTTCAGGCTGTCGTGTGGAAAGCTTCCTGTCCTGGGCGTTAATTGTTGCTCTTGATTGTGGAAGTTGGGAGAGGAGGCGGCCGTGCAGGCTGTGGCGGGGCCGAAGGAGCCTCCTTCCCTCTGACCCACCTTCAGCGGCGCCGAAGGAGCCTCCTCGCTCGCTGCGAGGGAACGTGTCCGATGGCAGAGCGTCCGCGGGCCTCGAGGCTCCTCGGGGGCGACGCGTTTGTGCCTGCTCACCGCTCCCGTGCTTTGGGCCGCTGTGATTCCCTAGCTCCTCCCGTCGGAGCAGGGCCGGGGGGTTCTGCAGGGGTGCTGGAGCAGTGCTGTGGAGCAGGAGGGTGAAGCGCAAGGACGGGTGCACGTGGTGCTTCTGCCGGACTCGCCAAGGGGGGTTTTGTACCTGTCAACAAGATGTCCGTGTCTCACGTGAACCTTGTGGGTCCGGGCGTGCTGTATCAGTGGCACATGGCTTTTCTTGCTGCCTTGTCTCATGTCATTGAGCAGAGGCTTGGGGCTGTGGAGTAACATCCTTCTCCTGTCCTAATATTGCAGCAAGATCCTCATTTTCAGCCCGTGATGATCCAGCAACTTCCTCATCTCCTTTCAGGCAGCCGGGAGGAGAGGGGTGACCTTTTGTGCTTCTCTCCAGCCTGCAAGCTCCTCTCCCACATGTGTTCGAAACGGAGGAGAAGGTTGGGAAATAATGTCAGTTGTGCAAACACCGCTGGAGCCTCTGGCTTTGGTGCTGCCTGTTGCACTGCACCCAGAGAGAGCCTCCTTGACGGTGTCTGTCATTCATGGCAGGCTTTGTCCGGCTCTTTAATAGATGCAGAGGAATGAAGCTCATTCCAGTTGTTTGTTTCTTCCACCTTTTGTCATGGATCAGCATCCTGTTTCTCCTTCCCGGGGTGCGGATGGTCGGAGATGCGCAATTCCTGTGCCAAGCCTGACGTGGGAAAACCTATTGCTGAGTCAGCTTTTGTCTCTCTCCAATAGAGAAGTAAAACCAGGAGCAACATGAGCCTTTATTGCCGCTCAGTGAGTGTTTTGTGGCTCTCTGCATTCCAGAGCCTTTGCTCTCTGAAGGAAATAAGCACCGTTGTTGCACATGTAGGGAGGCCCGTTGGCTCGGCGGCGGCTGGGGAGCTTAGGTCGAGCAGCAGGAGCTGGGGGCTGTTTGAGGGCAGCAGTGTCGAGGTGCTGAAGCGCAGGTGCTGGCAGCGTGCAGCAATGCAGAGCCTTTGCTTTCCAGCTTGCTCCTTGGGGTCTGCTCATGGCTTTGGTTCCCCTTGGGAAATGGGACTTTGAGACTCGTGGACAAGCGTCGTCCGCATGACACCAGATTTTGTAGCTGGTACCAAACAGGCCTGTGTTGGTAGTTTCAGTGGGGAAGCTAAGGATGTAATATTTTAGAGCATGGAAATCGCCGTCCTGCAATGGTCCTTTCATTTGGTTGAGTACCCTTAGTTACTTGTGTAAAGGGGATGTATTTAATCAATTTATTGTGTGTTTATAAAATACATCCCATTGATCCAGCCAAGTGACTGCCTCTTCTCTGGGCACAGAGGTGCTTGGCGCACTGAGCTGCCCGCGGTGCCACTTGGCTTGTGTGACAAGACCGTGCATTGCTACAAGTCCATTTTTTCGTGATGCTTCCAGGGGGTTTAGCAGCTGCAAATGGGGTCATAAGGACCAAGTACCACCTGTGCTTTAAGGGATGCTTGGCTCTGCAGCAGCCGCTTTGAAAACTCACCCTCCATTGAATCTTGAGTTCAGAAAGTAGCTTGATAGCTTAGCAAGTACAGCAAGATGTGATCCTGCGGTTAGTCCTTCTTGGATGCTCTTTTGCTTACCCAGGGACCCATAAAAATAAGCAGTGTGGTGCAGAGATCCACCTGTGGCGAGTGTTTTGCAGATGCAATGTGTGGAACAAATTGCAAGACTGTTTTTCAGCTCTTCTCCTGTGAGCGAGGGAAGCTGAGCAGACCTGGTAGGGCTGCTGCAGTAGGAGGACAGAGATTCTCTTGAAAGGAGGTTTCAGAGTAGTCATTTGGCAGCTGTTGTTTTTATCTGCCCATGAAAAGGATACGTTCTAATGATGATCAAAAATGCAGTTTGTAATGTAGCATGCATTGATTTTATTTTGCTTCCCTGGATGACTGAAGTGCAGGCGTGTTTGCCCTTTCCTTCGTGTGCTTAGCCCCCTGCTCTGTGCTATCTGTCTATATAATCTTCTCTGTATTGATCTCTGCTGTATTTAAATTCGGGGAAATGCTTCTTAAACCCCACCCATAGATATATAGCTGCAGTGTGTTGTTGCTTTCCTTACAGTAAAAAAACAAATAAATCTATATCATCTCAGCTGGAAAATTAGGTTAAAGCATGAATCTTGTCTACCGTAAACTCGGTGCTCCATCAGCATTAGGTAAAGTATGTGGAGAAGATACACTTGGAATAAAAATAGATTTTGATAGTTTCAGTATTCTGTAGTCAGTGCCATAAACAAGTGCCTCGGGGAGGAGGATCCTTCAAGAGCCTGAAATAGCCCAGTCAGTAAAACATCAGCCTCTCGATTGGAGCACCCAGCATTTGCCTTCCTGATCAGGTACAGCCTGTGGTGCTGATTATTTGCAAGAACAACAGAATGCATAATAATAAATGTTGGTGCTGATTTCCAAGGAGAAATGCTAATGCATCTAACAAATCAGCTGGCACTCTGAAAACAAGTGTCAGTGCTAAGGGACTTATATTAGACACCACATATTCCAGTTGCTACTTCCACAAAGCTCTCGGGGAAAGCAAAAAGCATCTCCTATGTGGAAAGCACAAGGGTTTAACCTTTGAGTAGTTTAATGTTAGAGACAAAAAGGAAAGGGAGAGCATTTCATGCAGAGGCTGTGAGCTGCGGTATTTCCTCTTCTGTTCTTCTTTAGAGTATGAAAATATTGTGGGTTTGAGTACTTGAGATTTGGTGTCTGCTTTTTGGAAAGCAGTGATTCTTCCTGGGTCTTTAGGTGTGACTTGGGCACACCCTTCTCTCCGAACACCCGAGGTAGACAGACATAACATATGTAAACTCATTTCCCCTTCTTTTTTATAGCTGGCAGTGGATGCCAAATGCTTTTCTCTAGGAAATGTGTGACCTTTTGTTTCTTTTGCTCTCTTAGTAATATGTTCTCTTTTCCTTGCCAAAGATAAAGCCACCAACCCCTGTAACAGACAAGAAGACTGGGAATACATCATTGGATTCTGTGACCAGATCAACAAAGAACTCGAGGGGTGGGTGTTCCAAGCACTTGGACTTAGAGACGTTATAAATTAACGTTCATGGTATAAAATGTGTCCTATGGTTACTGAAGTTTTATATTTTCTTTTTGTATACTGATATCACAGAGAAAATTTGGTTATGAAAGGAACAAGATGCTGCAAAGTTTGGTTTCTTTTCTATGATAAAAGGCAGCATAGTTTAATCCAAAATGGGTATCTGGAAAATACGGATTCGGAATCTGCCTGTTACACCAGCTTCGGTAGCTGTCTTAAGTAGCCAAGCTGATCCTGGTTTTTGGTCTATAAAATGTGTTTGTCTCTCCTGCTGCTTGGTGGGACTTCACATCTTCAAAGCTTTTACAAGTTTTTTGCAAGGGAAACCTTACAAAAGGGTCTACAAGGGGAACCTCTGGGGTTCTAGGCTTTCTGTGAGGGCAGGAGGGAATGTCCTCTCCTGGAAAAAGGAAACTGAGGCACAGAGAGACGAGGTGATGCCCTGGGCCCCTCATCCTGCAAGGCTCTCCCAAGGAGGGGTCAGGATTTGCTGGCTCACGCTGCCAGCCTGTGCTTCCGTTTATGTGTGAAGCACCCCAGTTTCCTGAAACACCCTGAATATTTCTTGTTAGCTTTTGTGCACTAATGTAACCCCGAAAAGTACTAAAAGGACATTTTCTTTTAACTGTATGAAACACGTCTCGTTGCCTGCTTTATTTCTAATGGTCATCTGCTTTGTTTCAGGCCACAGATAGCTGTGAGACTCCTGGCTCATAAAATCCAGTCGCCGCAGGAATGGGAGGCAGTCCAAGCCCTGACAGTAGGTAGCCCTTGGCCTCTCTCTTAAATCCCATTTGACATCGTGTGTGTCTGGTTCACTGGGATGAGCTGGAGCCACTTCTGGGGCCAAACTCCATGGTTCTTCTCTGCTGGAAGGGAGTGGACAGTGAAAGGCAGGGCAGTTTACATAACTGAAGCGTCCAGATAGCTCATTAGCCACAGAGGAGCCAGAAATAACTGTTTTAGGTTATCTGCTTTTGTGTCTTGTCTTCAGGCAAGATTTATGTCCATTGTTGTCAGCCCTAATAGGGAGATAACTCTGATCTTTCTATCTGTTGCCGAGAGTTGGGGGCCAACTTATGTCACCCCTAAAGAAGAGGGAGGCACACCAGGCATCTCAGAGCAGGAACACATGAGCAGAGAACAGCTCTGCTCTTAATGTAGGTTTGGGACATTATTTCCCCACCCATTTCTCTTGCTTGAATGCAGGTGCTGGAAGCTTGTATGAAAAACTGCGGGAGAAGATTTCATAATGAAGTTGGGAAATTTCGCTTTTTAAACGAGTTAATAAAAGTTGTGTCTCCAAAGGTTAGTGCCTGCCTTGTTGCCTTACTACAATATTTACTCTCTGGCTTCCCTAAGCTACCAGCAGCATGCAAAATTTTGCAGTGCTCTGTCTAGCTCTTTGCATACATTAACCAATATTCAAAAGCATTTATTAGTTAACAGTTGGAGCACAGAACCCTTACTTTTCTCCATAAACTGTCCTTGTTTACTGTGAATAGTCTTTTTATTATCCTAATGCTTCATTTAACTCCAGAACTTTTAAACCACAGGATATTTTTTAAGGAAAAATATCCCACCTCCCTCCCTGGCAGCATCAATAGAAGAGAAGTGTGGTGCAAAGGTTGAAGTATGAGATTTAGCAATGCACTGCAGAGCTGTAATCCTCACCGTGCTGCTGCCTTTCTGTGTAAAGGGAGTCTGGGCAAATGCCTGGGTAAATTCCTCAATATCCAGGATCAGGCTAACTCAAAAATTGATAGAAGTGTCCTAGGACAGGATTAATACTATCAAGTATTTAAGATTTTTTCCCTCTAAACACTGTTAGAAGAATATTTTTATTGCTGTAACTTATAAATAGCAAAAAAATAAAATTAACAATATATCTTTTTTTTTTTGAGTGATGATTTTAAAGACTCTGCTCCCTGTTACTTCAAATGCATTAGAGGAGCTTTCTTTTCCCCCTCTTAGTAAGAGGCATCTTAGATCACCTGCAAATATACAGCTTTTAAAGTACAATGATGAATCCCCCTTCTCTGGGTTTGGGCTTTATTATTAAAAAGAAGTGAATAAAGTGGAAAACTGATCTCTGTCTCTTTTACCGCTCTCAGTATCTGGGAGACCGGGTCTCTGAGAAGGTGAAAACCAAAGTCATTGAATTGCTCTATAGCTGGACAGTGGCTCTGCCAGAAGAATCCAAAATCAAAGACGCCTACTACATGCTGAAGCGACAAGGTAGGGAGGAAGCTGCTCCTTCCCACATTCCCTGCAGCCCCTGCTTGTGAGCAGGAGGGTCACCAAATGTGCAGCTCCTAATTCTGTGGGGAGTCGAGGCAAGCTCTGAGAGAGGGCAGAACAAGTCCCAAACTCCCTGAAACTTTGGGAAAACTGCTAGTTGCATTTAAATGTCCTGGGCTGTTTATTATTATGATGATTATTAGATATTATTATTAGCTAAACACCTTGTAAATGCTTTTGGTTTGGCCTTTTTTTTTGCATGGCCTTTTTTAGTTTGTCTGAAGCTAACTAATAAAGGATTTATTCAAAATTGAAAGCCAAATAAAAGCCTCCACATAGGTTTTTGTATTCTTTTAACCAAATCATCTTACCGTTGTAGCTTCAGTTAAATGAATACAAATTTCTTGTGTAAGGAAGGCGGGGAAAAAAAACTCTGGAGAGAAGCCTGTGGCTTCAACACACACACACGCATACAAATCTCTTTTAGGAAAGCCCAATTTTTAGGGTAGGGCACAAATTTAAGGATTTGTCAGTGGAACTTGGGCATGAAACTTGGCTCTCTCCCCTATTGATGGTTAGGAGTCTGCACATCACCCCATCTTGCATGACTGTCTGCTTTCCTGGTCAGCTCTTCTCTACAAACAAATCCCCTGCCCTTGACTGTGCACAAAGCTGGATTGTCTGGGGCTTCACAGGGTGGTTCAACAGCCTGTGTGAAAGGGGAAAAGACAAATAGTGGAGAGCTACTGAATATCCTGAGCTATTAGAGGAGCAGTATGAACATGGCAGTGGAGTTGCTGAGGTTTTAGCCTTTTTCTAAAGAAAACTTTCATTCTCCAGCCAGCATGTTCAGTGATTTTGATGCTGTATTGTTCTTTGGAAGGGCACGCTAGGATCGGTGGACAGATTGGCTCCTTGTTCACTTTGCTGTCAGCATGTGAATAGTGGGGTGCACTGCCTGGTGTGACTGCGTGTGCAACCCATGTGGGTTCCCTCTCTGCTTTCAGGGATCGTTATGTTTGATCCTGTGATTCCTGCAGACAGAACCCTGATTCCTTCTCCACCACCTCGTCCCAAAAACCCTGTGTTTGATGATGAGGAGAAATCCAAGGTATAGTGAAAACTTGTACCATAATCACTGGAGTGATTACCTAATGCACTTTTAGAATAAAGGAGAAAAATATACTAGTTTAGCTTTTATTTTTGGGGGGAGTGTTCGTGTTTTCACAGAACTCCCTGGTTTGTGTATGACCACTTTGTCCATCCACCTAACCAGAAATCCCAGCTAAGACCTTGTCTGTGTTGCAGTTTTGTTCAGCTGTAGTGCTAGAAGGCAAAGAATGTGCTTCATAGTTCCAGAACTGATGTATAGGAGGAATTCTGGTCTGGTGTCGAAAGTGTCAGAGATTTCAAAGTATTTGTCCTGTACAGAAGTAAAAATGTAGCAACTCACATAAAATAGTAAAGCCATAAATGACTCCTGCTGAAGTCACTATGACAACAGTGTAATCTTTGTTGTAGTGGGACGTATCCCTTTTCCCTTTATTGTTCTCTAAATTCTTCTTGCTGCTTCCCTGTGCTGAAAGGGCTGTCTCTGTTTCCTGAATACTCTCTTGTCTTGCAGCTTCTAGCCAAGCTGTTGAAAAGCAAAAACCCAGATGATTTACAAGAGGCCAACAAGCTTATAAAATCCATGGTAAAAGAGGTAAGAAACTTGTAGGGCTGATGGTCCCAGCAGCCTGCTTTGCAGCTTTAAACAATTTGACCCCAAACTGGTGGAAAGCTTTAAGATCGTGTGGATGGCAGAACTGGGATTTTTTTCTGGCTCCAGGAGCCAGAATTCACCATTGCATTGGTGAATTCCGTAGTTAAGCCTCAGGGTCTTAATGACACTGTCTGGCAGTGACATCCAGTCTTGTATTTTGTTTAGTTCTCTAAATTTCTAAGTCAACTGACTCATCTAGTCCAGCTGGTGAGTGTGGTAAGAGAGTCTCATCTGATAACCTCGTAGGGCTCTGTGGGAGATGAATGAGGTGGTAATTGCGACTAGATCACAAGCTAGGGATTAGATTATAAAGCTGAAAAACTAAAATGTGACTAGACCACAAACTGGGGATCTTGTACCACAAAAATGTCTACAGGGTGTTGCTATTGGAGGATGAGGTAAGATGAGAAGGACTGAATGGGCTGTTGAAGTTAATACACACTTATCACTCCGGATGGTGTTTCATGTCGGGGCGTTGGTGGGAGCAGCACAGAGCTCGCCCTGGTTACCCAGGGCTGAGCCTCACGGCTCAGCAGCAGCCACGGACACTCCTTCCTCTGCGTGGAGCTGGGATGCATCCACCCATGGCAGGCACTGCCATGAATCCCTGGAATCCCTGGAGTCCAGGAAATGACTCACCCCGAGCCTGGCTAAAGGGAGTAGAGGACTGGAGATGATGTCTTGGTTACTGAAGCCATTTTTCTATTCAGGCTTCTTCATTCGGGGCAAAATCTCCTACGTCTTTGGCAGGAATCTCCGCTCAGAGATGGTTGGATGTTTTCTACCAGAGATTGTTGGTTATTTGTAGTACATGTTTTGTTTCAAGTGTATCTTTTTTTTTTTTTTTTAAATAAAATCTCATCAAGGACAATCCCTCTTCTTCCTAAATAATAATAATAATAAAACACATTCTGATAGCTCAGAAAGGGACCTTTGGATCTTTTGAGAACATACTGTTTTGAATGTTTCTTTGTTTTGTTTGTGTAATTATTCATAAAAATCTATTTAATGAGACATGTTAGAATTGTGGGATTTCATAAAATTTTAGAATGGTAGTGAAGAGATAAATAAACAATGCTTTACGTGAATGGAAAAAATATTTATTCTTATTCCTAGTTCTACCTTAAATACACATTATGTGACATGAGTTACAGATCACAGCTGCTGCTGTGATGCTCTGGCCTCTATTGGAAAATTCACTCTTTTTGTGTCTCTCTTTTACACTCTGAAGGACGAGGCTCGGATACAAAAAGTGACAAAACGCATGCACACACTGGAGGAAGTGAATAACAACGTGAAGCTCCTGAATGAGATGCTGGTTCATTACAGCAAAGAGGATTCCTCAGAGGCTGACAGGGAGCTCATGAAGGTGGGTCGGAGCTTCCCAGAAATCCTGCAGTCAGTCTTTTCTTCCTCCAGCTTGTAATGCTGTTGAAAGATCAATAAAAACGGTGCAGGAAAACGGAGAGCAGTGACAAGAAGCAAGAGCGGTCATTGGAAACAGCAGGAAAGAAAATAATCATGTTTTTAACACCTTTCACCAAAGACTCAGTGCCTTTCAGGGGTGGTAATAGCTCTGTTTTGGACATGGGGGAAGTGAGATACAGCAGTTTGCCAAACATGCAGTATAGCAGAATGGAGAAGCTGCAATATGTTGTTCCTGCTCCTACTAGGACACACTGATTGCAGCTAAGAATTGTCCCTCGCAGCATTCTGAATGAGTACCCTGAAGGCTGAACTAGGTAGATAAAATGTCCTTCCCTCAGCAAGAGTTTTAGCTAGTGATCTAAGTTTGGGAGATGGTCAAAAAGATAAAAATCAAAACACACGTGAGGGATGGTTGGATAAACCCAGGACCTTGAGGAGTGTCTAATTTAATACATTAAAACTATGCATGTATTTAACAGTTAACATACCGAAAATATGTTCTTAAACTGGTTTGTTGCCTGTATTATAGGGATAACAGCATATTCTTCCTGCCACTTTTCCTTTGGGTGATTGCAGAACGTGCAATCAATTCTGCCCTTCCTTGAGCTTCCAGGAGCTGCAGAAGGAACACAGCATTTTTGGACTACAGGGAAACCTGGACAAAAATGCTGATATGAAGGAAGACTGAGATATTTTGTATCAAAAGTGCTTCACAGACTTGTTAATAGGACAGGGATGAGAGCTCTTGATTGTACATTCACACTAGGACCTTCTTCCCAGGGGAGCTGCTCCATGTGCACAGGTTTTGCTCACAGTAACCCGTCTGATGTGACCCCTTGTCCTCTTCTGTCTTCCCAGGAGCTCTGTGAAAGGTGTGAAACCAAAAGACGGACGTTATTCAAACTGGCCAGTGAGACAGAGGATAATGACAGCAGTTTGGGTAAAAAAAAAAAATCACACATCTCCTTTTTTTGATCACATGTCTCCTTTTTTTTTGACTGCTGTTGTAACCTCTTGCTGTTCTAGGTGGTAGTAAGGGAACAGCTGCTATAAAGGTGCCTCTTCCTGTGTAGATTGACTTTACTTTGAACAAGCAGATAAAGGACAAGATCTGTGCCTCTTTATGCTTATCAGTTAAATTCAAGCAAGGTAGATAGAGTTGATGTCTGGGAAGCTATGGGAGGTAATGAGGGAGCCACATGCTGGTTTGGAAGGGAAAGGATTATTATTATTTTTGTTGTTGTTATTCAGCTGATAACTGAGTACTCGGGGTGTGAGTTACTGAAGTCTTTGAGGTCGTTTTTGTCTCTCTTGCATGTAGGGGATATTCTGCAGGCCAGTGATAATTTATCCCGTGTGATAAATTCCTATAAAAAAGTAATAGAGGGGCAAGTAGTCAATGGTGAAGTGGATCTCCCTGCGATGTCTGTGGCAGAAGGTGAGTTCCTGAGAAACTAATTGCTTTGTTTTGAGTCAGGATTTTTTAAATCGTTTGGGCAAGGTTTCCTATTAATTGCAGTTAATTACCTATCTGGCCAACAGCTGGTGAATCAAAGGGGCACAAGACAGCTCCCAAGCTGTATGAATTGATGGATAAATCATTCTGTACACAAGCAACAGTGCTGCAGCTTCTGATTTTCCTTTGCTGGTTGATTGCTGTTGAAACTTTAGATAAGATCAGGAACAAGGCTGTGTCCGAGTGATTTGTGTGGCTTGAAACTCATACATTTTCCTTTTCACCCTTGTTCTGCCTCTTAATGGTGACATATAGAAAAGAGGACAACTTCAGGGCAAGAGTAGGGAGTGGGAGCCAGGCCAGGGGTCCTGTCCCTGACTTTGACAGCAATTCCATCTTTGAAGATAGGCCAGTCACTCACTCTATATTTCACCAGTTTCACCAGCGAAAGCTCTGGATGTGCTTTGTGTGCCTGAACACCACTTGGGAGTCAGTTCAATATTCCTGGATAAAAGCATACATAATGCTGACAGCTTCTTGTTGGAGCAAGGCTGTTACAAATGCAAAGGGAATTCTAGAGTAGACAAAAAAATACATATTTTTGTTGACTCTGTAGCTCTCTGGTAGCCTCTTGTTTATATTTATTAAATGAGGACCATGTTACCTAAACCATCTGCCTGATGATTTCTCTGTATGTTGTGCTTGCTTGGAGCCTCCTTCCCTAAGAGTGCTCTTGTCCTGTCCGCTGCAGGGAGCGACTCCACCAGTGATGCCAACACCCTCATAGACCTGGCCGGGCTGGACGTGGCCAGCACGCGGCCGCCCCCGCTGCCGCCCGCCCCGCTGCCGCCCGCCCCGCCGGCCGAAATCCCCATCCTGCCGCCGCCTCCGCACGCGGTCGCTCCCTCCCGGGGCAGCTCCTCGAGCCAAGTGGAGGCTGCCCCCACGCAGCAGAGCAGCACGGCCGCTTCCCTCTCCTTGCTGGATGAGGAGCTCCTGTGCTTAGGTAAGAAACTGAGGGGCCCAGAGCAGGGCTACCCCATCCCTGCCTAACAAAGTCCACTTCTGGGCCTAACAAAGTCCGCTTCTTGCCTCCAGCATGAGTGTTAGGGCTGACTGCACACATAGGGCAGTCAAATACCCAATGTCAAATACCTCCCATTTCTACCACACCACTTTCTCCTGCTCTTAGCTCATCCAGCGGGTTTGGTTAACCCATGGGAGCTGTCTTCACACTGCCCTGGTTTTTGGTGGAGCCTAAGTTTCTGGTTTTGTAACAGGTCCAGTGCATGCTGAGGAGGGTTGAGGGAGCCTGGTGTTTCAGAAGGGCAGTTGGGAACAGTGATATGTGCCGCTGACAAATCATGGACACTGGGATATCTTTCCTCTAAATCCGAGTCCTTAGGTCTGCTATTTCTAGAGAAGTCGAGGAGATTTCTTGGACTCTTCTCTGCACCTCTCTGATTATAAAACTACTGTGATCCAGTATAAGAAAACTGCAAATAAATGGAGCTGAATGTAATCACAGTCTGATCTCTGTGGTGCTTGGACATGCAACTCACCCCTGCCGTAGCTTAGTACGGACTTCATAGCTGACTTAGCAGCTGTGCTGCAGAGCAGGGAGATTTGGAGAGTTGCTTAAGAGCCTGCAGAGCTCTTAACCTGTGAACCCCTGGCGTGAATAGCAGGGGAAGCTGCAGATAAGGAGGGTTGAGAGAGCCACAAGCAGGGTTTGGCTGTTGGCTCCTAGTGCTGCCAGTCTCACCATAGATTTGCAATACGTTTCAGTCTTTCAGCACGTCCTTGGGTTCCGCAGAGTTGAATCAAGTAGTTTGGCACCGGAGCAGCTGCCAGGGAATTGCATCTAGCTCGTGTCCCCCTCGGGTACTTACTCTTATCTTTGCTTTCAGGCCTGAATGATCCAGCCCCCGCAGCGGTGAAGGAGCCATCAGAAAACAACCAGTGGAGCATGTTTGAGGTACAAAGGAAGGAATTTTTCTCAGGAGGGGTGGTCAGTGTGGGAGGTCTCGGGACACATCATCATCTCAGAGAAACCTGTGATCACATGTACATGCTGAGGCACAGCTGCTCCTGAGGGGAAGTCAAGCCTGTCCCCGGGATCAGAGAGCTGTGTCTGAACAGAGCGCATATCCCTATTGAGAGGAGCTTTCTCAGTTTCCAGACTGTCCCCTGTGATGTTAGCACTTCCTTTGCTTAAATTACTGATCAGATGTAGGCCTGACATAGGCCACAGACCTTGCTGCTTGCCACCCACGAGCTGTTCTCGCAGTAAATCTATGGCCCTTGGTAACAGTGCTGCCCCTGCCGCAGGGGCTGGCAGTGTTCAGAGCATCTTCTTGCTTTCTCCTGCAGAATGACCAGCTGGACCTGGATTTCTTTGGTTCAAAGATGGGGCCTGTTGCTTGCAACCCTGCAGGGAACCCTCTTCTCCCGCCCACGTCACAGACTGCGTGTGGGCCGTCGGCGACGCTGCCCTCCACTTTCCCAGCCTCGCAGCCTGCTGCCTGTGGCACTGCACCAAACTCAGCCCCGTTTGTGTTCTCTGCTGCACCGGCTGCCCCAGTGGGGCCTCTTCAGACTCTGCCAACTGCCCCTGGGTACTTCAGCTCAGCCGTGGGAAACAGTATGTCCAATAAGATGGATGCACTGGGACAGCTCCTTGAGGAAGCCAAAGGGTAATGAACAGTCCTGGACTTTGTTTTGCTCCTGTAATTGTGAGCAAGGCTGACTACAGAGTAATCCTATTCAGAGACAGACACATCCACCACTCTGATTTGGTAGAAATGTGGGATTGAGACCTTTCTTCTCTGGAGGTCCCAGTATACAAACTTAATACAAGAGCCCCACACCCAGCAGGGAAAGGCAGACACTGCTAGGTGGGACACAGCAGCTGGTTGTTCCTGCAAGGCAACATTGTTCCTTCATGTAAGTTTGCTTAGCAGTCTATGGTAGAGAGGCCTTTGCTCATCTGAGCCTTGCCTGTTTTGGCCAAAATGGGCTCTATTTCTTCTTGACTTGGAGAGAATGATTCCTGTATCTCCAGCACCACAACTTCCACATAGCTCTGCTTTTTCAGTGAGGCCTTACTGAGTCCCTGTAGCCTGGTTGCAGATCACTGCTTTTTTTCTGCTCTTATTTCAGGGTTTATGGTGAGATGCCTGCTTCACATTGAGCTCAATTTTCTGTGCTTTTTCTGTCTCCCTTCCAGGACCGCCACCCAAGGCATGGCCACAGCCTCAGTGTTTCCCGGGGTTACTTTGCCAGCCACTTCCAGCTCTGCCCCATTAATCCCTGCTGCAGGGCTGCCAGTCACTGCCCCGGGAGCCCCTCCAATTCCTTTCCCAAGCAGCTGCACCGCTGGCTCAGGAAGCCCTCTCTTCCAGTCAGCATCGTTCCAGCAGCAAGGCAGCCCCTTGAAAGCACCTGAAATATCTTTGGCCAACGTCCACGTTCCCTTGGAATCCATTAAACCCAGTAAGTACGTCAGCTTTTTCATCCTTCTCTGAAGGTTTTTTTTTTAAGCAAAGCTTTCTGACAAAGAGCATGACGTGAGGAAAAGCTCTGTGTAATAAAATGTCCCGGGCAGCCGGGTTGCCTAACAGAGCTACAAACCAAGCGGTGTTTGCAGCGTAACCCTGCCCGTGCCTCCCCTCTGTGCGCAGGCAGTGCCCTCCCCGTGACAGCCTATGACAAGAACGGCTTCCGCATCCTCCTGCACTTTGCCAGGGAGTGCCCGCCGGGCAGGGCGGATGTGCTGGTCGTCGTGGTGTCCATGCTGAACACGGCGCCGCTGCCCGTGAGGAACATCGTGCTGCAGGCTGCCGTGCCAAAGGTAGGGCCGCGCGGCGCAGGGCAGCCTCGAGCCGCGCGGGCACAAGGGGCTCAGGTGGACAGGGGGACTCAGATGGCACCAGCTCCCTGCTGCTGCCTTTATTAGCTCTGTTCCACCTGTTTCCAAAACACGAAGGTGGTTCTTGGGGGCAGAAAACACTGAAGAGGATAGATCAAGAACTATAGCACTGTTTTTTTTTTTTCTTGCCATCTAAGATGAGTCCTGCTCAGCACAGTGGCAGGTCTGTTACATGGACAGAGACATCCTTGAGATCTGTGGGAACTGGCTTTCAAAAGACATCTTAAATCTGAAAATATATTCCATTCTGCTTCTACCTCTGCCGGCTACGTTTTGATGTCTGGTTCATGTTTTGAATACTATCCTAAACTTGACTATGATTTGCCTGTTAGTGTGGCAGCATCTGCATTAAAACCTCTGCTGCAAGAGCTCTCATACAGGAAGGTGCTGTTGGGATTTACCTGGCCAGTGCCTTCCCTCTGGGCTGATTTGCCAACCTCTGTGTCGTGTTGTGCACATGGGGCTGGCTCTTGTCTCCCTCATCCTCCCACTTGAATTAATTCTCTTCAGCTCAGTCATGGGCTGTTCATCTAGCTGACCTGCACATGCATCTTGCGTTGTCCCCAAGGCAGAAGACAACCCCTGAGGTTCCACCTTCTTTCTCATTTGCAGTCCATGAAAGTGAAGTTACAACCACCCTCTGGCACGGAGCTGTCTCCATTTAACCCCATCCAGCCGCCCGCTGCCATCACCCAAGTGATGCTTCTGGCAAATCCTGCAAAGGTGAGAGGGGGCCTGCCACAAAGCGGGATTTGGTGGTGCTTTCAGTTCAGGGCTAGGGGGATAGCAGGTTCCCCAGGAGGGCTTTTCAGCAAGAAAAGCCATGAGAAGGACTTCTGCATTTCTTCAGGAATCGGGCAGCAGCCTGCATGAGGCTCAGCTTTAAAGAGAGCAGTCAAAGATCAGCCAGGAATTTGTCTTGTTGGTGCCCTTGTGCCCTAGACCTGCCCCCTGCTTAGTGATAATTGAAGTGATATTAAATTAGCTGGTGTTGGAGAGATGCTTCTGCTGTATTGAGGCTGTAGCCTGGTGGACCTGAGGCAAGACCTTCAGGTCGGGTCTTGTTCTTCCCCTTATCCTGTGAAATGTTCTGCGAGGTGCCTGTCCCAGGTGAAACAAGGACACGGTCCAGCCTTTCCTGGCTGCTACTGTGGAAGCACTGGGGCCTTTGGGGAAATCTTGCTGTAATTATTCACTAAAGTAGCCTGTTCCATAAAACTTGAAGTTGTGTGCTGAAGTAATTATCATTTTTAATTGAGTAAACCTAGATGCTGTGTTCTGAGAATTACGACAAAAGGGCCTTAAGGGTGGAAGCTGTGAGATGCAGAGTGCTAAATGTCAGGTGGTCTGTGGAAAAGCTTTCCCGTTCTGAAGCACATGGAGATGCCTCATTGAAGGACTGGTTTAATTCCTCTCTGACTGTTTTCTGGGAACTTTCAAAGCAGGAACTGTTGTATTTTATCTTCCTCCACATGAGGAGGAGGTTGATTTTGAAGAAGACAAGTTATTCCAGCAGCATTAAAGCATGTCCCCAGGCTCACTAGAGAGCAGTAGCGCTGTGGCTGATGACCATGTATGTATGGCAAGCCACTGAGCTGCTCCTGAAGGGCATTTATGCTTTTCTCCCAATGTTTTACTCTAACAGAAATGCTCTTGTGAGTTACAAAGCCAATAGGTAAATAGCTCATCTTTGCCAAGCAGCTGGAAACACCCCTGGACTTACCTTGGCCCCTTTTCCCTCGCTGTGTTCAACAGAACCCATGGTGTCTGTAGAGTTCTTACAGCCAAGTGCTTCGTTTAGGAGCAACCGAGGCCCTTCTCATGTTGCTCTTTTTGTCTTTCCTGCAGGAGAAGGTGAGGCTGAGATACAGACTGACCTTCACGCTGGGAGAGCAGCCCAGCACAGAGGTTGGTGAAGTGGATCAGTTCCCCCCCGTGGAGCAATGGGGGCATCTATGACCCTGGGGCACCGCCAGAGACTCCGTGACAGGACCAGGAAGGGATCCCACAAGACTGGACTGAATGTGACGAGGGGAGGGACACACTTGCTATCCACTGGTGACGTTCAGCTTCGTTTACATGTCCTGACCACTCCGCTTGTAGCTTTAGGCCGGAATGTTTTGCCCCACATTGAAGGGGTCCTGGGACATTTACGTCAAGCACGGACCGAGTGGCACCCAGTAACAGGCAGTGCTGGCTGCTTCTATCTTAGCCTCTAGGTGAATCTGGTTCTACCTTCTACTCTATTAAACTTGAAGTTGTTGCATCCTGAGAGGAGACCTGCCAACAGAAGGGCATTTGTTTGGCTTATTCCTGTACTGCTGTCCAGAGATACCGAGAGGCTGGCGGGGTAGTGATGCCACCAAGAGCTTCCTCAGTGCGGAGCCCTCGCACTTGCTGCCCCGAGGACTTCCACCTCCTCAGTGCCAGCCTGGACCAGTTCAGCATGTCGAGCAATAATGCTGGCTCTGGGAGGGAAGGCTGAGTCTTCACACTGAAATGGTCCTTAGCTCCCTTTCTCTCCTGCCTCCATTTCACTGCCAACACCTGATGCAAGCTGCCCCTAGCTCTGTGTTGTGACACTGCTGTATATTTAGTTGATATATTTATTTTATCTTGCTAGCTGCCTCTCCGGATCCATTTGGGGCAGGCGGTGCCGAGCTCTGTGCAGGTGGCTACGCTGGTTATTTTTCTGCCTTTTGTTGCACTCCGTGGTGCGGATGAGAGAGGAAACGTGGGGCGAGGTTGCGAAGGCAGCGGGGCAGCCGAGCCAGCAGCAGCCTCCGTGGGTGCAGGACGGCGCCCGGCGGGCGGGAGCGTCTCCGGCGCCGCCGCAGCGCACGGTCTCATTGCAGCTGAGCTGGGCTCCGCTCAGAGCAGCGCAGCGAGATGCAGGGTGGAAATCCCAGAGCTCTAGAACGTCCCACTAGGAACAGGCGGCAGTGAAAGGAAAGGCGGCCCCGGCGGGCCGTGGTGGTGCATGCGCTGCGGTTAATGCCCTCTTTTATTTGTTCCCTGTGTTAAGTGGCTAAGTGCAATTGTCTTCACAAGGGGAAAGCTCTTTTGCTGGATAGAGGTGTTCTGTGCTAAAAGGGGGCAGGTGACCTGACCCGCTCGAGCTGACAGTCACCCAGAAACCTGGTTGAAATCACTGAAACTGATTCCGGGAGTCCTCTCCTTCCCCCTTTTTATTTCCAGTCTCAAGCAAAGCCTCCACTAGCTTTGAGACAGACCCTTTTAAATTATTGTTTGTTTGTTTGTTTAGCATTCTCTGTCAGAAGCGCAGGACTGGCTGCTTGGGCACACGCTCTGCTCAGCGCCTGAGGAACAGGAGCAGCCAAAGTGCTGAGAAAATGAGCGGCAGGAGGAGAGCCCCTGCCTGTTGCAAGAGGAAAACTCCAGAGGAGAAAGTGCTGCTGGAGTTCATGGAGGCTGCAAAACCCATTAGGGCAAGTAGAGCTTTGAATATTCTAGCTGGCCGAGGCAGATGTTACAGCTGCTGAATTCTCATCACTGATGAGAATTCAAAGAGGAGAATTCCACTAAAAGTCAAAAACTCAGTGGACTGAAGGCCTAAGGCCCTCATGAGGGACTCGAGGCAGCTGCAGAAACCCTGAGGATGAACCCAAAGCTTGGCTGAAGAGCTTGCTATAAACCCTTGGGCTGAGGCTCCCGGGGATCAGAGCCTCTCGGCTCCCTAGAGCAGGCGGCGGGCAGAAGGCAAGTTAAGCCTTTGGATCCTCAGAGGAAGCAGCCGTTTTAAAGCGATGAAATAGGGTGGGGGACAAGGAGAGAATTGTTTCTGCCTCAGACATGTTCCTGCCAGCACTTTAGACACCGCAGCACAGGGGCATTGCCTACGTCATTTAAACCTGCTCAGGTGCGCAGGGGTGTTGCCTAAATCATTCAAATCCACCCGGGTGCTGCAGTGTGTCCTTAGGAAGCAGGTTTCACTGCTTTAGATGCCTACACGTGAATCTCACTGTGACTTGGAGGGAGTTGGGGAAGCTCGGGCGCTTCTGAAGGATGGCGCCGTTGTCAGTGTTAGTGGCGGCTCGGAGCGGCGCTCGCAGCGCGCGCTGCTGCTGCCGCCTTCGCCGTGAAACCACGAGTGTTACCTGGGAGGTGGAGGTTCCAGCTTCATACCGAACAGCCGTACTGTAAATATGTCTCAAATGCATTTGTTCTGCTGCATGTTAAATAAACTGTTTTCCCTACTCTGCTCTGTGCCTGGCCTTGCTAACGAGTGCTGCTGGTGGAGTCCAAGGCGCTTCCTGAAATCTAAAACTCAACCCGTCATCTCAAGAGCATCCAGACCAACAAGAAGGGCAGAAGCTGCTTTTTTCTAAAACCCCAGTGATTTAAAAGGTAGGTAGAGATTCGGCTCCAGGCACCAGAGGCAACGCGCCTGACAGAGCAAGGTTACGCTGTCAGTGCTAAGGAGGCTGCCTCTGCAGGGGGGAGGCTGGCAGATCAACTTCAAGCCAGCAACCTTAATGGATGGTTTTTAAAAGTTATGTTTATGTAACCTAGTATTTAAAAGTTATGCTCATTATATTTACAGAAGACAAGAACAAATCACTAAGCAATATGCAAAACACGGTATTTATTCTTAGAAAAGATGTCAGGTTTATGTACAGTGAACCACAGAGGAAGAGTAAAATAACATCTTGCTCTCTTCAAGATCCTTCCAAGGTGCCTTCTTTGACGATGACTCGTGCGAGATTTCGTGCAAGAGCAAGCCTCAGCATTTCCACTTTCATAGTCTCAACATCATCATCCTAAAAGTAAGCAGAGTTTGAGGCAGAATATTACACCCAGTAATGGCATGATAAGATCTGTTACTCCCTGGACCTTCCTGAAGAGGGTAAAATGTTTTCTGTGCTTTAGTTTTCACGAGGAAGATGGACCGGGCATTTCTACATTCCATTTCTTGCCGCTGCAGCGGTTTACATGTGCAGCAAATGGCTCCCTGCTTGTTGTGCCTGGAACATTCGATCGCTTGAGCTGTTAGGTGGCAGCACCTCAGCTTTTCAGAGCTCATTTAATTATGCAATTATTTTCCTTGGAAAAGCATCAGGGTACGATGCTAAGCAACAGAAGAGTGAAAAGCAGAAGCAATCCTCTATAGCGCTGCTTTTGTGTGTGCTTAACTACCTTCTGCTGATCCCTCATTTGGAGAACTTTTAAAAATAGCCTCACTACCTCATGCTCTCCTTTTTCTGCCTCGGGCCAGGAATAGAAAGTTCAGGCTGGCTTCCCCTGACCCCAGAGAGCCCCTCTGAGTCACTGTCTAGTTGCCCTTGAATGAGGTAGTACCTGGAGTTTCTGCTTATCCGACTTCCCTGCTGTCAAGTCTTCCAGACATCTCATCAATTCGTAAGTCTGCTCTGCTGAAAATATGATCTGTGGAAATTCAAAGTATTTATGGAAATTATTAAGGACATCACATGGTCTGGGAAGATAACTAGGATTTTGCACATCCCCATCCTGAGGGTAGGATCCTAGGATAACTGAGGTTGTGAAAGGGACCCAGGGAGGTCCAGGCTCCTGTGCAGAGCAGGGTCTGCGATGAGGTCAGGGGAGGTTTCCCTGGGCCTTTTCCAGTCATGTGTTTATCGTTACTGAACTGCCATTTTCTTGGTGGATCTTGAGAAATCAGTGTAGCAGAAGGCAGCACACAAGAGCAGTTTCCAAACTCAGAACAGAAGGAACTGGATCCAGGATGCTTAAATCATGGGCATACACGTATTCTACTGCTATTTTCTGAACGGAGGGCTCTGAATTAACAGCTCATTATCCCACCCTGGACTCTAATGGTTATCTCATAGTGGATGGGGTCCTTTGTGCTACCACGGGGGAGACTTTTGGAGATTTGGACTCTCAGACAGCTCCCCGACCTTGGGAGGTGCAAGCCCTTGGGCTGAAGGGGCCACCACCTTGACAGGGGATGGTGGCGATGGAGGTGCTCACCTCTTTCTGCTCCAGCAGAGGAAGAGCATCTGTCAGCAGGGTCATCCAGAAGGAGCAAGGAGCAATGTGGGCAGTCATCAACATCAGGAGCAGCTTGGCCGCCTCAGAGAACCTCTTCTCGCCGTAGAGCCGGTGGAATTCTCGGTACTTGCCTGTGCACGGGGTGTTGGGGAAGGGTTAGTGTCACATCAGCGTCACAACAGCACGGGCCCAGGTGACAGGGTGCTCTGAGCGCTCTCGTGAAGCCTTGGGTAGAGTTACCCTCAATTGAAATGAACCTTCAAAGCAGCTGGTGAGTGGGAAAGCTGGAACCTTGTGCAGCCGAAGGGTTAAAAGAAGGTTAAAAGACAGGCTGGCCAAAGAGGCAGCAGGAAGGCGGCTGCTGCCGTCCCTGGCGAGCTTCCCTGCTCGAGGCAGCCTGCGAGTGAGCTGAGAGCGTCTCCGGGTTCCCAGCGGGTGCCCAGGGCTGCCGGGATGAGCGGCCTCGGGAGGCTCCTGGTGTCCCCAAAACCGGGGAGGGGAGAGGGGCATGAAAGCCCTTTTTGATACCTCAGGCTTCGGGGTCATCCTGATTGTTTTATGGAAACAGAGATCTTGGTTAATACAGGCAATGGTGCCTTTGCTAGGGATCACTGGGATCAGTATCCAGTACGTGAGAACTGGCTGCGGATGCAAGTGGGTTTTTTCAGTCTTCCAGACAATGTCTGGAACAGATGTCTTCCAGATTTGTCCACTAAGGTTTCAAAGAAAACATCAGTTGGCAGTGATACAGCCCAGGGAAGACCGAGAGAAGCACCCGAATGCCAGGCCCATCCTGCTCAAAGCAGCAGAGCCCAGACCCGTACGGTGAGCGCAGTGGAAATGCAGCCTGGCGAGCAAGCGGTATCCCAGCTCCCGGCCAGTCGTTGGCCTTCCCCTCACCCGCTGTAGCCAGATGGGAGAGGAGGCAGGTCCAAATAATTGTTTAGAGTCAGCACTGAAAATGAGGCAGTTCTCACCAAGAAATGTCAGACGGTCACTAAGTAGCATGGATGGTCCCAAATTATCAATGAGGTCTAAGTCAGAGAAGCATCCCTTTTCACAGTAGTCCTTGAGGAATCTAAGGAAAAAGCAGAACACAATAAAAACGTAAAGGGGAAGGCATCTTTGCAGACCTATTTTGTATTTTCACAAACCTTTCTCAGAAAACTACACTATGGAAGTGAGTTCCACTTTAATCAACCACCTCCGAGGGCTTCAGAAGACATCAGACCATTTCCTGGGAGTGGCGAAGGAGCTGAGGTAACTATTACACTTTACTATTACTATTTTTATTTTACTATTACTATTACGGTAACTATTACGATTTATTGACTACATAGTTTTTGTGGTGGTATTGAGATATTTTCTGTGCAGGAAAAGGTAAAAGGAGCAGCACGGGAGGCTGAAGCTGGGGGCTGCCTCCCACCTCACAGCAAAAGCTCTGTGTGCCTGTTGTGTAAAACAGTTGACGAGCAGCGGGAGGAACAGAGCCCTACAAGCTTTTGCTCTGTCCTGCCAAAGCCTGCACAATGCTGCTGTTTGCAGCATCTGCTTCCCGTGATGGTTTCCTTTCACCTTCATAAAATGGTTCTTATTCCCTCCAAGGGGAAAAAAGAAAACCCCAAAACCCACCAGCAATGGCTCATTAATTTCTTCTCCCCATTGAGGACTGACTATTACCTGGCCTTCTAATCAGACTACAACTTCAAAATTATAGACTAATGCCTGCCTATATCTAATTAGCAAAAAATACGGGATACGGGTTGCTAGAGATTAAAAAAAAAACTAAGGAAGTTTGGCAAAAGCCCCTATCTTTTTATCTAGGTCTAAACATTATCTTCTTCCATTTGCTAACAACCTTCCCATCCCTTCAAGGTCAAATACTGTGACAAGTTTATCCAAAACGAGGGACGCACTCAGTGAAACTTCACTCTGTTACATAGATTTTAATTCTGGTTTAACACTTTTTTTTTGCAGAAATGTTGGCTTAGATGCTGGCTTTAAGACATTAGCTCCCACTGACTTGTTCGGGAGCTGTATGGTGAACTGGACTGGCTAAAAATAATCTACTGAATGAAACATGGAAAGGGATTATCTTTCACCCCTGTTAAGTTTCCTAGTTCGCTGTGCAGCCTGGGATACTGCAGCAAGTGAAGGGGTAGAGCGCAAAGTAAAGCCACTGCCAAAAGAAATGCTTATCTAATAATCCAACCCTCTTAAGCCTTGCTTTGATAGAGTCAAATTGTTTCAGTTCTGCATCTAACAAAGTGAAAAGGGGTAGAAAAATGGTTAAGTTATTGCAGATGAAAGTGCCAAACACTGTTATTGTCCAGTCAAGGAGCACAGGTTTGGGCTGAGAGTTCTAGACCAAACCTAAGGACCCTTTCAGGATGTCCCTTCTCCCCCTTCCCGCTGCAGCAGCGGCAGCAGCTGAGAACTTGCCTCAGACTCACCTGTCTGAGATGAGCGTGGCAAAAGCCGCATCCTTAGCCCTGATGCTCCAGGACAGGGCAGAGCCCAGGCGGTTGTTCCGCAGCGCCTTCATGGCCATGATTTTACAGATGCTACGAACTTGAGCGAAAGGCACAGGAGAAAGAGGAGAAAGAGAATCAGCTTCCATCACTTCAGCTGTATCAGTGTAAAGAAAGAGACTAGATGCAAGAAGCAATCACCCTGTTCGTGCATCTGCCTTTGCTCACAGATCCTCAGCACTTTGAGGGCCTTTTGTTCTGTGTTGAGGGGTATCCGCTCAATGTGCAGCTCCAAATAAACCCGGCCATATTCCGGGCAGTGGTCAAAATAGTCGACCCCCAGCTGCCACAGGCTGATAGAAAGAGAGAAGAAAAGTCAAGCATTCCAATCACACAAGTCTTCAATAAGCACAGTAGTAAATAAGCACAATAGTAAAGTCTGTATTAATAAGAGTTAGCTCTGATTTACTTAGAATTAGGATTTAAAATGGCTTTTAGTTTGTACGAAATATCAGTTCAGAAATATCAGAAATATTCTAACAACTCTGGAATACCTGCATCTCAGAAGTACCGTTAGCTCTGTGGTACAATATACTTCGTACCGAGAAAGTCAACAGCCTTGATAAGATTTTATAGATATTTTTGTCTTAAATTTAGGAAAAAAATCATGGGAGTGTTGTACAATTCCTTTTGGATACACCTTGCTGATACCCTAACAGCCAGTTCACTAAGTTTTGCCTTTAACATGAAGTTATTTGCTTTGTCTGCCTTAATGTTAGTGTAGCCTCTGAGCACAGTTTCTACCTGTGATGGGAGAAGAGTCCTGAGGCATATTCTAGCAGAAGGAATTCACGCATATTTGAACCAAAACTGAAAAACAAGAAGCAAAACCCACAAGCATTATTATCTGCACCTGCTGAATTATTTCAAAAACTCTTTTAATTAATGCAGCATAAATTCTCATGAGCTATCTCAATAAGCTTCCTACCTCAGGCATAAGCATGTGGAGCACCTTTCTCTTTGGCAAGGCCTGCCCATTATTTGCAGCACTTAACAAACATAAATTACAAGAAGCAGTGAATGCTTTAAGCGACTGGAAGTTCAAGGGACTTCAGATAATGTTCAATTGCTCAAATTGAAAATAAAAAAGTATGAAAACGCTTTAACTATACCAAATAATCACAAACATTTAGGCCCTTGATTCTATTCCAGCTTTATTAATATATAATTTTAACTAACTTTGCACTGAGGCAGTACTCAAATATCATTTGAATTTGAATTCATCAGGTCAACAACTGCTCTTGCTTCTCAGAGCACCTGGGCTGCTTGTACCTTTGTGCGCACATGCAGCACCTTTAGTTTCCATCTTCTGCAAATGTCTCACATGCTCCTTTTCAGCCCAAATCCCCTGCTGAATTATTCTTAGTTCTGTGTGTGTCTAAATAATGAGTGCAAATAACTTACTAGAGATTGTGAGACTGCAGGAGTTTGCAGTGATCCAGAAGGTCAGTCAGATGAGCCACAAACCACCAGTTGCTCAGAGCAATGCTAAATTTGAAGCAAACAAAAAGTTAAGCCTGCAACTGTCGAGGAATATGTCAGGTTTTCCACAGGTATTTTTTTAGTGTCACAGAAGCTGTATTACTGTAAAGTCTGGTTGCAAAGTCTCAGATCTAAGAGAATACTTTTAATTGCTGCCTGCTTCATATGTTCTTGTTGAGTTTTTTAAAAGGATAAAACTGCAATCTCTACTCATAATCTCTACCCTAAATACACTGCGGTTTAAGTGACTTCTGGACTGAACTCGCAGAGAAGAAATACCATAAAATTAGGAAGTCAAAAACCTCAAAACTCAACCTGCACTCCTTGATCACTTGATGTATCTCAAATTCAAAGGCTGCCATTAAGATGATGTCCAGAGGCTCCGCGCTGCTCTCTCCACCCAGGAACAGGTCCATACTAGACTGTGGAGGAAGATAACAAGACATGATAAGTGAAAGAAGACACTTAATACAATCTAACAGAAGACATTTGTTTGGATGTAGTAGCCTCATTTAGGTTATTTTGTTGGGAAGAATATGGCTTAAAGACAGAAACACATTAATGGAAAAGAAACAAAGGAATCTGGGAAAACAACTAGCAGAAACAAGAGTGATGGCACTAGATGGTCAGTAGATTCAGTACTCAACCATTTGCTGCCAGGATCAGCTCCCAGTCTACTTCCAAAATCAAGAAAACTCATGGGTAAACAGTAACATGCCAATCCTCCCAAGGCTGTTCTGTTTTAAATACAGTAGCTCTTATGCTTTAAACTGCAGAGGAATATAAAACCAGTTTTATCTCATGCCTGTGCATAGAAACGCAGCTCCATTGGCTTCACAGTTGGGTGGCAGTAGAGGAGCCGGGTAACCAGGAAGTGGTACCAGGTAGTCAGGAGCTCCTTTTTCTCCAGGATAGCATTCTCGTCGCCCAGCAGGACCTAATGGGAGAAAAACAGGAGAATAACTCTGCAAATGTGGCAACGTAAGTATCTTCTTCAACTCTTCATTACTCCCACTTTGCAAGTTCATAATGTAATCACAATTAAAAAGCCAAGGACAGAGTTTCTTCTCAGAGCTCAGTCCCCTACCAGCATTAAGGCCTGGTACAGGAAGAGCAAGTACTCTGGCCAGGCTTGCAAAGTCTGTGAAAAAGACAAGCCATGCCCTGAAATCTGCTTTGGTGTCTAGCATCTCAAAGGTACTTATGACTACCCAGGAGTCCTGAAGTACAAAAAGACAACCTCAGTATTTCTCCAGAGTCTCCTTTCCTGTCAGGCAAAACGCACCTTGCAGATGGATTCCATGTGGGAATTGGAAGCAAAAGTTCCATCCTGTAGATATCGCTGACATTCCTCATGCCAGTGCTGCCACTTCAGCTCCAGCTCCGTCAGTGTCTGCATGTTGCCAAGCTGAACAGAAGATGTGTGCAAATCAAATTCCAGTGACTACTTGGGCTCAACTCAAGCAGCTGTTCATTCCAGGAAGCTAAACAATGGGCTGCCACCAGAATTTGTCACACTGTTTTCCAGGTGCCTTTCAAATGTTTTCCTATACCCAGTGTAAGGCAAAGTGACAGACTGTAGAACCCAGAAATCAACTACTGTGGTACAGCTGCAATTTTTCAGCTCAAGATCTGCAACAGAGAAGATCTGTTGGTAAAGTCTTCAAAGAATATTCCCTGCCATACTCTGAAAAAGTTTTCAATGGGAACGGTTTCAGACACATGGACAATGTACCTTGCTGCAAAAATGATCTTTCTGGCTGTTAGTTTTTCACCTAAGAGTCCTTTCCTGTGTAGTTGGGTCTTTGGGACAATTCAAGAATGCAAATACTATTCCTGACAGGAGCAGTGACTGAGATACTTTAGCAGTCAACATGCTGTGATTTTATAGGAACCACTGTGGAGATGAAATAGACTGGCCTAACAGTGTCCTCTCTAAGAACTACACAAAACTGCTTTGTACGTACACTGGGCACAGGCATCTTCTTCATCAAGTCATCCAAGACTCTGCACATGGTCAGGGATGCGGGATTAGCGCTGGCTTCCTTAGAGAGCAAGTGCCGCGCTTCATCCATTCGGCCTTGCAGCACGAAGACATCCACCTGCAAAAACCACCTGTGTGAGAGCAGGGCGGTGGGCAAGCTGCAAAATACCTGGCGGAGCATAGGAAGGGAATTTGAACTTATGGTTTAGTCAAGTGAAGTCAAAATGCATTAACTTCAGGCTCTGTTAATTCAAGTCTACACAGGAAGTTTTGGCCTCTGAAATTCATTTCATCTGAAATGAAACGATCATGTTAGAAATGAGGAGCACCAGCATCTTCCCCATGTTTTCATCTTAAAACTACATGATCAGATAGTAGCAGTATCTTACATATAAACTTGAGATGGGGATCACTGTCCAGTGTGGAAGAGAAAGGCTAAGAAGAAAAAGGTTATTTCCCTTCATATAAGAAGCCTGCACATGAGTAGACTCACCACATTCCAAAAGAGCTCATGTTTTGATGGGTTTTCACTGCTCAGAACTTCACGGACCATGTTGTTCACATCACAGACGTGAAGGCGAACCCAGTCAAGTAGGCGAATCAGGAGGGGACCAGCTTTATGCAGAGAAAATATCATTCTGTTACTTCCCAGTTATGCTGCTTGTTATTTTACTCAATCTCAACCTTAATAGTTTGACAACTGTTAGACGAGGCTTATTAATCTGCTTTCCATCTGCATACTTGTATTACAAAGGGACAGAAATCTTTAATCTTTAGCTACAGAAGTGCCAGGTGGGTGACAAAATTACACATGGCAAATTCTAGACAGAAGAGGAAAACTCAGGCTATCACAGCTTCCTCCGTGATGCTGAAGGGCACCTATTTAAGCAACCTTGACTTTAGGACATAACAGGTAAGTGACTCAGATCACAGATCTTCCTAATGCCAAAAGGCACATACAGTGTTTTCCTTCATTTCTTTTCATTACTATCCTTTCATGAACTGGATATAAGGCGGTAGGCAAAATGGCACCAGATAAATAACTTGTCTTCAAATTAATACATTACATTAGTGAACCTCTCTTCTGAAATCTGGGACTGAGCAGATAACACATTTGTTTGCCTGCTCTGATCAGTTCCTGGTTTAAAATGCTGGTATAAGCAAACTGAATTCAAGGGCAGCACCCTAAAGGTAAAGTTGGACCAAAGAATGTGTATATGTTACCTTAAGCAGTTGATGCTTAAAATTGTTTTTATGCTTAAAAATAAATTGACAGCAAACACCGATATTAACGCACTCCATTATCTTTCTGCAAAAAAAAAAACCTCAGTTCACAGTGTAGTATATGAGGGAGAAATACAGAAGGCAAATAGAAGCCCTTTAATTTTAACATCAGGATGTCACTGCTCACCTACAGCTGCTTCAACAAACAGAATCTCACACAAGTTCCAGATCAGCTCCATCGCAGAAAGAATAGAAACCTGAAAAAGCAGCAACACATTTCAGATTTAGCAACTACAATATGTAATATGGTTTGTTTGGCTTTTAACTGCACAAAGACATCTACTGCCCATAGCAATTGCTCAGTTAAGCTTGGCTCTTATAGACAAAAGAAATACTCTACTGACAGTTTAGGGATCTAAAGACAGAATTAGGCCACAATTTCTCTACACATTTAACTTAGAAAATATTACAGCTCTTTGTGTATTCAAAAGTAATAATAATCTGTCATGATGAGGAGATAAAAATGGTGCACAACTGTTATTTTCAGGCTCTTTGCACTCTTAAGACTTAACATTATAAACAGCATTTATTTTTGTTTTACAAAAATAATTTCCAGATGCATTTGAGACTGAAAAGACCAATTAAGCAACATCACTGTCACTAACAGGACAATACTTCCGTGAGGACTGTTCTTCCACTAACACTGCCCTAGCACCTGAAAGTTCTCTGTAACTTCTAGAGCTTGCTACAAAGTCCAAATATTGATAAGAAGTTGAGTATCTGAGAAGTGAAGTCCTGGCCACGTAAGTACTGGCCCACACTTATTTTTCAGATGACAGGAAAACATCACACCTGTAAAACTGAATACACATTTAAGACCCAGCAGTGTTTCCAGAGGCTGGACATTGTTTTACTGTTACAGTAACAAAGGTGCTAACGACTTATATGCATTTATTCTTGATTGTGCACCATATCCAATACACTAAGTCAGATCTGCAGCTGGAACACACTCCTGCCACAGTGTTGGCTTTGACAAATTTGGTAGGCAAATGGTTTTGTTCAGTTGAGACTATGCAGGCATGAACTGCGGGTTACCTGAGTACTGTACTGGCTGTGCAGGGCAGGGTCCCGAGCTGAAACTGAGGGAAAAATAAAGAAGGTCAAAACCCAACCTGCCTTACCTGCTTCCCCAACCCCTTTCTGGTAAGCAGTCCTGATCACTCACTAGCCGTTGACTTAGATGAGTACATACATGACAAGATGAGTACATACATGACAAAGCAACCTTTTTTTTTCCTCTTATTACTATTTTTTACTAAATTGATATGTCTACAGAGCAAGGAGGGATAGAAGGAGAAAAGAACTCCTTTTTTTCTTTTTTGGCAGCAAGCTGCTAGTTTTTGTCTATTTCCCATAAAACTGCAACCACAAAAATGAAAATCAATTCCCTCCCAGTTAGAACATGGTACAAAAACTCTCAGATTTATATGCCAAATTGGAAATCTCAGGAATGGAAATGCAGTCTTGATAATTACTGAAATCCATGCACACTTTTTTTTACAGCAGTAGCAACTTACATTTGCAACCAAGCAAACTTACCAGCCGCCTGGTGCATGTCCTCCATGCAGGCCCTTATGACCGAGCGGTAGTTTTTACTCACTTGAACCAAACTGCCAAGCATAAGAAAAAAAGAAAGACCATGTTTAGAAAGAGCTCTTTGAGTTTTAGGTCTCTGGCTTTTGCCTCCAAAAGTCTTGCAAGCGTTACGTTCTTCCTCATACTTGGGTAAATCGAAGTCAGCGAGCAAGTCAGTGAGGCTGAACATGCTGCTATGGACATACAGATGGCAGAAGAGCTTGTTCAGTGGAGGCTAAAGGCCAGGGTTTAAAAAAATAAACTAAACTGTCCTAAACTGTCACTTATATTGCACTATTGATCAGTAGTAGCTCTAAGTACAGAGTGGCTGTAGGTTAGAGCTGCTGGTTCACAGTCGCCGTCTGGCCCGCCGGGGTGACGAGCCCAGCAGTGACAGCTATTCCTGCCACGGGGAACACGCGGGGCACTCACTGCGCCTTCCTTGACTTGCCGGCCAGCTCCTCCTCGCTCCTCTGCAGGCCCACGAAGATGCCGTGCGACTCGTTGAAGAGCTTGCGCAAGGTCTGCACGTACACGTCCTGGTCCTTGCGCACCACGAAGACGCTGGAGGAGCTCGGCCGCCCCTCGCCAGCCCCTGCGAGGAACCGCCTTGGAGTCGGGGGCTGCTGGCAACGGTCACCCAACGGTCACCCAGCAGCTCCCCTGCAGTTTCCCAACGGTTGCCCAATGGTCACTCAACGGTTCCCCAACAGTCACCCAATGGTCACCCGGTGGCTCACCAAGTTTCCCAACGGTTCCCCAACAGTCACCCCGCGGTTCCCCAAAGGTTCCCCCGGTTGCCCAGTGATTCTCCAGCCGTTCCCAGCGGTTTCCCAGGGCTCGCCCGCGGCGGCGCGCGCCGGCACCCACCTCTGCCTCCGAAGAGCGTCTCGCACACGAGCATCTCCGCGGGGCCCCACTCGAAGCAGAGCTGCCTGGCGGCCGAGTCCACGCCCGGCACCACCTGCGGGGCACGGCGGCTGCCTGAGAGGCGCCCGCAGCGCGGCCGAGCCGAACCGACCCGGCCCAAACCGAACCGAACCGAACCGCCCGAGCCGAGCCGCGCCGGCCGGTCCCGCCCTTCCCGCGCCCGCCCGCACCATGAGCGGCGGCTCCGCGTCCGGCTCCTCCATGGCCGCGGCCGCGCTCGCCTCCCGCCGGCGCGCAGGGCCCCTCGGCGGCTGCCCGCGCCGCTGCCTGCGCCGCAGTGTGCGCGGCCGCTCCGTCACAGCGCGGC
>NW_020455710.1:551951-556290 GCF_003342845.1 Nothoprocta perdicaria
CCGGAAGCGGCGCGAGGCCCCGCCATGGCGGCGGGCGTGGCCCGGCCTCGCCGCCCGGGGCTCCGCAGCTCCCCCGTGCTGCCGCGACCGCGCTCGTGCCCCGCTTTGTTCCCTCGCCTTGAACCAAGCGGCTCCTGTTAGTGCTCCACACGCTTCAAACGCTGGCAAATAATGCGGCTCTGGGTCGCTGCCGGTGGCGCTCGCGGAGCCGGAGCTCCCAGGCAGCTCCCCAGCAGCGCCAACCGCTTGTTCCCCACACTTGACCGCTCCGCTTGGTCCCTGCAGGCCGGAGAAGGGCGATGCTGAAGCGTTAGAGGGATCGTGGTAGCTCCGGGAGCGGTGTCGGCAGGTGGAGAAGTCCCTTCCTCGTGCACCGTGTTCACGGAGTCAGGAGGAAAAGCCGCTCGCGGCGCTGCCTTGTGAGCTGCCTCATGGAGCTCACGGCGCCGAGACGCCAGCCCTGGAGCTCAGTGCTTCCCAGGCAAGCTCGCCGAGAATTCACTGCTCCAGATAGCTTCAATCTGTCACTGTCCTCATAAGACAAACGCCACGACACCCTGCTGCTGAGTTGCCATTTATGAAAAGTTATTCCCATCTTTTGCAGGGAAAATGAAGCTGGCAGTTGTCTTTGGAGAGAGCGTGTGGTGACCCTGGCCCTGCTGGGAGCAGGAAGCGGCGCCTTCAGGCCAGTCCATCGGGAGAAATGGGCCAAAGAACTGGAATCTGCAGAAACCCTCCTGCTTGGGAGCCTAGCACACCAGTTGTAAGAAAGCTCATCCTCTAATCTGGGTAGGACTTCCATATCTAGAGAGAATTTGGGGGTGTGTTTCCCTGTATGGTCAAGTCTACCTACTCGTACAGAGTGGTAGCCTGACGACTTGAGGATATCAGTGCTGGAATAATCATATTCACACTGTGCTGCGTGTGTTTTTCTTGATTCCCTTTGATCTTTTCTCTTTCTACTCTTGCATTGAATTACTGGCTAAGTAATACTCATTTCTGAATGAAGCAGAGTTGTTTTTTTGTGGTGTTATTCTTGCTGATGGGAAGTAGCACATCCCCTCTGCTTGCAGTTACGTTAATATCTAAAACATCTTTATGCCTTAAGATCTCCCTGTCAAAAGGGATGCATCTGCTGAAGACCCATGTTCTCTATGCAGGTTTCTTCAAAAGAAGGTGGAAAATGAAGCCCAAGTTCTGCAAGGCCATTGTATTTCTTCCTTCTAAATCTATGGTACAAAAATAAAATCCACATGCAGGAACATTTATGAAATGGTACGTGGATTTTTTTTTTTTCCCAGAGATGGAATTTCTCTGGAATTCTCCCCGTGACGCTTCCCCATTCACTTCTCTTGGACTGTGCGCCTTAAAGAGGAGGAGCTCAGGGAGACAAAGAGCTTTGCCTTTGCCCCGCTGCGCCGCAGCCGGACCTCGCGGGACTCGCTCCTTTGTGGCTCGCAGTGTGGCTTCTCCCCCGCCGCCTGCTCCAGCACCGCTCTCCAGCCTCTCGCCTGTGCATTTCTGATCGCTCTGTTTATTGTTGGCTCAGCTGGATCTGCTGGGCAATGCCAGTTTCCCCTGTTGCTATGTAGAAAGAAAAACCCATCAAAAAGTGAGGTTTGTAGAAAGCCTGCGCTGTGATTGGGAAGCTGAAACTGGCAGCAAGGTAGATGAGGGTGGTGTAGCTGAAACAGATTTTAGCCTTTTTTTTTTTGGGGGGGGGGAGCATTTATAATTTCTGCAATGAAACCCCATATGTCTTCATAAAATCAAGCTTATTTTCATGTCTCGTTTGAATCAGGCTTGTTCTCTTTGCAGTGCTGGACTTAACACACGGTCGCATGGATGCCGTTGCTGCCATCGGTGCTGACGCTGCTCCAGCAGCCCTCGGCCACCTTCATCCTGCCGCCTCCAAGCTGCTCCCAAGGGAATCCTCCTGGCCCTGCAGCATGAAGACCTCTGAAACGGGACGTGGAAGAAGTGGGAGGGTGCAGGAAAACGAGACCGTCGAGCAACATCAGCCTTGTGACGCCTTTCCTCACAGCAGTTGCTCTCTGGTTGTTGCATCATTTCTATAAATAGGATTTAAGATGCTTTGGGAAATGGCACCTTTCTTTTGTTCTGTCATGTGCCCAATAAATGTTGAGTCTCGGTCAAGCAAGCTGTGCACAAAGCAGAAGACTAGAATAGGTATAAAAATGCTTTATTTATTGCCTCTCTTGCATAGGCCTGCTTCCCAGGGGTGATAATGGACTTTAGGAGGTGGAAATGGTATTGTCCATTGCTCATGAAAGCTAAAATAAAAGGTGGAAGGAGACTGTAGGAACGGGTACACCGCCGGACTGCACAAGGACAATTTCCATAAAATCCCACAGTGGTCTCTAGCCATGGGTGCTTCTTCCCTACCTAAGTAGCTTTAATATAAATGTTTCCAAAAGTGAAAACGTGTAATTAAGTGCAGAGAGGCCAGACAGGACATTGACCAGAACAATCTTGTGATGATAAATTAAGGAAAACCACTCAGGTAGGAATGGAAAGAGCAGCTCAAAGCATTGGTTTGAGACGCAGCTACAATTTGAAACAGTGTCTCGGTTTTCTTTCCTTTTGGGCTCAGACTAATTCTTGCAGTGTGTCTGTTATTTTTTTTTCCCCAGCCAAATCCCTTGTCCTGTGTCAGGACACAGCCTGGACAGCGCCTTGCATTTTTTTTTCTAAATTAGTTTGGGCCATCTTGTGTTGGATGAAATTGAGACACATTTGACATGGAATCATTAGGACTCTTGAGAAGGAATAAGATACTAAAAGTTATTAGAAACTGTAGATAAGATTTGATTTTTTTTCAGATTTTTTTTTTCAGAAGCAAAGGCAAAGATTTTACAATTGCGTAGTCTGCAAGGTGCCTAGTCTACAAGGAGACTGTAGGAGATGTCACTGCCTGTGTTTTTTGGAAAGAAAGCACTGCTTTTGGAAAGGCAGCACAGCTCTCTGACCACCTACAACCATACATAATGGAATGGTTATATGGGCCACCTCCAAAGCCTTTAGTAGGTTGCAGCTGTACTTCCTACTGTGGACTCAGGTAAATGTTTAGATTCATCTTCCCACCCTCAGTGGTTGTTACTCTTCTTTGGTTTCCAGTCAACTTCATGGAAACCAAGAACTCCCAGTGTCACAGCTCTTGGAAGGGCCAGGCTGCAATGTGAACCAGTGTGAGAAAAGGCCGAGAATGGGGACCAGCGGTGTCAGAAGTGGGACAGTCCGAAGCCTGTTCCACCTGTAAGCCTTGTTTCTCTCGAGTGGATATTTCACTACTTCAGTAGTCTTCATTCTGGACAGATTGAGTCTTCCAATCCAATCTTCTGATCCGCTCCTATGAGGCACAGGAGGTGTGTTACTTGCAGGCCTGGATTTTGTCCCAATCCTATGTCCACCTCTGCATTATGGTTTGGAGTATCCCTGCATCCAAGTGCTCTGGTGTGAGCTGGCAGCGCACCTGGCAAACCCATGCCTGAGACACTTAGCAGGCCTAATTCTGAGGTATTTCCTTGACACATATATGCTGTAGAATAAAAGCAGGTGCAAATGGTGGGGCAGAGGTAACGAGGATGCAAGAAAAGCTCAGGAGAACAAAACAAAACAGATTTTAGGGATGTGTTCAGTGCCTGGATTTGAAATGCTTTGAGGTCCCTGGAGCTATGAGGAATTCTCTCCCCGCCTCCTGCCGTGGAGTAAGCTCGAAGGAATCACTTGAATTAGCTGTGTATTTCCAACTTGGGTATTTTATTATCAGATGATTTCTGAAGTGCTGTGTCATTTCTTGAGCCTGCTGAAGACTACAAAACATAAACCTTGGCGGCAAGGGTTTAAATGACGCTCATGACGCCTTTCACATCTCTTTGGGGAGCGCAGGCGAGGTGGTTCCCCTTCCCAGAGGAACTCTATGGAGATGTGGCCTGGCGGGACGGGCATCTGGAGACACAGCGGTGCCCGCCTCGCCACCCGCACAACCCCCTGCGCGAGCGAGGCCTGTGGGGAAGGCCGCGCGGCAGGGACCGTGGTGGCCGAGGCGGCAAAATGGCGGCATGGCGCTGAGGGACCCGCGGGCGGCCATGAGGGATTTGGCTTTGGGGCACAGTGGCAGTGAGCCAGGGCCCCGTGGGGCCTCCCTGTCACCTGGGCCAGGTTCGTTATGGTCCCCACGAGGAGGGCGGTGAGAGGAGAGGAGGGAAGCCCCGTCCTGGGGGGGAAGGGGGTAGCCCCGTCCTGGGGCGGGTGGCCCCGTCGCGGGGCAGGGCGGCGCCGCGGGGGGAGGGGCGCGGGGCGCCGCGGCCCGGCGGCC
>NW_020455710.1:557254-571462 GCF_003342845.1 Nothoprocta perdicaria
GAGCGGGCGGCGGCGCGCGGCGCTTCCCGGCGGCACGAGGGCGGATTTGCCAACCTTATTAGCGCTAGTTTTATTTTTGAAGCACACCCCGCAAAGCCGCAGCTAATACTACAGCCAGCAAACGCCCCTCTGCTGCCTTATTATATTATAATTAACATATATAAAATACATACACGCTTATATTTTTTTTTTCATCAAAAACGGATTTTGAAAGCTCCAAAATGGAATAAATCGCGGCCACCCCGCCAGCGACAGCCCCGCTGTGCCCGAGCCACGTCTGTCACATGGCGGGGCCGAGCCCCCCGGTGAAGCCGAGCCCCGCGGAGCTGCCCTGGGCAGCAGCGCGGCGGGGACCGGGGGTCTCGGGCCCTCCCCGCGGGGCCCCGGGCCTCCCCTCGGCCTCGGCGCCCGGGTCAGGGCACGGTCGAGGAAGTTGGAAGTCGGTTCCCTGTAATTTCGGTGCGCGGCTTCTCCTGCAAGCGAGAGATGTCGGTCTGCTTATCTCCGATCTTTAATGTTTTCTGAGAGCACCGAAGGCCTGTCTGTCTCCAGGTTGTCATGTTTTTCAAAAATACTCCTTTAAAGCGGCTTAAACTTTCCTGGAGAAGCGCTGTAATTAACATGAGGGGGGAAAAAAAGTTAGATAAAGTGAGAAGGAGGCTTGCCAGTGTTGGAGCTAAAGTAAATATTTTTATCGCTTTGATATGGAGCTATAACATTGCATATTTTCCTGCCCTTGGCAGAAATAACTTTTTTGAAAATTGTTGTAGAGCTGGGGTAGTTGTTCGTTGCTGCTTTGCATGTTCATCTGCCTCAACAGTGGCAACTAATACTGTTTTTTTCTTAATTGTTTCTTTTTTGTATGTGTATATGTTTTGTTTCAAATTGAAAGCACTGGCCATTATTTCCTAATTCAAAGTGTGAAGTTGGTAAACAGCAATAATAACTTAATTTCCTCTTTTTTTTTTTTTTTTAATGACCTGTTGCACTTTGGTGAAATGAAAACTTCTTGTTTCATACCTTTTAAAAACGTGCTTTTCTCTTTTCCCCCCCTCAACAGGAAGGAGTGAAGACTGAAAACAATGACCACATTAATCTGAAGGTGGCAGGGCAAGATGGGTCTGTGGTGCAGTTTAAGATTAAGAGGCATACACCACTTAGTAAACTAATGAAAGCCTATTGTGAACGACAGGTATGGTTCTTGTCTGAACATTAGGAGAACCAGTGTCTGGGGGAGAGGTGATGTCCGCAGAGATGGATGAAGACAGTAAAGTCTTAAAACTGTGTAGATATGCAAAATGCTAACGTTTTGACAGAAACTCTTTGTGTTGTAGAAGTTATATTCGTCCTAGGGTCTGTTACAGAGTAGCCCAGTAAGAGTTGTGGCAGGAAATGGGTAAAATAGTAGTAATTAGTTATTATCTTTGTGAAATCTGCCTTATAGCTCTAGGCTGTTGGGAAGCTACTGTTACTCTGCTACTCAAAAATAACAATATGGAAATGATGGGATAGGAACCTGCAATGTGAAGTTAGGGTGATTAGTTGGATGATAATCAGATATTTTCATAACACAGAGTAAGCTCCTGGTCTGATTGTGGACTTTTGATATAGTAGCTTAACATTAACATCATATTAAGGTGAGCGGGTATCAGTGAGTGTTTCAGGGTTTAAAGGTGTCGAAGGACAGGCTTGGGAAGGAGCTTGTAATGATGAGTTTTGCTTTTTCCTTTTGTTTACTTTAAATCTCTTGTGACTTAGTTGCTAAATTTATCCTCTTAAGGGACAAAATACACATTTTGCTAACATGGGGCAACTGCAGCCAATCTACTAGATTACAGGTAGTTTTGCAAGAAATTTGAAAATACATGTGGAAGGGTAATGTTATTTAACACTTCCTTCTGAAGCAGTTTATGAGGAAAACTTTGTCTATGCTGCACTTCAGGGTTATATTTTTTTAATGTCTGCTTTTAAACTGCTGTCTCTACAGGCCCAAAGTATTTGTGACTGGGGAATTTTGGTTTGTTTAACAGAGACACTCAGTGGTCCTTCTGAATAAAACAGTATAAAATGCCTTTATATTGAGGTAACTTTTTAACAGAAAAAATGAAATCTGCTCTCTGAATATCATAGTGAAATCTCTTCTGTTTATTCTTTGCCCATAGTAGTATAGCAATACAAATAAAAACAGTAAATGAACTCCTAATGGATATACTTTTTATAGATGTTTAAATATTAGTGAATGTTTTAGTCTGTGAGTTCATTTTTTTCAGCCTCTGTCTTTGTTATATTCTGTAAAGCACTGTGTATTGTTTTTCCCAAACATAAAGTGCACATATTTCTCTCTCTTTGAGGAGTCTGAGGCTTGGTTAATTGTTTGTGAAGTTCTAGAAGAGGTTACATGAGAGATAGTTCATTCTCCAGGTCATCTGAATGCAAAACAAAGCTTAGTTTTAAGACTTTTCATCCAAATTTGATAGAAATCAGAACAGAAAAACAACAGAAAAAGTTGTGCTAACTGAAAAAAAAAATATAAATGGATGTCTTTTTTTCTGAAAAGGCTTTTAAATAGGTTTCCAAGCTATATTTTTGTGGAGGTATGCTCTTTTTTTAAGTTTAAACACCTCTTTCTAAGATGTTTAATACTCAAACTTGCTTTGAAATTACTTGTCCTTGCTCCAAATGAGCCATACACTATCTTAAAAATTGCAAGTTGTAGACTTTAGATCTTATTTTAAAGAGGTGGAAGCTGTGCAAGGTAGAGACCTTAACAGTTTTAGAGGCAAAATCATATATTACATATAGTAGAACTAAAATGGACCTTGGATTATATGTTGGATTATCAAATTATTGCAAATGGAAAAGATGATCAGTTGAACCTACTCAATTTTACTATGGATGCTGATCTCGCCAAGCTACAGCTTTTCAGTATGGTTTATTATTTAGCGTTTATTCAGCTCATAAAGTTGTGAAGAACCTGGGAAAAAAAAACACTTCCAGAAAAAGAAATACATATTTTTAAGAATCACAGGGAGAAGACATTTCAAACCAAGTGTTGCTGTGCAAAAATGTGTCGCTGCCATGACACTTAGACACATGGTTTTCTTAAATAAGGTGATGCTCTGAGTGAACGTAGCTGAATTTGAGTCATGCTGTAGAAGGCATTTTGCTATGAACTTTGAAGTCCTAGCGAAAAAAATAATCTGCAGAATAATTCTTTAGGAAAACATTTCTTCTGATAAATCCACTTCTCTAGGAAAACGATTGTGATGCTAAGTTTTCTTTTGTATGTAATGTTTGCTCTTGCCTAGGAAAATGGGGACTTGTTTTTCCTATTCAGATCTGCCAAGGCAGCATCATCCATATATTGGGTTTACTTCCAAGCTAATGAATCTTACTGTATGTTTAGATATTTTGTACAAAGAGTAGATAGAACTGGAATAAACTAGACATGGAAAGTTCTTGGCTCTCTTCCTGGTTGTATCCTCAAACTTATTTTTTCTTGCTTTACTTGCATAGTTCAGTGTACTATGAAGTATCTTTGAAAACTAATGTGATTGTTTTTGTTAAGCTTACCTTAATGCAGGGTCCTGTTGCTCCCCAGCTGGCTCTTTGAATCTGTAGGCCAAAATGAGAAGGAAAATTAGTATTTGGGGGGATGGAAGAGGTCAGCAAAATGACTTGCTGCGTTGCTCTTTTTGTTCATATGTATTTATGTTCAAAAATTTATGATTAGATTCTGTTAGTTACTCCAGACTAATACACATTGGTTGCGTTTCTATGAAAATTTATTTATTTATTTTGGTGGGAGGTGGCAGTGGCGGGGGAGTATTTGCTTGTTGGCATTTCTCATCCAAAGTGTTGCATACAATTCTGATTGAAATATTTAATATTAAAAAATGACTGTAAGAACCTTGTTGGTTTTGGCATTTGGGGTGGGACTTGTGGGCTAGAAATCCTTTTACTGTAAGTTACAGTCAGTGGGGGCACTGTTGCTTCTCTTAGTAATTGGACACATTGCAATTTTTAATACAAACCAGACTGCAAGGATTTTTAGTGAGAAGCCTCTAGGCAGTGCATGAGGGGAATATGAAAACTATACCATGAATTGTTGAAGGGTGTTTTTTGGTATGACAGTGGTACAGTTCCAGTAACAAGTTGGGGAGAAAACCAGTGAGTGTTTTTACACCAGACTAATGTCCCTTTGTGTCACCTCTCTTCGTCTAGGGGTTGTCAATGAGGCAAATCAGATTCCGGTTCGATGGGCAGCCAATTAATGAAACAGACACACCTGCACAGGTAAACAAGCAGGAGCAAATCTTAAAACTGTATATAATGTTTCCAGCAGGAGTTGATGCTTCTGTTTAAAAGGAAATATTTGTGTAATAGCATACATCACTAGTAGAACTTGGGTGTTTTTTTAATGTTTAATTTTTTGGGGGTAGTAATTCGTTTTAGAACTATCAGAAGTGGATTCTAAGATATCTTTTACTATAGTAACAAAATAAGAAAATTAATTACGGTGTTAGCAGATGGTGAGCCATGTACAAGTGTTGCTTTATTGATTCATGGCTCTGGAGATAAGGATTGGCAAGGTAAGAACAGAGTTTTCTGAAGCCATAGCTTTGTTTCATAAGAAAACTTCTCAGGATATCAGGAGTTCTGTTTGTAAGCTGACATGATGTAAAAAGCAAGTCATTTTCCATTATTTCTGATCTGAAACAGTGTTTCAGGTATAAAATTGTTGAATATTGGAAAGTTTGGGTTGTCTTTCTGTAATCTGGGTAAAACAAAGGTCATTGTGACAACCAAATGGTATTCTGTGGCTCTGAGCTTTTTTTCTATCCTATCCTGCCTAACACGGTCACTTGGAACAGCTGTTTTTGTGTGTTTTTACAATCACTTCATGATTCGTATAGAATAAGGAAGTTTTCTGTTTTTGCAAGTTCTGTATAAGATCTGTATTTTTAAAGCAGATGCTTCTAAGAACGTGCCTCTTATGACCACAGTCTACACCGTGTTTAATTTAAAATATTAAAAATTGAGACAAATGGCTGTCTTTTCTCTCCATTCATGTTATGTTGAAGCCAAGGATCAGTTATAGCTGCAGTAAATGCCGTAGACTAGTTAAATATCCTGAAGCCAAAATTGAGGCTATTTAGAAATACAGCTCGCACATTAGTTAGAGCAACTCTTTCGGTCTTGGTGCAGCTTTTGACAGCAGGTAACGTTAACATCCCAGGAGTATCAATTGCAAAACTTACTGGGAAAAACGGACTTGTAGTAATGAAGTATTGTTTCACTCACTGGCATCTTCTTACATCGTTGACCATATAATATGCCTGAAATGATCTTTAATTTTTTGTGCCTGATACTGTGTTTTGCTGCCAGCTTGGGCTAGCGGACTTAATTATAATCCGTTTTCAGTAGTGCTCTAGCTGAAGCCATTTGCACATTTGAATAACAAAGTGAAATTGTGGGAATGTTCTAAGGTAAATGTAGAAATAACTAAAAGAAAAAGGATGTAGTGGTAAAGAAGGCAAGAGAACTACGACATTGTGTTATCTGAGCTTTTTGCACGGGAGTCATATAATGCTCAGTGAAGTTGCATCCTAAAATTCACCCGAGGACCAGTTGCGCACTGGGACGTTTCTCACGTTGTTTCTTTAATTTTGAGTTATGGTGAAGTACCTTAACTGCGAAAAGTGATGATTGGTGGGAGGTGGTGTTGGCTGGTTAATGAAGTTAGGAAATAAAAGAAGTACCCAACTTACAGTAGATATATGAGAGGAGTTGAAAGCCTTTTTTTCTTTTTTCTGCTGTAGTTGGAAATGGAGGATGAAGATACAATTGATGTGTTCCAGCAGCAAACAGGAGGAGTTTACTAAAAATAAAACAAAAAAAAAGAACCTGCTACTTTCCTCTCCAGAACTGTGCTCCCACAGGCAACACATTCACAATTAGAAAAATGAGACTTGGTTCAGCCACATCCTGACTACTGCAGTATAGTTTTCTCTCTTCTCTCTCTGATTTTTTTTCCTATTCCTTCTATTGTACATAAGTAACTGGTGTATGTGCACAGACATAATGCATATTTTTTTTAACTAAATGGCCAATGGTATGTTTTGATCAACATTTAATGGAGATGGGGTGGGAAAACAAACTGGTTCTGTGAAAATGCCCCTTTCTCCGTTAGTGGCATGCTCCTTCTACTTTTATCTTTATATTCCAGTAAGTTATTTTGCTCTCACTGTTTAAAAACAAAAACCTTGCATACCTTGTTTGATTGGAAAATTTCAATGTTTTTCTTTTATCATTGTAAAACCAAGGACAATTTTATAACTTTTTTGTACGTAGCTGTTACATGTAGAGCAATCTCTGTCTAAGTAGGGGTAAATTACTCTTAAAAAAAGAAAAAAAAAAAAAGAAAAAAAGAAAAAAAAATCCTAGATAGTTTTCCCTTCAAGTAAAGCGTCTTGTTGTTTAAATAAACTTCTTGTTTAAAATAATCAGTTTTCTTTATTTTTCTGTAGCTTAATAGTATTGAGCACTTGTAGTTCTTTCTCTGCAGCACCTTATGCTCTTTAATTCTCAGAGTTCTCTATGTGGTAAGTAAATAAGCATCATCCCCTTTTACAGTGGGGAGATTGTCAGAAATTGAAAGGCTTCCTTGAGACCTCGCGGTCCATCAACAGTTGAACTAGAAATAGAAGTCCGTTTTCTCCTTTGATTTGTGTGTATGTTCTGTTAAGCCAAAAATGTTTGACTAGGCAAACTGCAAAATACTGGACTATTTACTTATGCCTTTGGGTTGAGCTCTTTTTGTCAGTTTTTAATAGAAACATCCATGTTGTTGTTATAGCTTATTTAAAACTCTGTATTTGAATGCTTTTCGATGTAAACATTAAGTTATAAAGAAAAATCATTTTGCTAAGCATTCAATTTTCCATGCTATCAAATGAGAGATGCTTGAAAATGTAAAGCAAAAATAAAAAATGAAGTTCTCTTTTTGGGTGTATTCAGCTATGGTGATGAAGATGCCAAGCTCTGCTTTGCCCCCGTGGCGTCCTGCGTGAACGGGGAAGACGCCGCCTCCCTCGAAGCACCGAAGGGAGCTAATGACAATAGTGTTCTCCATGAGTCTTTTCCACAGGGCTGCTCTTTTTGAGTTGTCTCGTGGGGAAAGTGAGGGATTGCAGTAAAATCCATGAAAGATGATACAACTGTCTGCTGAGCAGCCCAACCATCCTTTGGTTTCTTAGGAATGTTCTAATGTTTGTGGTAGTTGCAGTAAGGTAGTGCTCTTCTTGGGTATTAACTGGTTGCCAGAGCTCGCTCTTTTGGTGGTAGCTTTTACACTGGTTAATTCAAGAGGTGATCATTATATGCCAGGGTCTCTGCCTGCTAGATCTGGGAGTGCATTTGCTTTGTGGCACAAGGATGTGTCTGCTCTTCCCTGCTGAGCATTTAGATGGGCTGTTGGGCTTGTGTCACAGCTTTGGTAACATGCTTGGTGTCATATTCATTACCTCTAATGCAGATTATTAGAAGATAGGTTTTTGCACTTGCTTTTGACTAACTGTGCAGCAGAAAGATGTAACTTGTATGAGCTTGCTTTTTTGTTTTAATTTTTTAATTATTTTTAAGGAGTTCCACTGCTAAGCAGATTGTTTCTTATTCTGATATCCATCTTCTAGGCTTCCACGTTACATTGCAGTGTTGGAATTGCTTCTAGTGAGCAAACATTTTCGTATCCAGAACCACCAAGGCATGGAAACCTTTTCTCTTTCAAAAAGGTATATATTTCACCACCCTTAGCTCATTCCTAAAGTTGTAGGTCAGACAGGGAGTACATTCCTGCCTGCCTTTAGAATATCTGGCTTTCAACCTGGCTAGATATCTGATAAAAATTTACAGGATTCTTCCAATTTGATATCATGCCAGTACTGCTCCCACGAGAAAGTTGGCTTTATTCAAGGGAGGAAAAAAAAAGAAAAAAAAGATGTTTGGACTTGCTTTGGTTTCTGAAGAAAGGGTGAGGTTGTCCTAAGTACAGTTTTATTCGGCCCAACTTCAGACTGTGGAGCTCAGAACTCCCTGTTGTATCTTGTCTCCTCATTTTTCTTTCCTGAAGCAAAGATGTAAAGTGCCAGGCGTTGAGCAGCATGCATTTGAAAACGATGTCTGAATTTTGTGAAGTAGTACATGGGCTCTTCATCCGTCATTAACTTAGTGTGCAGAACAGACAAGAATCCTGCACCTATCTAGCATGAATTTTGATTAGCTTATTGAAACTCCTTTATTATTTAAGAAGGAAAAAAAAAGGTTTCTGAATCAATAAATAGATGCAACAGCTCTGAAAATATTCCTTAATTTAGCATAAGCTTTCCTTTAAAAGCTTTCCTTAATTTCCTTTAGCATTTAGCAACAGGTTGTTAAACCGAAAAAAGATATTGGACAAAAAAAAAAGGTTAACTGTTCTTTTCTAACATATTTTTGCTATTTAGGTTGAGGTTGCTTCTGGAATCCTTGATAAAATTCAGCTAACAATACTGAATTATATTTGTATAAGATGGCTGCTGCCACCAAAAACTGATAAAGTGGCCTTTTGAATAGATGCTTTCTTGATTAAATAAAATCAATAAGTCATTTCAAAGAACTTAATTGACTTAATTCAAGAGCCTCAAATGTTTAGTTCCCATTAGTTTAGCAAACAGCTTAGATGACCTGGGCTAATGTTATTCTGATGAATGTTATTATATATGAACATATGTTATTAACATATATGTTATTCTGCTGAATAACATCTGTTCACAGCCATGTCGAAATACCAACTTTTTTTTTTTTTTCAAAGTAGTTTTTAGCATTCTTTTCTTTGGTGACTTTGCACGTATTCTCCATATGATACTTATTCTGATTCCTAACAGTTCTTGTTGTTTGCACTAGTAGCCGAACGGATTATTAGAAGTCTACATGGGAGAGGAAAAAAAAACTCTTTGAGTTTGTGTTGATAGACGAGTCATAGAGTCATTATGGTTGGAAAAGGCGTTCAAGATCATCAAGTCCAACCGTAAGTCCTTTATGCTTATTAAAGAGCTGGAATGTCCTAGAGCCTGGGCAGGTTAGTTTATTATCCACAAATTTCAACTAATGTGTTCTAAAGTGATTGTCATGTAATTTGTGCCCAGAGCTTTTATTCCTCTCATAATTTTTAAATGAAGATAGTGGGATAGGTCATGTTAATTGGATACAACACTAGTAAATAGTTGTTGTTGAAGAGACCTTGCATTTAGCATCTCAAACACTTGCAGTTTCACTTGTGAAGTGGGCTCAAAATATCCTTTTCCCCCATTATTTAGAAGGATGTAAGTAATATTTTCAGATCTGTGTGCTTGAAGTATGACATTTTTCATTCGTGTATAGGGAGGACAGAGACAGATTGAAAGCCCAGCTGGTGTCATGGAACACCCCCAATCAATTAACACCTGGAAATGAGATGCAGATCATATCCATTTTAAAAGGCTGTTATGAGGATCAATATTAAATGGCTTGTGATGCTGCTTCCGAGGTGGTTCTGGAAGTGCAGAGTATTATGCTGTGCTTGACAGAATGTTCTGGGATGGAATATGCTAATCTAGCAAAAGTGTAAGAAAATACTCCAAGTGGTAACATGAGAGAGATTCTTGTACTGGCATAGAGAGATATTCCTGACAAAAGAAGAATTGTTAAATTGGGACAAAATAATCACTGCCACAAGATATGTGCACTGTCAGAACATGTGCAACAGCTCGGCAAGGTTATGGTCAAACCAGATTGTTTCCTTACAGCAATATTCATTTCTGACACCTTCCCTTCATTACTCCCCAGGCAGCCAATGTAATGTAAGTACTGTCATTATGGCTGTTGCATCCCGCTTCTATTGTGACCGTTACTGCAACATTAATGAAAAGGTATAGTGTGACTGGCTCCAAGAAATAATGCTTGGTGTGATTCAGCCTCTTGGAAACAATTTTCTAAGGAACAGCATTTTGTTTTCAGAGCCAAAAACTGAATTAAATCCTTGATGCCCATCTATTAAAAGTGAACAATAAATTGAAGGATTCATATTATGGTTTTAGATTGTCACCTCGTAGCATATTTGTATGAGCTGATGTGATAGGGTCTTCTGGAGGAAGGAAACAACAAGAATTAATTGTAATTGTGATCACTTACACTTCAGTGTGCGTGTTACTGTGATTTGTTCGCTCCAGCTGTTAACTAGTTGCCAATCTGAGTGTGTTCTGATCAGGGAATGACTTAATCCTTTAGTTTATTTTGCTTTTTGTACTTAGTGGTCGGGTGGCACAGTGTTCCTCCCTACTGGTTAGGATGAAGAAATGGGAGGATGAAAAACTGGGATTCAACCCCTGCTTTAGGCTTTTGGTTGGTCTGGACCAAGACACTTAGTTTTTGAGTCCTGGTTTCTTCACTAGTAGCAGGGATTTGTGCTTTCACTCAACCATGGAGCTGCTGGCATGTCTGGCTGCTGCTTATGAAATGGTTTGAGACCCTTTGAGGAGCTTTCCCCTACCCCTGAAGAGCCTCAGTTCATGCAGGAGGGATCAAATGAATGAGGAAGGTTAGGAGAGTAAGGGAGGTGACCAATGGTGCTACAGAAGTGGCTCAATATCAGGAGAATCCTATAAGTAATGGAGGTTTGTGGAATGCTCCAGGAGCACAGCACAAGTGTGTTAGCTGGCTGAGAGCTGCAGTGGGAATGGAGACGTAGGGAAGAGCTGTGGGTTTTGACCAGCTGTGAATCCTGATGTGAAGGTGCCTGTAGCCCTGGGGAAGGAGCCAGTTGTGTAGCAGCCTGAAGAACTAAGATGTGAAGGAGATGATTGCTCCTAAGTAATCTCCTGAGGTTGCTGGGGCACAGGGCAGGCTCTGTGATGGATTTTGTGCTGTTTGAAGTTGACTGGACGCTAAAACGGTGAATATAAGCCATAGATCTCAGTAAGCAGAACTGCAGCAGCCCAGAAATACCCTTGTTTAACGAAGCTTGGGGGAAAAAATTGGATGAAAGGAGCTCCTTGAGGACTCTGGAGGTATGAACTTCCCCTTCTAGTGATACTTCAGTGATAAAACAAAGGTAACTGGAGTACTCTGCCAGTCTTAGCAAGGCTGGAAGCCCAGAAAAGACTTGGCCATTCTGCTTTTTACGCAGCTAACAATTCTGTGCAGCTGAGAGAGAGGTTGTACTGGGAGTCATGCATCTTTCCTACAGCTACTGCTTACTGCAGTGAACTCTATCTGCCTATGTAGCCTGAAGCACCAGAGCAAACTGCTGCCACCCCTACGAAATCCAGCATCAGTTTGGTGGAGAAACTGCGGAATGTGTAGGATACCAGGATTCCACTGACCTTAAACTACATTTTATTTCAGATGATAAAAGTCTTTGGCAGTTTGGAATCCAGCTGTAACAGAGACAAAGAGCTTAGGCTGTTTTCTGCTTTCAATTGTGAATGACTTGGGGAAGAACTTATCAGAGGAGGCAAGGCTGAGTCAAAACCTTTTTATTTATTTATTTATTGTACTGTGCCCTTGGGATAAAGGAAGAAGGCTCTTTGTGACAGCCATAAATAGCAAAGAGGCTCGTGGCTAGGAGACCCTTGGTCATGGGAGGATCTTCAAGCTGAGGCTTTTCTCATGCCAATGTTATCTTCCCTCGCCTAACCCTGGTAGGTATTTCCTGGAGTGTTGTTGAGCCTCACGGCAGGTTTTTGCAGGCGTTGCAGGGTGAGTTTCAACAACAGGTGGGAATTGTTTGTGGTGTCTGAGGTTTGCAGACAGCTGCTGGAAGTTGTTCTGGTCAGATGTCATCGCGCTGGGGAGGATTGCGAACCTCGTTCTGTGGTGATCTCCACAACCCCCTTGATCTTGTTGGGGGCAAATAATTGGCAAAGGAGATTTTGGTTAAAGATGATCCTGCTGTCAGGACCACCTCAGTACCTCAGAGATCAGAGAAGATCCCTAGGAAATGCTAAGGCTTTAGAGTCCTACAGCTGCATTTTAAATCTAGCTTTGTGAGAAGGAACAAGTTTTTCTTCATTTTGGGGAAGAAAATTGCTCTGTGGGTCTCATGGGTACAACAGTGTTCAAACTTCAGTCAAATGCTGTGGATATGAATAAAAAAGCATTTAGAGGAGAAAATACTCTTGAAAGTTCCCAAGAGAGTAGGTGCTTACCTGTGTGCAAGTAGGTATCATTTGACTTCTTAATGCCCAAGCCCAAGGGATTCTGGAATTAAAACAGTAGTGTCATGTTGCTTAAAACTTCCCTTTAATCTACCTTTAAAGAAAGATTTGATGTACAGAATTCCCTGAGGTTCTAAATAGTGTGGTGTGTGTTTTCCTTTCTTCTTTTTTTTTCCTTTAACAAGGTGTTTTTTATAGGTCCCGTGTTTGTGCATTGTAAGTAATTAAACTCTTTCCTAAACCATGTTAATATTAGGGCTGCATTCAGACATTCACCCCAGTTGAGGTCGTGCAAGGACGTGAATAGCTTTCCAGGCACAAAATTAACTATTTTCTAGAGGAAAATGCTCTGCTATTGTGGGTGCAAATTGGAGAGTGGGGGCTAGGATGGACTGAAGGCCCTTCTTTCCTTTCCACTTCATGCAGGTACTAATTGCAATACCACTACTAATTACATAATTACAATAGCGTTTTCAGCAGGAGCACTGGGGTCCTTAGCTTTGTAGTAAAACTGTGGAGGTGCAGAAGCATCTGAAAGATATGCTGGTGGTTCAGGATGCGCCTCAGCCACCAAGCCAAACGTCGCTTTGATGCAGATAACTTACCAGGCATTGACTGTTGGCCTGTGTAATATGTCACTTTAGTGCTAATACTTAGTGGATGGACAGGTCTACCACATCATGCCATTAAGACACCACCACGGCAAAGCTAGTCACTTGTATGGGCCACCCCCTGCCATATTTTGTTTTATTTTGGAAAAATGCAGTGTTCTGGTGTCTGCTAACTACTGCTTGTTATAAAGACCAGTGTTGCCTGCGGCCTGACTCCTCAAGACAAGGCCCTGAAGGGACGAGCCTCCCGGCCAACCAAGGTTGTTTGCTGCAGGGTTTCTTATCGCACCGCAGTGCTCTGCTTCAAGGTGACAGGAGGCGCGTCCCACGGTCCCCCTTGGAACAACACGCGGTGTTTTCCCGGCTGTTCCCGGGGTGTTGGGCAATGCTGGTGCTTGAGGTGCCCTGTGTGGGACGTCATTGCAGCCTACGCCAGCAGCAGCTTGCCTTGCAACCCAAGGCCGCCGTGCCTGTCTCAGCCATGCTCTGCGGCCACCTCTGTGTTGCCTCCAGCACGGCCATGGCTTTGGGGTGGTGCCTCGTGGAAGGGTGTCCTCGTGGGGTGCTGGTAGCCCCGTGCTCCTGAGGTGGAGCCTTTGCTGGTTCTGGGCTGTGGGGCTCGGGGCTGGGCTGGGGCGGCCGCCCGGGGGACGGGGCCGCGGGTGATGGCGGCCGCCCGCCCTGCCACCCCTCCCCTCCCTCAGGGACCCCCGGCCCCTCGCGGGAGAAACGGCCCCGGCACTTTTGTCTCGCCTCATGTGCGCCTAAGCCAATGGGAGCGCCCCTTACGTGATCGACAGCTTCTCCGCCAATCAACAACAAAGGGCTCGAGCGTCCCGGAGAGGCCAATCAGCGCCGAGCAGACGTATTTCTTCACCAATAAGGCTTCATGAATGGGGCAAGGCGGTGTGGAGGAGAGTGTGAGGCGGGCCAAAGAGGGGAGTGGCGGCCTTCGGACCAATAAGAATCCGGGCTCTGGTTTGAACAGTCCAATGAGTTGCTCATAAAGGGGCGGGCCTTCAGGTGGGTATAAAAGGCGTGGCCGGTGCGGGCGGCGGCCGCAGTTGTCACCGGCAGCAGCAAGAGGCAGGGCCTGAGGAGGGAGGGCGCCCTGGTCCCGGGACCGTCACTCCCCGCCGGCCTTCACGGGAGCCCCTTCCTCCGCCGCCTCCACCCCTGCCGCCATGACCACCACCACCACCTTCTCGGGCATGGACCCCAGTGGCAGGAACAGCTCCAGGTCCGGCGCGCTGGCTCGGTGGCCGTTGGGACCGTTGGTGCGGGCGCGGCAGGGCCGTCGCTGCCCGCCCCATGAGGCGCCGGGGGCCGCGCGGGCGGGCCGCCTTTCTCCCCGCTCCTCTGGG
>NW_020455710.1:571901-621569 GCF_003342845.1 Nothoprocta perdicaria
CCCGCAGGGAGCCTGCCCGGCGCCTGGCGGTGCCCCCCGCGGCGCAGGGGCTGGAGCGGGGCTCCCGCTTTGGGGTGAGGATGCGGGGAAGGGGGTGAAAGCGCTGCAGAGGGGGCGGGGGGAGGCGCGGGAGCCCCAGGGCGCTGCGCCCGAGGGAGCCGCCGGCTCCGGAGAAACAAAGAAAACTTGACAAGTGCGTGGGGAGCAGAAGCGCGGGGTGTCCCGCGCCCCGCGGGGGGCTCCGCGCAGCCCCACAGCCCCACCACTGCCTCTTCCAGGGAGATTTTTTTTGTCCTAACAAAGCAGATCCTTCCCATTTGCTTTCGGGGCTTATTTATTTATTTAAATCTTTGCAGCAGGGGTGCTCCCTGGGTGGAGCTGTCTGGTCTTCAGCAACTATCGCTAGGGAGCAGGGGCAATTTTCAGAGCAGCTCTTTGCTTCCAGTGTCAGCTGTTGCTTTGATGGACACATGTCACACCTCAAGCTAGGGAGAGGTTCCTAATCTGAGCTGTCAACCTTTAGCTGGGGTTGGCAAGAACAATTATTTGTATTTGACAATATGGGAGTGGGGATTTTCTGCTTTCATTGTCTCTTAATTTCATTGAGCATATGGAAAATGTGTGATATCAAAGTGCTGGTTTCACTGCTCTGGTGCAATAAAGGTGATGTGAATAGTGGGAACAAGCCTTCCTTTGAGCACACTGCCCTTCAAACTCATAAATGCAACAGATGTGATGAAGAAAATAAGTCTCCTATAGAAGAATGCTTTGTCTGGAGGAAGATGAAATGGAGTAATTCAGCGCCATTGTACCAGAACCCCTGTTTCAGAAAGGAGAAGCAAGTCAGCAAAAATGTTTGAGGGTTTTAAACCTATTAGACAGACTACTGGGATCCTCCCACTAGCTGCTTTTTTCTCCTCAGGCAGAGGAAACAGACCCTTTTCCAGCTTGTTTTGGCCTTACTTGAAAGCCTTGGATGCCTTGAATGCCTGGCTCTACTGGTATGCCCCTATCTCTGACAGTTGTGATAGTGCTCACACGGCTGGTCTTATGAATTGCTGTAATTCGGCTGGATATGCCCTGGCTTTCCCAGCTGCCACATCAGCCTGGTAAAGATCTCATGCCTAAGAAAACCAGATCTGAAGGAATTCAGCTTTCAAGAACTTGTTCTGGTTCGTTTCTGTAAGTTGAAGAGTAAACCATAATACAGCTCATTAAGTATGACGTAGGCTGCTTTTTTAGCTATCTAAGAGCAGCTCACTGCTAGACTTAGGGCTTATTCTTGCGGCTTTATGTATATGCCCTAGAAGCTATAAAACAGCTTAAAGCTGTTAAAGTTCAGACTAGTAACACGTTTGCAGACTTGAAGGTTTTTCAGACTTGAAGGTTTTTCAGACGAAACGAATCCAGACAGAGGCTGGAGTCCAGACGTCAGTGGTGCAATCAGTCCCTTGGCTCGTAAGCTCAGCTTCAGTCTCCGTTCTACTGCCAATTTGAAGATTAGCACATTGGCTTTCATATTATTATTATTATTGGTTGTTCATAGTTGGGAAGCTGGGTTTTGATGTGTCCACATGTAATTTTTTTCTAAGATCAGTAGTGATTCTTCTGGCCATGGAGTGAAGCAGAGACACAGGTGGAGCATGAGATTTTTGCTTTTGATAAATCAAAGAGCACGAAGAGTAGTGGTAATAGTGTCTGGACTGAATATTGGCAAGCTTTGGACTTTCTCGTTATATACTGAAGACGTGACATAGCTGGTATCATTTGTTAAAAGCCAGTGCACGACATGGTTGCCTCAAGTTGTTTCTATTTGGGTGAAGTTTAGCCCATATGACTGTAGTCTCTCTCTTACAAGATCCAACAACTTTCTTTGTGTTCTCATTTTAACTTTGCTTTATGTGTTGCTTATATGCTGCTTGTTAGTGCCGTGGTTTAATTCTTGAAATACAGAGTGGGTAAATGAGCATCTTTCTCCAGAGTACTGCGCCCTCCTGGAGGTGGCTCCAACTTCTCACTGGGTTTTGATGAGCCAAAAGAGCAGCCTGTGCGAAGGAACAAAATGGCATCCAGCATCTTTGGAACTCCTGAAGAAAACCCACCTTCCTGGGCTAAATCATCGGGTAAGGATGTAGTGCTGCATTTCTGTATCTGCTGACGGCATTGATTCATTTTGGCTTTTGGCCTGAAGCTGCTGGAGGCTGAGTATGGAAACCTGGGCTGAGTTCCCACTTAGAAGTTTACTGCTATAAGTGATATATAGTTGTAAGGGTTCTTTGTTGTTTCAAATTACTTCTAAAGTGGTTGTTGTTGTTATGAGTCCAAATCTTGGGCATAGGTGTTATAAATAAATAGCCAGGGGAGTTATATTTTGGATGCAATTGCTTCAAGGTTATCAAGGTGTAGTAAGGCAAACTTGTTTCCTACTTTGCAGAGTAGTGCTGATTGGTCTTGAATAATCAGAGAGAGGAACTACAGTTGTGTAGAGTACTTGCAGCTGGGAATCAGCTTCTGGTTTTGCCAAGCACTTCCAGGGTAGCCTTGTGATCCTACCTGCCAACTCTTTAGATGATAATCTCCACCAGCTGAGGTGCTCTTGTAAAACAGTAATTCATGAGTAATTCATGATATCTAAAGGCCCAGAATAGGATCTTGGTAGGGCAAGGCTCAGTGCAACAGCAATGAGACTTTGGCTGTGTATGATGTGCTTTCTCAGTTAGTTTATCTTGCAACCTGATTGGGCTCCATGTCTGCTCATAGGGGCTAAGCCAGGTGAAGTCAGAGAAGACTGTGAGTCATCTGGACCACAAAGAAGAAACTCAACTGATGCAAACTGCGGAGACTTCGTAGATCCGAAGGTCAGTACCCTCCTTAGGGAAAGAGTGAGGCCGTGTCACTTTGCTCTCCGATGTGAGCATGTAAATGCCAGTGATGAAGCAGTTGAATGCACCCTGCAGCATTTGAAGCTTTTTTGGTCCCTTTCTGTTAAACCTGTACTTTTCTGAAGGTTCCCTTTTCCATGTGATGGTCACACAGCATGTGGATGAAATGCTGCAATTTCTTAACTCTGCTTACTGATGGGGACAATAATGAAGTAGCATTATGTCTAGCTTTAGTCGTATTTGTGTGTATTTTTTCCCCTTCACAATTACACCCAATTAATTACATGTGGTTGTATTACTTTGCAAGCATATTAGTTTCTCATCCCAACAAGTCTCTACTCCAGTAACATGTTTTAATTGTGCCACTGCCCATAGTAATTAACACATTTGATGGCATCATTATGAAAGCTATTTACTTGATGCCAGTATGGGGTGTGATTTGAACTGTTAGCATGGCTTATGCTTGGTGTAGGGTGAGATTTTTTTTGTGGTGGTGGGAAAAAAAACTCCAGAGAAATAAAAAAAACAGAATCTGGTAATTTCTTCTGAACATAACAAAACCTAAGGTTTACCTAAGACTGGCTGCACCTGCATAAACAAATTCTAGAGATGATAGTGAAATCCTGGTGCCTTAAAGTTGTCAAACTTTCGGTTTTCTGAAAAGAACTGGAAAGGTAAATTGCCACCCTCAAATCTTGTGGCAGGGCCTTTTGCCTCATGGTTCATAAGTAAGTTTTGTTTCAAAAATTAGCATCAATCATTACATTAACCCATTTTGGTATAAGTGGGCTCTTTGAGCCACAAATTTGTTTTTCCGTTGCATGAAATGTCTTGTTTCAGTTTAGCAAACATAGATTAAATTTATAGCTGCTACCGCATAATAATAAACTGTTTAGTCTAATTCTATTATCTGCTTAATTGTATTACATACTCTGTGGCCTGTGGTTCTCAGCTTTGCAAATGGGCTTCTTGTAATGCAGAATAGTTTAGTTTTATTACATAGTAGTTACAGCTATGAACAGCAGTAGCTGGACCTAAAGTCCTGTAGTCCAGCTTGAGATCTAAGGGAATATATTTACATGACATTTCTGACTGCTGCAGTTCTGGAATGTAATTAACAGTGTTAAATCCGTGGAAGTTACTAACTCCATGACACTGAGGAGCTGTGGGTGCTGCAGGTGGACTCTGTGTCATGTAGCAGTCTGTGTTTGAGCAGATCTAGGTGAAAAATGTTCACCTGCTTATGTAGCGAAGGAAATTTTATCAGTCATATTGCTGAAGACTAACTTATTTCACAAATGAATTAAAATACCAACATAGGAGAAATGTTCTTGGTCTTACTTACAGATAAATAAAATAGTACCTTGCTGATTAAATTTAAAATAAAATGTTTTCCTGCTTTACTGTGGGTAAATAATTCTTGATGAAATTAAATTAGTCACTCAGTAAGAATTAGTGCTGCCAAACCCATAATGTTAGTCTGCAGAAATCTCTGCAGAATCCACCATGCTGCTCTGATACCTGACCCAAGAGGCTGTCGTTTCCTTGGTGTGCTGTTGGTCCGACAGGACCGGGGGGGTCCGACCAGCTCTGCCTGTGCCACTGTTGCTTGTTTGGTCATATTCTGTAGCACTGAGAACTCTCCAAATGGAGTGGAAAATACATTATGAAATTGGAGATCTAATGCTTCTCTCACTCTCTTCTAGGGAGGAGATGGTGGTGTTGAAACTTCTGGTGAGTAACTCCTTGGACTGTCTAAAAAACCTTTTGCAGTTACGCTGTCTCTTTCTCAAGAGAATATGATCTAGGGTAATAGAAATGATCATGTATTTGGAGGGAGAGGGCTTGGGGCTGTCCCTCAAGTCCTTCAATAATGCCCTGTCTCCTTCAGTGGAAGTGTTGCAATGGGGAGATGCAATGAAATGTCTCTGTTGGTCGTCAAGTTAAAAAAAAAAATCCCATTTAAAACAGACACATGACTTTTATAACAGTCAACTTAATGGCTTGTAACATAGCAAGTTTCCTTTTTGCTGTTGTCTTCTGGTTGGGGAATAATCAAGAACAGCTAATGTATCTGAAAATGTCTGTGTTAATGAGCTTTTAAGTTCCTCACTTTTAAAATGCCTATTTTAGCCAAGTAAATGCATGTGCATAATTTATTAAAAAGAGGAACTTCCGCTTAGCAGCATGAGGGTTTTTTCCTAGCTCTGAGGCTGGAAATCTCTCCTTCGTAAGATCCACATAAGAATAGCTTACTTCCTGATGCAAGGAATGTGTTTGTTGACAGAATACTCTGCTCAGTGCTACTTTCAACACCTATGACTTGTGGCAGATGAATGAAGCTATTAGCAGTTCCCTATCCTGAAAGGACTTCTGCTGGGAGTGTGACATTTTTTTTTCTAGAACACTTTATAACCACTTTTAAGTGCTATCTGTGACCAAAACAAGTCCTGCCTTTAGCAAACTGTGTCTTTCTGACCTGAATTAGCACTGTAATGTGGGCTGCTAGAGTCTGTGCCTCAAGTAGCAGGATGTGGTTTGACAGGAGAAATAAACAGATCTGAGGGCTTGGCTTTTAGAGCTGTTTACCCCCCCAGCTCTCCGCGGGGTCAGATGACAGCCTGCAAGCAGCGGTGTGACAAGAGGAGATGGCATTAGAGGAAACGGAAATTGGGCTGCCTGGTTTAACAATAGCTGGTGACTGACACTTTGAGTACAAAACAACATTCCTGACTCCTGGATAAGTTCTGATTTTCACAGGCATAGTGTTCATTGGCCTTCGGTTTTGTTTCTGGTAGGTAACAGTGGAGGAAGTTCTTGTCAAGTAGGAAGTAAATGTTTGCTGGGAGGTGAACTGGAGTCGTGTGCTCCCGTGGCCACGTGTCTGAAGATGAGCAAAATAAAATGAAAACAGCAGGCAAATGTCTTTGACTTGTGTAGTCCCACTGATAATATGGAGGAAAGAACCGAAAACTAACAGCTCCCTGAAATGGTGTTTTTGATGGATATCTGAGAATCTTGATGAATTAGAAAATCTATTTTTCCTTTTGATTGCTTGTATCTTTGCTTAGTGGAGTATGGAGTCCTGCTGAATTGGCTGTGTCATTTCACCGCTTGATAATCCTGCTGTGTGAAATGGCAGATATGAGTTAGTGAATATTGTAGTTGTTGCACGTGTGATTCTTGTACTTGGTGCTATGTAGCTGTTTCCTGGGTCGTCTTCAGATAAAAGCTATTTGCTTAGAAGTTCGCAGCATAATTAGTCTCTGTAACCAAAAGTTGTTTTTTGTTCTCAGTTCAGTATTTATTTTCCATGTGTAGCTCAAAAAACAATGCCAAGTGGGAGAAGCGTATTTATTAATCTTAACTGCCTAGAGCAAGAAAATCTGTTCCTTTTGCAGAAGTGCTCGTGCTTCATGTTTAGAAGCTGTGCATCAAGGTTTTTAATTGTTTGCTGTATATAGCTAACAAATTATTTCAGAAATGTTTTTTTGATAATGAAAGAATTCTAACTTTTGATCTGATCTTACTGCCTTTTATCATTTTAGTTGGTTATTAGGTTAGCAAACTGCTGTAACTTAAGTGGAGGGTACTAATGTGTATATCAGCTGGCTAAATGAGTCTGCAAAATTGAATAGGAACTACTTAGTGAGCCTCTTGTGCTAGTTAATTCTTGCTTCTTTAGTGATTCGGTGAGTGCTGAGTACTTAATGAATGTGACTAGCTGAGGAGAACTAGACAGCCCCCGATGGACTGTTACCATTGACTGCATTTGCATGAGAGACGAGAAGGTGATGTGTGGCTTTCAGTGGGCAGATCATCACCATGAGCACTTCATAGTTCTCATAAACTGCCTGCTTAAAGCATAAAACAACAGGGCATTCAGCGCTGTGAATAGTGGGCTTGGCCACAGTTCTGGGCTTGCTGAGTAAGCAGGCAGTGCTGTGCATGAGTAGCAGAAGCTTCAAGTTTACAGACCCTAGAACTGGCACTAACCCTCTTATTTGGGGCCTCTTTGGGTTAAGGATTCTGGTAAAGGATCTACAGTGTAGGTTATCTCTGGCTCTATGGAGACTGTAACAAGCTACTGGAATGCTAGGAGTGAGTGAGTTTAGATGCATAGGATTCAGTAGCCGTAATGTCTGTGGATTTTCAATGTGTGTGGGTTTTCAGAGTTTCTGATAAAATTCTACATCCAATTTTATTAAACTGAGTAGCTGTGAAATTGGAAGAAAGGTGCCCCTGTGGATAAGAAGCAGACAAAAGTAAACAGCAGAGGGTAGGGCTTAGTCGTTGCTACTTGGGTTGGAAAAACGAGAGGTGGGGGACAGTGCTGGGGTCTAGTTTTATTCAGTGTCTTCATCTGTGACTTGGAAAAGGCAATGGACAGTGAAATCTGTCCGTTTTGTGAGTGATACTAAGCTCTTTCAAGTAACCAAGTGTGCTGATGGCGACAGAATCTCCCTGCCTCGACTAAAGGTAGGCAGGCAAAAGGGCGCCAGGATAGTTCTTGGTGTAGATAAATGTAAAGCAAGTCTTCTGGAGAAAAATAATCTAAATCACCCCAGTTATGTGTTCAGCTTTGTGTACCAGTTAACTTGGAGGTCTTTCTTGAGCCTTGTTCCTGGCAGCTCTCCTTCTCCTGAAGCCATTGGCTCAGTCTTTGTATGAAGCCAGTAAAATGTTGGATGTCATCAGGAAAAGAACTAAATACAAGGTGTAATTTTGCCTCTGTAAGTAACAATAAGCCCTCATTTTGAGCTGTGCTTGCAGTCCTTGCGTAATGCTGTAGCCGGTGTGAAAAAGGGGCAGAGGAGGGTAATGGAAATGATCAAGGGGTGAAGCTTTTTCAGTTGAAGGAACCTGAGGGGGAAGGGGACCAAGAGTTGGGACCATCGTGAAGGTTGTGGTAAAGGCGAATGTGGAACTGTTTCACATATCTCCCAAAACAAGAACTAGCGACCATTTTGTGAAACTAAGATCTGTCAAAAATAGATGAAATACTTCATCATAAAGCTGGTAGGAAATTTTGGAAATTTCTGGCCTCGGGAGGCTGGAGGAAGACAGCACCAGAAGGTATGAAAAGGGATAAAAAGGGCAGGAGGGAGCTTCATTCAGCTAGTGAAGAGATATTCTCCTCCTATCTTGTTCACAATTATCAGGAGGAAACCCAGAGTTTTTTTAGGCTTTTGACTTTTAACTGATGGAGGTGATCTCTGAAAACATGTTCAGATGTGCTCCCTGTGCTCGCTAATTACCCGTTTGTCAGTGAATGTTACTAATTTGCTGCAGTATCTAAAGTGCTTCCTGGGAAGAATTCCGTGTGTGTCCTGTCTTCACTTGTGGTGTTTTGGAAGTATTTGAAATAGATGAAACTGTCATGTGCTTATTAAGAAATGCAGTATTTGAGCCTACCCATGCATGTTACTATGAGTTTTTCCTTACCCATATTCCACTGGAAGCATTATATGTGGGTCAGATGCTCTTCCCTTTAGACTCCAGGTATTAAACTGGGAAAGCTGATTGAATTTGAGCTCTTACAAGTACTGATGCTTTCAGAGCTTACTTTCCATTACGTGCTTAGACTCTAGTAAAAAATTATTAGGGTGGTCATGTGCTGACTCAGAACATGCACAAGACTTAATGGTAGCTGTTCATCAAAAGTAATTCGCTCACATCCCTTAATAGTAGCTGAGCGAATGTGACTCTTGAATGCCTGAAACCCAACTGTAAGGCATGACAGTCCATCTGAAAATACTTCAGACAGCTGGAAATCTGTCACACCAGCAGGTTGCAACAGCACCTTGAATGTAAGCCTGTAACCCTGGAGAACAATTTGAAAGAGTTGATCTTCTGTCTAAGCCAGAAAAGTCTCTGGCTTTCATCATCCACATCAAACACCTTAAAAGCTTCTTTTCTTCTAGAAAACACTGAGGCTGATGTAGAAGCTGCCCCAGGTCAGAATGAAGAAAAATCCCTGCCTGCTGCACCTGTTCCTAGCCCAGTAGCACCAGCACCTGCACCATCCAGGAGAAATCCACCCGGTGGCAAGTCCAGCCTAGTCCTTGGTTAAATCTTTCCTTTCCTGACTGTTCTGAACTCGTGTCTGTTTCTTTTCCCCCATGCTTGTGAACTGCACAACTTGAGCCTGACTGTACATCTCGAATTTCTTTCATTAAAAAGAAGCACTTTATGTACTCCATCTTTTTTTTTTTTTTTTTTTTTTTTTTTTTTTTTTATTATTAAGGGTTTTTTTTTTTTTTTTGTTTTTTCCCCCACTTCTGTCCTGTGTTCCCCCAGCTCTACTGGAAGTGACATGAGTGTTTTCTAGTGATAGACTCGAGGGGAAGCTTTCTGAGGTATAGTGGTGTATTTCAAAGGAGAGTAGATTGGTTCTAAGTGTGCTTAGAGGGTTTTTGTACTGAGATTTTTAGTACCCCTTAGCTTTACAAGGGTCTAGAATCCTGGTTAAAGAGGCCAGCAAACAATCAGCACGAGCAGTCCCTTCCTCCACACGGGAGCATCGGTGACCTAAAAGGCTTCAGTGGTGACTTCATGTGGTAAATGCCTTGAGTCCTGCTGTGCCATATAAAACATAAAGTGATTAGTGTACACCACGCTGCCTTTAACGAGAAATAACTTGATATTGGACTATTATGATGCAGGGTACGTGCCAAATAGAGGGCTGATGACCAGAGCCGCCTGTCCTAATGCTAGGAGGGGATTTGGGTATAAACAGACCTTATTCAGTAAGGGTGGAGTGGATCAGATAAGTAAAAATTACAGGGCATTTTTTTTTTTACAACTGACTCAATGCTGTGCATGATCATGCTGGTGCTTGACCATGAGGTGAAAATCTCATCCTTTAAAATGTGTGTTGTAATTTCACAAAGCTGGACTGTTGCTTAAAAGTAAATAATATAGAAATTTTGAAGCAGTGTTTCCTGTGTGGGTTTTATTTCATGACTTTGGTTCAGCTTTGTTCGCCCTGGTTCTTGGCTTGGCCTGCCTGCTGTAGCAGGAGGAATGGTGGAATGTGGCAAGAAGTGTTTTCCACCTTAACATAAGTGGAAGGTGGCAAAAAGGGGGAGTTCTTAACGTGTCTTGAGGGCACCATCACATGGTTCCTTGGAAGAAGAAAGTGTCTGACTTACTGCTGCATTTTTACCTTTTAGAACAGAGATACGTAGAACATGAATTTGTAAGTGTTTTATTCAACATTTTTTCCTCTCAAGAAAGCAGGGTAAAAGGAAGTTTCTTTCATGAAAATATATTGTGCTGTTGTCACCCTTCCCCTAGAAAAGAACAGTACCTAAAAATACTCCGACTTTCCTAGTAAGTTTTGGAGCAGCCCTAGCCTGAGGTGCCTAACCTATAAATCTGGGTTTGCTCCAGTGTGTGCCCTTGCTCTCCTGCAGCTGGGACTGTTCTTCCTTGTAGCTGGCATTAAATGCTGTAGGACTTCGGGCACATGCAAATCCTGTCCCGTTTCACAAATCCCAGAAGGGTTGAGGTTGGAAGGGACCTCTAGAGGCAGTCCAAGCTGCCCCAGAGGAGAGCGATAACCCTGCGGTTCCTTTGCAAAGCCCATGAGCAGCAGGACTCGCTGCTGCTCTTGAGCATGCAGGAGCTGTGGGCTGCAGAGCGGTCCCGAGCGCCCTTGGATCTGCAGCTCGGACTCGGCGCGGCAGCACCGGAGGAGGAAGAGGAGGCGCTTGATCCGCGCGCACCGAACGCGCTGGGGCTCCCACGTGGAGGCCGGGGCGGAGCTGGCGGCCGCGCCGCACTGCGCTGAGGCGGCCGCTGTGGCGGCATGGGCAGCGCGGCCGCCCCGCTGCGCGTGCTGGTGGACATGGACGGCGTGCTGGCCGACTTCGAGGGCGCGCTGCTGCGGGCCTTCGCGTGCCGCTTCCCCGGCGAGCCGCGCGTGGAGCTGGCGCAGCGCAGGGGCTTCTCGGTGCGCGAGCAGTACCACGGCCTGCGCCGCGACCTGGCGGTGAGCGCGGGCCGGGCTGCGCCGTGGCCGGGACTAGGCTGCCCCCGAGCGCGGCTGGCACCTCCGTGGGGCACGCTCCTGGTCCTGGGACTGACGTGGGGCACGCTCCTGGTCCTGGGACTGACGGCCAGGGGGTGTTTGGCCTCTGTCTTTTTTTCTCCCACATTTGTTTTTCTTTATGATTTTTCTTTCCCCTTTTTTCTCTCTCCTTTTATCCCCTTCCTTTTTTTCGCGCTCTTTTTTCACTCTTCCTTTTTTTCTCTCTCTCTTTTGTCCATTTCTTTCTTTTTTCCCTTTTTTCCCTCTTCCTTTTTTCCCCTTTCTCTCTTTTTTCCCCCTTTTTTAGTCACACCACAGCATTGTTTCATGCAAACAGACTTAATTTGTACAGTCATATATATTCTATAATTAGCAACTTCTTCCAGGGGGATTGCCAGCCTTTACAGGGGGACGTGTGTGGAAATTGAGTGGTTTTGTGGCAGAAATAGCTGGCTGAGACTATTTACAAACGGGCATTTAGCCTGTTTGTTGTGTACTCGCCAGCCACCCTTGCTGTGCATCCGCTCTAATAACTTAACCTGCAGCTCTGCAAATGTTGCCTTGTCTCCCTAGCGAGGCAGGAAATGTAATATATGGGTTTTACACAGCTAGTTAAAACTCACTTCTCCACCTTTCCCTCTGCATGCACTGAGAAGCAATGGGTGCTGTAGGGAAGTGAACCAGGACAAGGTTGTAAAAAGCGTGTGGTAGAGCCCACATCTCTGCAAATTGTTGCTGTTTTTTTAACCAACGTAATGTTTGATAATGACTGGGTGGATATCGGAGTCAATTTTAAGACAAAAACAGCAGCAATCTAGACTTGACGCCTCCTTCCTGTTGCCACAAGATAATCAATGGTCTGTTAGAAAACATACTTTACTGAGAAGTTTGTCGCTAATTTTGAGATCTGGGATTGAGCCTGTAATTCTTCCTGTGGTAAGTAGTGACTCTTCACATCCATTTCTCTCCTGCTCTGTAGCTAGGGACAGACTGCTGCAAGTGTCACTGCAACTTAACTGTACTCTGTTAGTGCTTGGCAGCTGCCTCTTGAAACTTGAACTATTCCTTGCTTTCATTTTTTTCTATTTATGCACATAAGTTGATAATTACTTAATTTCACATTGCATTAGACATTTTCTTTTAAAAGGATTGTATAAAGACTTTACTGTATTTGCCTATCTGATCTCCGGTGTGTGTAGCAGTTCTGTTGAAAGGGATTTTTGCCTTACCCAACAAGTGTTCGAAATGTAATATTTGGGGTCAGTCAGGACTCAATGTCCCTGGCAGCAGCAAGAATTTCTGGAATTATCATATGTATTGAAAACAGGAAAGCTTGGTAAGGATGCAGGTTCTCCAGCTTCATATTTATCTCTCTGATGGAAGTTAATAAGGGAATTTCTCCTGGGCAGATGTTCCAGTAACTTTCCTTGCAGCTTCCTCTGAAGAAAATTAGGCTAAATAAACAGCAGAGCTGATTGGATCTGGTAGCTCTTGTATTTGTACAGCTGACTTCCTGAGGCAACCTGAGCAGCAGGATAATGGCTTGGAGAATTAGCAGATGGTTCCTCCAAGGTAGGACTGAGGTAAGAGCAGAGCAAGCCAAGCAAGGGAGGGATGAGAATGAGGAGGAGCAATTTATTTCCTTTTTCCATACACTTCTTTTGAAGAAGTGGCTTCTGGTTTTGCCACTATCAAATCACATTTCTTTTTCCATCAAAGCCAGGCTCTGTGTGTGTATCATGGTGGAAAGTTGCCAGTTTCTGCTGTCTTTTCTCTAGGATAAAAGAGCTTTTAGACCTAAGTCCTGATTCTGTAATTGAATCTTCTCGGAAAGGGCTCCAGGGAATTGTGGCTGAGGTCAGGGAGGCAGTGCATGGAAATGGAGGTCTGGGTAGACCTGATGGCTGTGCCTGCACTTAGGCTCCTTACCCTCTTCCCATCTGCCTGTGGAATCAGACAAAACTTCAAGCTTCTGGTTTTTTTTAATACTTTTTTGATATTTTTGATGACTTTTTGAGTATTTTGATAGCTGAATGACACTCATCTAATGCTGATAGCTTCTCATTGCTGCTTAATTGAAATGTTTTTTATGTTCACATGCCACTGGTGATACAGAGCCAGGAGCTCATCAGCTGGGCTATGACAGCAGTCTTGTATAACTTCTAGGCAAAGGCCACTTGTGGAAAAATGCTGGCTTGACACTTCTCAAGATCGTTATGTGAGCCCGGGAAATATAAAACTTAAATGCTTTGAGATAGAAGAGATAGTGGAAGCTCAACTTCTCTGCATCTGGTCCTGGGAGCACCCTCAGCCCTTGGTGCCGCTGGGGCGGATGCTGCTGTGCTCGTGTGATGGATTGTGCAATAAAAAGAGCTGTCTGCTCTGACCTGCACTGAAATGCTCTGATTTAACACAGGCCACTGAGCAGTCCCTGGTTAGCAATTTTTTAAATGAACCATCCAGAGTTGGATTCAAACCAATGAACTTCCCAATAATAAAAAGTGCAAGAACGTCTTTTTGGTATATTAAAAGACTGAGGACTAGAAGCCCAGGAATTGCCTGGAAACTGTGTTTTTCATTTTGGAGATCAAAGGTGCCGCTATATCGCAATAATATTAAATTCTCTTTGTTTATCTCGCTCCACTTTTGGCCGCTTTGGCCTAGAAAAACATTGTTTCTGCAGTAATCTTGTTTCCCTTCAACTTGCAATTGCTGAAGTGATTATAGCTTTAGAAATAACCTCCTTCCCCACTTGTTTGTCACGAGGGACTTGCCTGATCTATGCTGCATCCCAGCTGCTTGCACCGAAGGAAGCAGAGGTATCTACCCCTGCATTCCCTGCCACAGTGTTAAAACTCTTTCAAAGCAGACTTGGTGCTGCCACGTTACTGCACAGGAACAGCTTTTGCCACGGGAATCGAGATCTGCTGCCTTGATAACTTTTGCTTTAGTGTCTGATTGAAAAGCAGAGAGCAGCACAGCAACTTCCCTAACTCTTCCATCCCCTTTCTTCCCTGTTGTTTAGCCTTTTAGGATTAAAAAGATTAACACTAAATTCATGGCTGTATTGTCCTGGACCTTCTGCTGGAGACAATAAGCATAATTAAAATTGAGTTTGAGTATTAATGCCTATGCACTCATACCTGGTAAATTCCTAAACCATAAGCAAATTTCAGCAAGTGTGAGAGAGGAGCAGAAGCTTCGCTTATTTGTGCCTCGAGTTTTCATGAGAGTTTCATGATTATAGTAGCGAGGGACCTGTGGAACTATGAAATGGGGCTACCTTTGTGATGCTGCCCATGGACTGCATGACCAGGACGCGTAGCCAGGATCAGATCCGCCTCAGTGCTCTGAACAGCCTGCCAGGTAGTAGCTTCTCATTACTATGTCAAGGCTAAGGTGAGAAATACTGTCATGAGCCTTGATAGCAAGTATCAAGACAGTCTGTCTCTAAACTGCCGGTGTTGGAAGGCTGTTGCGCACCCAGAGTAACTGGACAACTGTTGGGCACAGAGCTCTGGTAAAAGCACGTGCACAGTTTGGTTAATTCTCCTTATATCTCTTGCAGGAGAAGGTAGCCAGTATTTATGAGTCACCTGGCTTCTTCCTAGGCTTGGATACAATTCCAGGAGCCATCGAAGCGATGCGGGAGATGATGCTTATGCCGGAGTAAGGACACTTTGTGCTATGCAGCCCTTCTCTGTTATCTCATGTGCTTTCCCTCGACTGCTAATAAGGACTGTTTCTTTTCAGCACCCAAGTCTTTATTTGCACAAGTCCTCTCCGCAAATATGAGCACTGCGTCCTGGAAAAGGTGGGAGAGAATTTATTTCACTTGTTTAATGCTGCTTTTGCATGGCCTTGCTCTTTCATTACCACCCAAGTCAAAACTATTCATTTATAAAGGTATAGTAGCCTGCTAAGACTGCCAGGCTGGCTCTCCCCGAAGAGGGAGCTGCTCAAACACAACATAAAAGTGTGAGACTTGGGACTGAGAGCGCTACGAGTTGCCTGCCCTGTCGCAAGGCGCCCAAGCCCTGCGGTAGTGGAGCTGGAGTCTCTTCTTGCTGCCTCTATCCTCAGGTGACAGGCAAAGAACCACTGCAGCATTGTCAGGTAAGGCCAGTGCAACTTGCAGTGTGGCCCAAGGGCAATGGGAAAATCCTAGGGAATTTCCTTTATTCCTAGGGAATTTCACATCCTCAACTTGGAAAGGAGGGGAGGCTGCTATTGGAATTATTGCCTTCAAACAGTGCAATAAAAAAGGGGAGGATTAAACACTTCTAAACAGATGAGCACAAGCTGAGCTGCAAGCTCAGGCTGGACTGTGGCAGAGGGAGTGACAGAGACGATGAAACCACAGGTCAAATGAGTGTCCTGGGCCACAGCCAGGCTGCAGGGAGCTGCAGACAGACCTGGCTTTGCAGGGGAGAAAATTGCCATGCTCTGGCTGCCCTGAATTTTGCAATGGAAAAAGTCAATATGAAAGTGGTCCAATTTACTTATGTCTTATTTCTTGCCTCCACAGTATAAATGGGTAGAAAAACATTTGGGTCCTGAGTTTGTGGAGCGGATAATTCTAACGCGGGATAAGACAGTTGTGTCTGCTGACTTGCTCTTTGATGACAAGGATTCCATCCGAGGTTTGGGAAGCTTTGGCATCGCTTTCCGGGAGTCGGGGAGGGAAAGGGCGGCAAACTGCAGCTTTCCTCTCCTGCTCTCCCCAGGTGCAGAGCCGAACCCCAGCTGGGAGCACATCCTCTTTACCTGCTGCCATAACAAACACATTGAGCTGGAGCCACCCCGCCGGCGGCTGCTGTCCTGGGCCGATGACTGGAGGGCAATTGTGGAAAGCAAACGCAGGAAGTAATGCAAAAACACGGAAAATCCATACCTGGGAAGCAGGAAGCGCTCTGACCTGGGCAGAGGGGTTCCTGGGGTCCAGAGAAATGACCCGCAGTTGTTGCAAGACGTGCTGTGTGGCTGACTCCTCTCCAGGTTTCTGGAAAGTTGCTCTGTATTAAATGAGTAATCCCAGTAGAATTGTTACTGGTGTTCGATTGGTGTAGCTGAAGAGACTGAATAAAAGACAACTGTTGGATATCTTTTTAGCTCCCACAGCTTAACTGTCCCCAGACAATTGTTGGGTATCTTTTAAGTTTCAACAGCTTGAGTTGACAATTGCTGTAGGTGGAGGGCAGAAGGGAGGGGGGGGGAAAAAAAAAAAGAAACAAGACTAGGAAATGTGGGTATGTGTCTGCCAGAGAGCTCCGTGGGCAACAGCCAAACATTTTAAATTTTATATTTAGTCACTTTGGCTTTTGGGTTGCTTTTTGCATCATTCGCGGATAATGAAAGGAGATGGAGCTGGCTTCGGTTTCTGGCCCTTTTGCATTAATGAGTGGGTGAAGGCTGGGCTGCAAGTGCTGAAGAAAAAAAATTATGTGCTTATATAAAATTGTTTACACAGCATTTAAGTTAATGTTTTATTAAGAGTTGGTTTTACAAGACAGCAGTTCTTGTAAGCCAGATTGCCATGAGCTGGTTTTTAAGTCTTTACCTTTTTAACCAGTGATAGTGAAAGAAATGTACTTTTCCACTTCCTCATACGTAGCACAGCTATGGCCTGTCCCGTATAGAGAACTTTTGGCATGACAACAGATGACATCCTTAGTACCACAGAGATGTGATAACCCTGCAAGCTGCAGGGCCAGGGGAACACCTTCTTCTGCAGAAAGAATAAAGTTGGTGAGAATTCAGAATCATATAAAACTGGCCAGGAACTAAAGGGATGTGAACTGTCCAATAAAATGAGCATTAAAAGGCTACTTGCTGGGAAGGGTTATCTTTGGAAGCTAAGTGCTGGGCTGTCATCAGCCTGCTCTCCAGCACCATGACCTGTTTTATTACTAATTTTTTTGTTTGTCTAGCCTGATTCACATTGTAGCACTGCTCCTTCCTCTGTACTAATATTAAGTGCTAGCCTGCCCATCTGTTTCAAGTTGCTCTCCTCCCACTTGAGCAGACATTGGAAGGCCGGGAAGTTGAAGAGGGAGGCCTCCTAAGAGCTCCGAGCTGCTCCGTGCAGCTTCAGTCCTTGGGAAGAGGAATCCCCACGGCTGTGTGCTTGCTTAGCGTCTTGGCCTCTTCCACCTGCAGTGGCGTGCAGTAATCCTCGAGGAAGAGTGTGGCCAGGTTGCTCAGCCTCCTGTTGGCCGAGAGAGAGAAGCGAAGCATGCACTCGACCACGGGCAGCGCGGTGGTCTGCCGGCGCGACTGTGGCGTGCTCAGGTACATGAGCGTGGTCACGGCCGACATCACTGTCTCCTCATTGGGGCTGGACAGGCAGTTTATGACGGACTCGACCCCGTTAGCCTCCAAGATGTATTCCTTGTTAGCCTTGTCCAGGCACAGGTTGCAAAGGCCACCTGAAGAGCGGCAAGAGAAGGTCTGATTTAATGCAAGGCATTCCTCTCTCTCTGCCTTTTCAAACACAGCTTTAAGTCCACTGCTACAACTAGAGTCCTTTATTCTTTGTTACAGTTGAAGTATACGCAAAGATGGTGAGAATTACAAGATTTTAATTATCTGACTTTTCCATTTAATTATCTGGGATTTCCAACAGTACACTCCTTCTCCAGTATGTCATTAGAGGGCACTGTGCTTCTGGATGTAATGTCTTCCATAGAATGAGAAATACCTTTAATACTTAACCCAGTTGTGGTTACAACTGAGCAGTTTATAGCAAATGTTTCAGAAAAATAGAGACCAGAGATACTAAAACCAGCCAAGAGGCTGACAATATTCATAGTGCATGTGCAGTGTGAATATCTTGAGGTGCAGACATACTCTACTGCAACTCAATCAACAAAAACCTTAGAAATCAAATGTACTTAAAAGGATTGCCTAGAATCGCTTCCAATTAGGATCTGGCCCTGCTGTGTTTACTTAGAGCATGATGAATCACTGCAGGACAACTCCTCAGAGGGCCTATTAAATTATGGAGAACAAGTATTCCAGCAGTCTGGCTGTCAGCACTAGGAGGGGGATCCTGGATCTATCTGTGAATTGTACCAGGCAAGAACTTGCTTCCAAGGCCTCTCGCTATGGGAGGCACTGGGATAAGAACTCAGTGAGCTGCTGTTTTCTTCTGGTTTATAAAAGCAGGGCCTTGTGCTTGAGCAGAGGTGACACCCACCATGTGCCCTGCAGAGGGTCTGGGGCTGCTGGTGGCCCAGCCAGGCCTCTGTGCGCGCGGCCCCCTTACCCATGGCGAACTCCACCAGCGCCTCGCTGTCCTCGCCGAGCGCGTCCAGGAAGAGGTCCAGCACCTGCAGCCGCCGCAGGTGCTCGTAGTTCTGCGGGTCGTAGGCGAAGTTGGCCAGATTGGCCAGGACCTGCTCCTTGGCGTCTGTGGGGCAGAGGCAGCGGGTGGGCAGCGCGGCCAGCGCGCGGTCTCCCGCCCAACCCGGGGGAGGAGAGGGGCTCACCTGCGCTGTCCGTCACCTGGAACTCGGTGACCAGGGCCTGCAGGTACTCCAGCCGGCCCAGCTCCATGGCGCCCGGCCGCAGCGCCCGCCGCGGCCCGGCCCCCGCGCAACATGGCGGCTGCTCCGCCCCGCGCCGCTTCACCGGGCGGAGCGAAGGGGCCGCCACCGCCCCAGCAGGCAGGGAGGGAAGGCGGGAGGCAGGGAAGGAAGGCGGGGAGGAAGCGCGGCAGCCGGTCATGCTGGGCCCCCTGTCCCGGCAGCGCGGAGCGAGGCGAGGCGGCAGGGCAGGGGAGGCGGCGGCGGCGGCCATTTTGGGCCTGAGGCGTTGCGGCCGTTAACGGCTCCCGGGGCGGGAGAGGAGCTGCCGCCTCGTTTGTATTTTATTTTATTTTATTTTATTTTATTTTATTTTATTTTATTTTATTTTATTTTATTTTATTGAAACAGGGAGTTTGATTTTTGAAATATATTTTTTTTCTTTATTCTGCAAAAGACCCATGCTCACATCACCTAGCTATCTACTCAAAAGATTTCCAATTTTTTTTCCCCACTTACTTTCCTATCTGCACAAGTTTCCTGGAATTAGCTGTAATAAGCAGCGTTAAAATGACACTCAATGGTTTCCCCCTTGCCGTGGCGATGCTGATGTGATAACTGGGGTCCGTGTGGGAGCTGCTGGGACAGTAACACGGACAGGTACCGCCACAAGGACAGCAGCGTGTAGGGGGGTGAGGAGAAGAGCAGGAGGGAATAAAAACCTTAGTTTATTTTCTGCTATGCTGAGATGGAGGCTCTTGGGCTAAAAAAGGAAGGGACAACCAGCTGTTTTTTAACAAGCAAGAAAAATCACCTGGAAATGAAGCCACACAGCAGTGCCAAGAAAGAGGACTGAGTTCATTTTAAAAAAACAAAACAGGTAACTCCACCTCGGTTGTTCAATGTCCTGGTCTAAACTCAAAGCAGAGCGATTAGGTAACACCAAGTTACTGCTGCTAAAATGTAACCACTGTGATTGCAAACACTTGCAGATGGTTTCAAACACTGTTCATGTTGTGTAAACATTATCAGGTAAGTATACAAGTCATGAGTCGAGGTGGGCTCTTTAGAGGTTTGCAATTAAATCAGTGCAGCTTCTTCTGTAGGACTGGTAGGAAGCAGGTGCCATCTTTTGCATTACCTCAAACGTAGAAGACTTTTGCATTAAGGAAGTTGATTGTGGTTTGATCTGCTAAATATTTGGCATCAGTTACGAGTGTGTTGGGACCATAGCTGCTGTTAAAATGCGGCTGGACACAGTAAAAATATCCGTCTGTGGCCTCTTTAAGGAAAAGGTTGATCAGAGACACCTGGTATGAACTTCTAGGCTTGTGCTGTGGCAACAGCTTCAGAAGTTGTACTAGTTTCCAGTGGAAATGTGCATTTGTGGATGTGAATGAAAATGACCCAAGGGTTAGGTGTTACCTTCTTTATTTTTGTTAGAATAGTTTATTAGTGTATTAGCAAGTCTCTCCTTTGTGAATGGGTAAGTGTTGACATAGGTTAGAGCCATATCTGTCATTACAAAGCAGGTGAATGAGTAATGTGGGAAAGCAGGAGAAGAGAAGGCAAATATAGGGGATGTAGCCAATGTAAAGCCTGGGGATTAAGGACTTGGGTTGACTATGTTGGAGGGGTGTGAAGAAAATGACTATTGAGGGATGGAATGGCTTATATTGACACATACTGTATTTGTGGTGAGAAACAGGAGGAAATTTGCCCCCTGGAGTGTTTTCATAGGGAGCTGTGTTTAGGAAAGGCTCCTGTCTCTGCCCATTTCAAGTGTTTCAGGTGATGCCCTCCTGAAAAGGGCCCTCTCCAGGTCACAGTGTTTGGCACAACAAGAGGTAATCAGGAGGAGAGGAAAACCACTGTTGCCTCTCCAAAAATTGCTAACGCTGCTCCTTATGGCATTGGCCTTGCTTTGAGTTTGATCCCAGCTGGCTGAGAAACCCAAGGAACATTTTGCTTTGAATTTGACGTGGTGGAGCTGCCTCCTGGAGGAGAGTTTGATAAAGGTCCTTGGGTTTGCAGTCCTCAGGGGTTTTCCATAGGAATTACAGCATGTTGCTGGTGCTGCTTCGTTAGGAGCTGTACACTCGTTGCCTCTGTGCAGAGAGTTTGTCCTGACCATCCAAAAAGCTTGGCAGCCAGCAGGATTGGCAGAGGTAAGTGTGCAATGTGCTTATTCTGGCTCTTCACTCGGGCACTATTCACTGTATTGTTTAATGGTCTGAATGCTTCAAACAACTGCTATTTGCCACCGTGCTTAGCACTCGATGTGCTAATGCAGCTGGGGTTATTCACAGCCTCAAGGCTCCTCCAGCGACAGTGGCTCCCACCTGATGACACTAGCTAGAATACACTACATTTTCATGCTTTGGATTTAATTTCTAGCAGTTCCTTATGCATTATTAGCCAAGTCTTCAAACAGTACAACAAGCTCAAGTGATTTTGCGCTCCCAAGGCACATTAGTGTGTAAACTGACCAGGGCCCTTCCATGTTTTTCAATTCAACTGCCCTAGGAATTACACTGGCGAGGTATCTAAGACATATGAGGATCGTAGTCTTGAAATATTTCCGTGTGAACGTTCCTTGTGAATGTTGGGTTGCAATAAGGAAAAGTGCTTGTTGGGAAAATGCTCAGCTTGTAAAGTTAATGATATGCTTTTATTCAACAAAGGCAGCAGGGAGGGGTGCTAGGGGACTGCAAAAAGGATATTTATTTGTTTATTGATGGCCATTTTTTCCCCCCTGCTGGTTCTCAGAGGCTTCTAACCTGCCTGAGGTGTTGCTCTTTGTCCATAATTAAACCCAGCATGTTCAAAAAAGCTGCTTCAGGGATGGCAGTAATTAAGCTGCGGTTACCTTGCGTAACGGGATGTCCTTGAACTGTTGAGAAGAACTTTTATTACTTCATTTCGCTTGTGGGCCTCATGATTCATAAGACTTGAGTATTAATATTTCTTTACCATAGGTCTGAGAGAGGATAGTTTTTATACCGTGGCATTCTCAGCATGCGGGGCTCCTCCAAACCCACATTGCAAAACTCCTGCTCAAAGCAGCTGGGAACTCAGGCTGCAAATAGGTAGGGAAGGACTGTTTTCAATCTCTTTAAATTCCTTAGAATTTATTTTTTTTAGTCAAGAAAATAGGAAAAAGAAAAAAGAAGTGAACTTCACACTTGTAAACTGACTGTTTTTCTTCCCAGAAAACCTCTCTGCCTGTGAAAATAAAATCCCAGTGACCCTGCCTTGGAGTCTGAGAGATGACAAAGAGGTTCTACACAGCGCTCTCCAAACTTTCCCTCCCAAATGATTTTGCACTCTTGTAACCCAACTGAAAAATAGTCAAAGTGGAGATTTTTGTTGCCATGGCATAGGAGGAACTGCTCAGCTGCAGCTGAGGTTTCTTATTTACTTCTTCCCTTATCGTGCAGGAAGCAGAATGTGTCACGCTGTTTGTTTCGTTGCTTACGAGCCAGCGAGGCCTAAAGCCCTGCAGATGAGACAGTTGCTGTGTGGGGGATGTACTCAGCTGTTCTTTCGACTACTTTGCATTCTTCTGGGATGTGTTTTGATGTGCTGTCACTCAGACCCCGTCTTACCTGTTTTGCCCAGGATATTTGTAGCAAAAGGGAGATTTGGACCACTATGTCCCCATGTATCTGGAAGAAAATGGGAATGGTACCTAAAAGGGTGAATTTAAAATTTAAGAATTGCATTCAGAGAGAATGGCAATCTGCCGTTCAGCTGCCTGGCTCCTTTATTTGTAAGAGTGGAACAGGTTTGTGACTTGATGCCTTCTCAATGGTTTGCTTTGATGAGAAGAGGAAACCCCCAGTTTTTCCCTCGGAAAGTAGAGCGCTCATTGTTTCAGTAAGCTGAGAAGTACCTGTCCCTGTTTACTTTGTGGTTATGGACTATTTAAGCTTTCCAGAAATTAATAAACACTTGTGACTAGAGATTAGATATATCCGTCTCCCACTGGTCATTGTATTTGAGTGTATGTTTGATGAGGAGAAGCGAAGTGTTGCTGGTTCAGTAATCCTAGACCATGAGTGAAAGAAATTGCTATGAGCTGTGGGAACAGGAGCAGTTCTGAGGGACTGATACCTCCTGCTTGAAAGGCTAACTGGGAAGCTGTCATCGTCTTGGAAAGCCTGGGAGTCAGTTTTCCTTTTTTTTTTTTTTTTTTAATTCCCCGGTGCTTTCTCTTGGCTGGGAAATGCAGTCCTAATGCAAACAGTGGTTTTATTGCTAGGAGCTTGACATAACAGTTTTCAAGATAAGCTCTAAGGTTGAGTTGAAAGCTGTTGCTTCTGCCATTTCACTCCTTTCCTATGCTGCCTTTTTTTCAGATGGATTTGCTGCCTTCTGCCCGAGTGCTGTGTGAGATATGTGCTGATGTCAGATGAAAAAATGATATAAAATAAAAGCGCTTTTGCAGTTGGAGCTGATCCTGAGAGAGGCTAGAAGCTGATGCAACTCACGTGCTAGTACTTACATGTGCAGCTCTTGGGATTGTAGCCAGAAAAGCCACTTAAAATCAAGACAATGGGTGGATGTGAAAGCTAACACTTTGATACACTGACTTCTCTTGGTGTATTTTTCCCCAGTGGTTTCTTTTTGACAGGTGAATTACGCTCCTGCCAGCTTCTCTGTAATGAAAATGATAGTGTAGCCAAGGCTGGGAGTCTAAAGCCTGGGCTAAAGAGCTGTATTTCTTAACACAAGGGGGAAATGTGAGTGCTACGATGCCTTTGAATTAGAGCCTCTGTAAAGATGCACATAATTATTCTCAGTTCTAGAGTCTTCCTCCGCCTTCTTCCCCCTCAGTGACTGCAGAAGGAAATGAAGCTATAAATCATGAATACCTTTTTGTGGCAAATCAGAGAATTGGAGATATCACTAGTTACAAAATCCATCTAAGATTCTGTGATTTTTTTTTTTTTTATGCCTTGCGGCCAAAGCTTTGGATCTCCGTAAATGTCCGTGAAATGAAAAAAATCATTGTACGTTGTTAGGAAGAGTATTTGATCTTGTTAGAGACTTGCCTGATTTCAGCAACCCATACCACGACCTTCATGTAATATTTAGCAATGCAGGAAATAATAACACACTTCCCATGGAAAGTGTTTGTCTTCTTTCCCTCATCCCATAAGCAACCAGGAATCTTCATATGGCACCCAAATGGTGTTTTCAGACTAGGAAAATCAGTAAAGTTTAACATTGCTAGGACCAATAATACCTGTTTGTGAAAAAATCAACCTTGTGCTTAGCCGTTAATACGTATTTGCCAGTGCCAGCAACCGGAAGATGTATGTGAAATTCCAGTGACCTCTAAAAAACACTGGCTTAAACCCACTGTGAATCAACACAGCTTTTGTGTGTCAGAACCGGTTCCATGGCCGATATCCCACAGTTTGGTTTAGGAATGTGTGATTCTGTATGTCCTGGGGCTGGTGCTGGGGTTTGGGCGCAGCCTCAGCCGGTTGCTCACGTGGCATCCGATGCAGCCCCGTTGCATGGAAGTGCTGGACAGAAGGGCGATGGTCATTGTGGCAAGCAGGCAATTTTCTCATCCACTGTCAGTGTTGGGCCTTTTATAGCTTTATACTGACTACATAAATGTTTGGATTCATCTTTTTTTTTGTTGTTTTTCATATATTTGTGGTGCGGACCTCTACAGGAGGGGATTGTCTTTCTGACAGTGGTTCTGCTGATATTTCATTGCGTTGACATTTGGAAGAATTATCCAAAGGTGCATTGGAGGCCTCTTTCAGTTTGTTTTTTCTTTCCAGAGCACAGAAGCTGAATGCCATGAATAATGCAGCCGATATCAGGAAAAAACTGGACGTATAGAAGACACAGTGGAAATTTCTAGTTATGTCCACCAGGAAACCTGAAATAGGAATCACACTTTAGTCAAAGAGAAGATGCTTACTAAAGGCAACTGTATGACATTTATAGAAGTGCTAAACCTAAATCACTTGCCAAGCTGCCATAAATAAACATTGGCAGATGAGTTAAGTTTTCTTCTGTAGATTCTAGAGCAGCCCAGGTTTGGAGTCCCTGCTCAGGTGGTATTTGTGCTTCCATATAAAGCGTTTCTCAGTAAATTGAGAAATCAGGGGGAAAAGGAAGCTGTATTTTTTTTCCCAGACTCCTGATTCATTGTGTTTATACAACAGAGAGTCCTTGTGACACTGCCATTCACTGGATTTTGGCCTTCTTACACACCAGGTCAGAACACTGAGCAAATAAATAGAAAACTATCTCAAAAATTGATGTGTTCTGGTCTTTAAACTGAAAACTCATCTTATTTTTACAGCGCATGATCAGGGTGAGGAAAATTCACAGCACAGCAAGTATTATAACTGATTTTAAGTGTCTCAATATATAAAATATTTAGGAGAGTGGTGTATTAAAAGAGTATTAACTTGAAAGATGGAAAGCCCACGTTCAAGTAAAACGTCTGGTACTTCCTGTATAGGCTGCATGTATGGATGGATTACTGGAGTAACGTTTGTTCTCTGCATGCAGTCTTAGGTAAGAATTGCCAATGTTTCCTTTCATAGTGGATTTTCTTTAATAGACTTCAGGAGTCTAAATAAGAATGGAGCTGTTCTTACTATGTTTTGTTGTGCTCATCTGCCTTTACTATCAGGTATTCAAGAAAACATTTCTTTTTCACTTTGGGAAAAGTGACTGACATTTTAATGCCTGGGAATATAGCATGAAATACAGTGCGTATTGTCATCCCATTCTTAGAACACACAGATATTTTACTGCTGAATGATGCACAATTCATTGTCTGGAGGAGAGAACTGAAACCCAGAATTGATTCATGCTCAGGTTCGTGTTTCTTGCTTATCAATCAAATATGCCTCTACATTGTAGGAGCAGCTGTGTCTTCCACGGGTCACTTGGAGTGATCCAGTGATTTTTGAGTGATATATTGGATTGGAGGCAGCAATTAACTCCCTGTTGCCAGAGAAGAATGAATAAACTCTAGGGCTCGGAAAGAAGGGTGAGTAGAAGCATTTACTATAAGGCTTCTGAATAATGTAGAACCAGCAATACATCTGAACACAATAAATGTGTTTAACTGGATGTTTGCAGTTCTTTGAGACCTCACAGGTAAAACAATGCAAACTAGCAAAGCAGTGAAAGAGCTCTTAGACAGTAGGATGTAATTCACTGTAATTCTCTGTCTTCCTGCTGCTCCTGCGAGGGAGAAAAAAAAGAAGCTGCTCTCATCACATTCATGGCTATCAAAGCCACATAACAAATGGGTCACATTGTCACTGTTTGCCCTTGCTTCAGCGATGCTGGGGCACCTGTGGAGATGGCCCTTGTTCAGCTCTGAGAAGGGGTTGGGGTTTCCTTTGTGACTCTGCCTTTTATCTTGCACCCGCTGCGTAACTCACCTGCCTGCATGGGCTTGGGAACTCCCTCCTTCCTCTTCCTTATGCTCCCAAATGCTTGTCCCTAGGGAGTCTTAATAACCTATTCTTCCCCAGCCTGCTTTAATAGCTTCTCTCACCTGTGAGAGGAGGTCCAGTGAGGAGAGAGATACTCTCCAGGATAGTGAAGAGACCTAAAGCACTTGAGAACCTGTCCATGTCCACCACATCCATCAGCACCTGGAAGGTGAGTGCCCCGACACCGCTAATGGCTATGCTGAGGATGACACAGTAGAGGATGAGCACGCTGAACTTGGCTGAAATGACACAGATGAAGTTGCTGAGCCCAGAGAGGAGCGCAGCCAGGCAGAACAGGTAGATCCGTCTCCCTGTGAAGAAACTGAGGCCTGAGAGCAGCCCCGTCAAAGGGCGTATGAAAATGTTGATGAAACCAATAACTGAGACGAGGAGAGCTGCCATGCGTTCCTCCACCCCACTGTGGATGGCGTAAGGCACGAGGTAGATGTGGGGTAATGCAAAACCCAACATCATCCAGGTCATTCCAATAGTGTAAATTTGATAACCTTTGTTTTGGCAGAAGACATCAAAAGCCAGGTACTTCTTCAGCGTTTGGAAGCATGAGGTCCTCTTGCCTGGCTGGGCCTTTGGGTGGGGAGATCCTCCGTTGGCCAGCTGTGTCTCTTCTGCTTCTCTCCCTGGCTCTTCTGCAGGCCTGACTGGCTGCAGTAACGATTTTGACGCAAGCTGAACAGGTCTCATGATGGCTCCACAAACACAGCAGTTCAACAGTATCCCTCCGAAGATGAGGAAAGTGTTTCTCCAGCCCATCTCATCCAGCAAATACTGAGAAAGGAGCGGCCACAGCGTTAAGCCGAGGGAGACGCCCGTCGATGCCATGGCGTTGGCCAAGGCCTGCCACCGCACAAAGTAGTAGCGCAACGAAGTCACTCCTGCCTGGAAGCTGAAACACATTCCCAGGCCTAAGGAAAGAGCGAAATAAATAAATGAGAGACAGAGCATGATGCTCTTGTGGTGTCTTGCAAGGTGAAAGGAGTCCAAAGTCAGAGCATACCCCTAGATGACAACTTTTACCACAGGAGTGTTTCCTCTCCTTAAAACCCCCAGTGTTTAATGCTCAGTAGCCCTACACAGCAAGTGAAGAAGGATGTCTTAGGTGAATTAAACACTCCATGTTCCTAGGTGTACTGAATACCCTGATCCAACCTGACATTTGTCTGGGACAGGCTACTTTTCCTCAAGTTATGAAATTGTCCATTAGAAAAATACAGAGGCCCTGTATTTTTTTATATATTGCAGGCAGTAACAGTGCTGCTTTTCTGACACTTTCCTCAGGCTCAGGGAGTTTTGTGGTGCTTTTAACTCCATGCAGCGCATGCTGCTTAGCTTGCAAGGTCCAACAAGGCTCAGCTACAGAGCCACTTGGCTGCAGAAACACATTTCTCTGTGGGGGGGGCGGGAAGCAAAAGCAGAGCAACTGATATGTAAAGGAAATATTTGGAGAGGAAATGTTCCCATATGTTACTTCTGTTCAAAACCAATACGTTCTTTTGTTAGAAAAAGATACCTCCATGTTTCTCTAGACTGGAAGTGGTGAAAGATAAGTGCAGGGAACTTGCGAAGAAAGTTGTCCCAACACACTCTATTCCAAGATTGAAAACAGTTTTCTCAAATGCAGAAGGTTGTGAAGCTACTACAAAATACAGACACCTTTGCTGTCTGTCATTAGAATCCCATTGCTCTGCATGGCTCACAGGAGAGGTGCTTTCCAGTGAACTTGGGGGAGGCTGTGCCGAGCGGCAGGGTTTGATTCATCCTACTCATCAGATGAGTGAAAAACATGAGTGCTGGGTCTGGGCTCTGCTCGTTCTCCAAACTCCCCATCCCACCACCCCCAAATCGAGTGCAGCAGCCATATTTTCCTGCTCTGCCTTGATACTCACCGGTGATGAAGCCGGCTGTTAGGTACAGCTCGCTGAGGGACGTGCAGAAGGAGCTGGACACCATGCCCACGCTGCTGAGCAGGCCTCCCAGCATCACAGCGAAGCGGCAGCCGAAGCGCTTCACCAGGAGGCTGCACAGCGGCCCTGCCAGCAGAGGAGCACCAGAAAAGAAGTTAGAAACAAAGAATCACAGAATGGTTGAGGTTGGAAGGGACCTCTAGAGATCATCTAGTCCAACCCACCCTGCTCCAGCAGGGACACCCAGAGCACGGGGCACAGGGCGGCATCCAGGTGGGTTTTGAAGACCTCCGGAGAAGGAGACTCCACAGCCTCCCTGGGCAGCCTGTCCTGTTACCTTCAGCTCTGTTACCTTCACAGGAAAGAAGTTCTTCCTCATATGGAGATGGAACTGACTGGGTTTCAACTTAAACCCATTACCCCTTGTACCCCCCTGTGAGCCATGCTATCACTGGCCAGCACTGAGAAAGGTGGAGAAAGGAAATGTCGTGTGTGTGAGGTTGCCCTCTAAGACCTGCTGCAAGTGTCAAGGCTCCTCGTGCAATTTAGTCTGTTGACCCCAAGTGTTGTCCTAGCAGCAACGTTGCAGAGAAGTCAGAAAGAGAAAATTTGTTCCTTCATCCTCCCAACTGATTGGTCTCCTTGTGAGCTGAAGGGAAAGTTCCTGCTTGGTTGGTGGGCGTTAGGTAGGATCTCTAAGCTTCCTTATGATAGAGTGTAGGTAAAAGGCTTGGAAATGGGATGGAAGAAGGGCCTTCAAGCATACTGCTGATACGATGTTCTGGGAATTATTTGAAAAAGGTTAGGGCTTGGACATGGACTTCTGAGTAAGGGGCTGTAAGCAGGGGGCTGTTTCTGCTTCCACACTCATTTCACTGTTTTCCAAATATCCTGCCAAAAAATTGTCTGAATTTCCCTTGGCTCCCCTCTACCTAGATGAAATTCCTTGCAAGAGGAGGCAGATCATCTCTGGAACGAATCAAGGATAGGAGAAAAACACATATCCCTGAGGAGGATTATGTCAAAATGAATGGAGATGCATTTTCTTGTGTTGGAATCCATCTATGCCTCAGGCCACGGCAACCAGCTGCAGCTTGTGGAGTCTTGCAGCAAGTCATCCTCCTGGGATCCTGCAAGTCATCTTCCCAGGAAAACAATCAGCTGTTACTGTCAGCACAGCTCTTCCCACGTGCCGGTCCTGGCATAGCTGGCGAGGAGAACGGCGTCCACTTCCAAGAGGACACGGGAGCTGCCCACACACATGCCGGTCCCGCACCCCTGCCTCCGGCACAAACATCGCAGCGGCGCGAGCGCGAATCCGGAGCAGGTGAGATCCTATGGACAGCCCAGGTCTGCCCGCCCTCAGCAGAAACCTGTTTTGTTGTTGTGTGCTGCCATTTCCTAAGAAGTGAGTATGTTGTTTCATCCGGAAAAAAAAAAATATGAACATGGATGGAAGTGTATGTTTAAGGTCAGTTAATTCTTTAATTTTCACAGAGTTAGGGTGAATTCTGCGTGATTATGCTACATGGCAAACCTGGTAATATTGCATATTTAGGGGTCTTTATTTGGGGGTAGAAGATGAGCTCAGACTCGCAGAACGTCGTTGGGAAACACGCTGCTCTCTGCTTGCTCCAGTAGAAGAGGAGCTGAACAGAGAGCTGCTCTTTCTGCTCCCATGAGGATCCACAAAGATTTCCAGATTTTACCTGATTTTCTCTGTAACTTATAAGGTAAAAAAAGCAAATTCAGCACGGCTTGAAGCTTCAGAATCAGCCTTCAATCAGTGTGGGAAAATACCCTGTGGTATCTTTGCGACTTAAAACAATGTCTGGTTTGAAATGAAATCCCTGGAGTCCAGCAAACAATAGAGGGCCATTAAAATTAAGATTGCAACTGCCGTGTTTTGATCAGCTGTGGACATTTTCACCTCGGACTTCAACTGACCTTTGAAAAAGTAATCATCAGGTTCAGCAAACTGGGGGCTGCGTGAGTCGTCCTCCTGCTGAAGACCTTGCGATTGGTACTGCTGTTACCCCACCCCACGTTGCCAGAAATGCTAACTTGAATGCTCCAAAATGAGGAGGTCAGTTTTAAAAATCAAAAGGGTTTTTCCTTATTTGTTCCTGCTGACTTGCTTTTTTTCTTTTTCGGTCTCAAATGTTATTTCTCCCTTGCTTAGGGCTTTTGTGCTTTGCTGTGTGAAAATGATGTCAGTAAAACTCCCGCATTGGTGCTGACGTGAGCTGGAGAGTGACGTGTGCCTAAGGAACGAGAAACAGGAGCCTCGAAGGGCTTGAACTCTTGCATTTCCCCCACTAAGGACAGTCATAGGCTCCCAAGGCCTCTCAAATGATCCTTATTTCAACATAATTACCCATGGCTTTTACCTAGGAGCACATTGCATGGGTAATAAGCTATGTTTGGCTTAATAAGTTATCAGCTACTGTTTGCACTGTGCCTTTCCCTGCCTCCCTCAGAGCTCACTGGGCTGAGGTGAGGACTCTCCTGCACGCGAGCGTCTCACTTGACTAATGAGTCTGAAAATGGAGTTTTCTGTCATTTCCCTGTGTATTTACAAATTTGGAAACTTATTTTTTTTTCTTTCAGTTACTCTCAGTTCAAAAGACTAAAGGAGAAGAGAGAAGAACCTATAAGAGGTGCAGTAGCAGAAAGCTGTTTTGGAAAGGGTTCAAATGCCAATATGATGGATGCAACCTAGGAACCTGAATCAAGTAGAGCCTGGATCAAGTAGAGCCTGGGTCACTGCAGAGACCACACAAGTCACAGCAAAACCCATCAGGTTTGCCCTGGGAGGGGATCTTTCCTTTCTGATTTTCCACTGTTTTTACTCCTTAGTTTACAACTGTGTCGCTCCTTCTTTATGCTCCTGGAGAACAAGTACAAGTTACTGCTGTAAGAGCCTCAAAGGGATAGGATAAATGGTGAGCCAGGCAATGGCCAGCTTGTAACTGTGCTGGTTGTGCCTTGTCAAACTACTAGTGAGTATAATTAGCAATTATCTACCTTAGTCTGGTTTATACCTTTGTATTTCTTTATCGCTATGCGCTATCTTTCACTGTGGTTCCAACCTCGAAATTCTTTCGCTCTTCAAGCAAGTTGGAGGGCTGCTATTTTTCTGCTGACGCTGCCAGATTTGTCCTGCCCGGCTGGGTTGGGGCTGAGCTACACGTGGGCCTGGGGATCCAGGGCTGTTTCCCAGAGCGAGCGGGTGCTGCTGGGCTCCCTCGCACTGCAGCGGCAGCAGGGCATGGGCATGGGAAGCAGCACCAGGAATGCTCCTTTTCCCCCCTTGCAGCCCCACGGCTGCTGCCCTCCCGCTGTGCCCGTTCCTCCCAGGGCCGCCTGCCCTGTGGCCGCTTTCTGCGTCTCTGCCGTGGCACCGGGAAGGGGCAGCCTCCCGCTCCCGTGTCAGGTGGCTCTCGGCCAAGCCCTGCACCGGGGAGCGTGAACCTGCTGTGGCCTCGACATCAGCATGACTCAGACCTTCTGCACTTTTATTTTTCCCTTGCTCTGAAGTGTCACCTTTCACCAGCACAGGAGCAGGGCGTGCATGAGCCAAGGGCCTCACCGCGCAGTCTGCTGTTCTCAGCATGGAAATACCAGGCTGGATGGTTTGGGGGTTCCTGCCCCACATTTTGTATGGGGAAAGGGAGCCTCGTGCCCCTCATGGTGGAGGGAGCCCCAGCTCCCACCCTGCTCCTGTCCCACAATGTCCTGTGTCTGGGTCACCTCTGTCCCCCATCCCTTCCTGGGCACATACTTGGTGCCACCACCTTGTGTCCCACTCTCCCTGGGGGAAATGCCAAAGCCTTTGGCACCTTGGCCACCCCAGGGAAGGTGCCTGCTGTGGGGCAGGGGGAAGGGGATGTGCCACCTTTCTCCAGCACGGGAGCAGGGCACACATGAGCCACGGGTCTCGCCAGATCCTTGGCTTTGGGGTGGCCTGTTGGTGGCATGAGCCTGGGGGCTGAGTGTTGGGGCCCGGTGGCTTCAGGTGGCTTTGTCACGGGTCCCCCCAGCCAAGGGTCCCCACTGTCTCGCCGGGATCCTCCGGGCAGTGCGGAGGCCTCGCTTACCGCCAGCATGCAGCACAGCCACCATGATGGAGGGGAACCACGACGTCTCGCTGTTGGAGGCGTGGAAGTCGCGCTGGAGTTCGGTGAAGAAGATGCCGATGCAGGAGGGGAAGCCCAGCGTCAGCCCCTGCAGCAGCACCACGGCGAGCAGCACCATCCAGGCCCAGCCGCGGTCCTGCGCCTTGGCGGCGCCGCGCGGCACCGCTGCCCGCCGCGACATGGCCCCTCGGCGTCCTGGGCAGCGCGCGGGGCTACCAGGAGGCTCCAGGGAGCAGGGCCCGCCGGGGCGCCGCGCTCGGCCCCAACGACGGTGCCTTCACGCTTCTCATTTCTCCCTCCCTCCCCGTGCCGGATCCTGGCAGCGAATTGCCGGAGCGACGGGCGCCTTGCCCTTTTATATTTCACAAGACGGCAAGCGCGGCCAGGTACGGGCCGGACCACACCTCCCGGGGCGAGGAATTGGCCTTGCCCAGGGCCCGCCCTGCTTTTCCCTTTCGCCCGCTTTCATCATGCGGAGTCCCCTTGCTGGCAATTGCTAAGGTCACCAAGTCCTCGGTGCATGAGGACAAGGAAAAGCGTGCAAATGCCAAGAAAAAGAGAACTGGATGAAGCCCAGGGCTGAGCTCGTCGCAGACCTTTCTAGAAAACTGCTCCCCTTCCAGTCGCAAGCGCTGGTGCTGAAAAGCCCCTTTTTTAACACCATCAATTGCTCAGGATGCAGTGATCCCCCTTTAGGTTTTTCTTGCTTTCCCTCTGTTCAGAGCTGGAGCCTCTCCCGAGCTCCCGCATTGGGTGTCGCTGAGCCCGGCCATGGGAAGCGCAGCACCCGGACATCCCCGTGCGCTGCACGCCACTGAACGCGCATAAAGACACGCAGAGCTGCCTGGCAGCCGGACGGGCGTGCTGCGTGGGGCGGGATTTCCCCGCGCGACGCTTTGCCCCCAAAGCCGCTGCTTGGGGACGGGGGAGCCCGGGCTCCGCGTGGGCCCGCGCCGTACTCACGGGGCCGCTCCGTGTCGCAGGCCGCCGGGCGGAGCGGAGGCGCCGCGAGCCCGTGCCCACGCTGCCCGTCCCCGCGCTGCCTGTCCCCGCTGCAACGCGGCGGCCGCCCCGGGCTCTCCGGAGCCGGCGGCAGCGCTGCTGTGTGCGGAGCGCGGCGCCGCCTCGGCCCGCTCCCCCTTTGTCCCCTGCAGCCGGCAGGGAGAATGCAGCCAATTCGGGCGCTTGTCTCGCTGTGGTGAATTCACTGAATCCCTAAAACCTCTCCCTGGCAACGGCGGCCCTGGATGGCAGCGGCCGCGGGGCTGGCGACGCGGCGCTCGTGCAGCGCCTGCTCCCGGGGCTCTTGTGGCGCCGCGTGACAGGGGGAAGCCCCGGGGATGCGACGCTGTCATCGTGCACGAGGGAATCCAAACCCTGCGGCATCCCTGCCGTGCCTCAGTTTCCCGCAGCCAGGATGGCCACTGCACATGCGGCACAGTTTTTACCAGCCTCCCGACGTGTTTTTACCAGCCAGGCTGCCCGCAGCAGCTTGGCAGGGACCCGGTGCCCGCAGCCGGAGGCGAGCGGGCCAGACCGGGCAGGAAGGAGCCGCCACCGGAGACGCCCTGGGGCTGGGCTGACGCTGCCTGCGGCTGCTGCAAACAGAACCAGCAAGAGCGAAAGCGGTCGAGGAGGAAAGTGCTCCAGGACCGGCAGATGCCGGAGCAGGGAGCGAGCGGGCTCATGGGAGCAGGGGGTCACGGCCGCCTCGTGCTTTGGGCACGGATGTCGGCGGCTCCGCGGGCCGCTCCGGGGAGCAGAGCCGAGTGCTGCTGCGGGAGCTGCCGCCTGCACAGCGGTTTGGGGCTGCCGGGCAGCTCCCTTTGCCTTGTGCCCAAGACTGGCTCTGCTCCAGCAATGGGATTAGCAAGGACTTGTCTGATGGACTGAGGCGGGCAGAGGAAGAGGGTTTTGGCTTTTTTCTTTTTTTAATATTATTTTTAGTCAGGGAGACCAAACACTGCAGTAGTGGCACAATCGCATCCCTGAGACCAGGGTGGTGACAGGCTTGACCCACTCTAAACAACCAGCTTGGCCTCGGGGCCAGGACAACAGGGCTACCTCAAAGCACTGCTTTATCCTGAGGGTTTCCTAAGAACATCCCATAGCATCACCCCGCTGTCCTTCCCCCACAAAGGGAGCCAAGGTCCCAGAGCCTCTAATTGGGCCTAATTAGCCTGAGCAGCCCCATCTGGGGCTGCCGCCCACCTTGCCCCCATGCTGCATTTAAGCTCAGCTCCTCAGCTTGCTCCTTGCTCCAGACTGACCTGTCTCAGCCCAGTTCTGATACTGGTGCTATCCTACTGCTTTTCACTCTTTAATCACCATTAAAAGCAGGGACTGATTAGTGCTACCAGGTGAGAAATCCCCTGCTAGTGAATCATTGGACCAGCTGGATGCTGGTCAGGGAGCGCTGCTGCTTGGCATGGAGGTGGGAGACGTGGGCTCAGGAGGCAGCTGGCACGGGCCTGTACCGACAGCCTCCCTGGCATCGGAGGAGCCTGGCGAGATGCGTCTTGTCGGGCTCTCACCCAGGCACCACCTTCCTGGGGGAATGGCAGGTCCTTGTGTGTGTGTCACCCCACAGCTGCCTCCTCCTGCAGCTGCGGTGACGGGGCAGCCTGGAGAGCTCTGCTGTGCCCCGAGGGCTGCATGGGACCTGGGAGGCTCCTGGTGCAAAGGGGATGCTGCATGTGGGCAAAGGGAGGAGGGTGACGCTCTTTGAGACCATCTCTTTTGCAGAGAAGGGGTTGCCCTAGGCCATGAGCTGCCATCCCCCTGCCACGCCAGCCCCCAGCAATCGCACCCGCCGCCTCACACGCAGGACCTTTAATAGCGCCCAAAAAGGTGGCGGGGAAAACAAGCCTCTACTCGGGGTGTCGCTTCAAGGTGACGGAGCCGCCGCTGCTCACCATGAAGGCCGGGTACAGGGGCTCCGTGAAGGTGGCCAGGAAGCGGTAGATGAGGTTGGGCGTGTTGGTGATGCCGTAGAAAGTCAAGGAGCCGGCGGCGTAGTCGAGGAAGACGCCGATGGTGCGGTAGTAGCCGCCCTTGAGGGCGGTCTGGACGTTGTCGTGCCAGGCGGAGAGCTGCAGCGAGTCCCACTCGAGGCACCACGAGGCGCTGTTCCTGCCCATGAGGTAGAAGACGTGGCTCTTGCCCGCCTGGCGCTGGCGGCTGTACGTGGCGCCCAGGCAGAGCCACGAGTTGGACACCTCGGCCTCCCAGTAGTGGCGGCCCTCGCAGAGGCTCCGCGAACAGGCCACCTGGGGCCAGCAGCCGAAGCCCGGGCAGGAGGCGACGAAGGCGTCGAGCAGGATGCACACGTTGAGCGCCGAGCGCGTCTCCTGCAGCAGCAGCAGCTCCTCGCTGGCCGTGCTCGCGTCCCAGTTGAGCTCGCAGTAATCTGCCTCGCCAGAGGGACGCCTCGCTTAGACCCTCTCCTGCTCCCGGGTCCTATGGTGTTTTGTAACATCTACAACCCTCCTGCTGGCCCGCCTGGCGCTCCCCTGGGGCCCTTCTGCCTGGAGAAGGAGTCTCGCTGTGTGTCACCCCATGGCTGGTTGTTGCTGTAGGTGTAAATCCCCCTAGGTGTGTGGTGGCCCGTGATAGGTAAAATAGCCATGGTGTTTTGGGAGGCTTTGCACCCATTTGGGGAACCCACTAGCTCTGGGTGCCTGGTAGCACAGCAGGGCCCTCCTATCCCTCTACCCTTGGAGCTTGGGATGACAGAGCTCGGGACCCAGCTCCTCCCTGTCTGCAGCCATCGTGCCAGGAAGGCTGGAGGCTTTAAGGGTTCCTTTTTACATCTCCTCCTGTAAATAACTCCCCACTAAGGCTCAGCATCCTGTTTGGGGTGGGCAGGGAAGGACCTGTCAGGTACTGCAGATGTTCCCCTACAATCCATGGAATCTGGTTGTAGGGAGCCAGCCGGGCTCCAGGTTTCCAGCCAAGAGCAGAGGCTCTGGCTGTGCTGCTGGGCTGCTGCCCCTGCTGGGTCCTGCTCTGCCTCCTGTCCCGGGACGGTTCCTCCAAGCAGGGTGAAAGCAGGGCCCAGAACCCACAACAGGGCCGAGAAACCCCCCAAAGGTGCCAGCACCTACATTTTAGGAGGCTCTTCCTGTCTGTATCTGCAGGTACAACTTCGTTGTTCAGCATGGTGATCCCTGGAATAGATGAGGTGAGAGCTGTTCATCCTGCTAGGAAGCACAGTTCAGTGATGCTTAGGGCCTCTGGGTTGGAGGGAGACTCTGGGGACAGCAAAACTGACCACTAAGCTCTTGTTTTACAAGCATAAATTCATCATGGAGACTTTGATATGAACAAAATCCTGCTTACAAATCCCGTTCTCTCCACTTTGCATGCATTTCTTTGCATTTGAATTGGCAAAATGGAGAAAATAAAGGTTGGGACACTGGAAAATGGGGATATTTTTGCGGCATTGCAAAGATAAACATTTGTTGCACCAGAATCTCCAAGACATTCATGCAAGGTTCCCCAAGGCTTGGGAACAGGGGTGATCCTTGGAACAGTTCTTGCTTTCCTCACTTTTAGCTGCTACCATTTGAATTCATCAAGATTGTCGTGTTTTTCCTGCGGCTGCCACAGATGTGCTGCTCAGGCAAGAGCTAAAGGAGGAAGGCGCTCACCTCTCCCAACAATTTTGTTGACGAAGCAGAGACCAACTGCTGCCACCTGAGTCTTCAGCTCCCCGAGGCTCTGCTTGAGGCCCATGAAGCTCGAGGACTCCTCGCACTTGGGGCTGAGGACGGGCTTGCTGCAGGCTGCCATCTCCTTAGCTTTGGAGAATTCCTAGGAGTGACAGAGGCTTTTGCTAGTAGCCCTTACTGTAAGGCCAGGTACTGGTGCTCACCTCTGTCAGGCAGCCCACAGCCTGGTGGCAACGGCTTTAAGACCCCAAAAATATTGGGGCTGGGAGAAACCAGCTTGTTTCTCCACCCCTGCAGAGGATAGGGTGCGTAGGGGTTATTTGTCTGGATGAAAGTTGGAATAAACCTTCAGCAGCTGCCTCGGAGCCAGATCTAGGTGGAGGGACATGACTCCCTAGCTAAGGTCTCTGTTTCCCAAACAAGGTGTAAGCTGGACTGGAAACATCTACAGGCTTTTTGCCTGCAAATAGGTCGAGCCTGATGACTTTGCATGGGGCGCAAGTGGGGGGGTTGATGACTAACTGACCTTCATCTTTACGCCGAGTGCCTGGGGCAAAGCCTGTGTTGTGCAACACACGTTTACAGCTGTGCCCGGACCTCTGTGCTGCAGTGACAGTGTGGGAGGAGGGATGTGGTGGGGGATGAGGGATGCAGCTGTGGCTTTCCCTCTTGCTCCAGAGCCCATCCGAGAAGCAGGACCCAGGTGGTTCGCGGGCTCTGCTAAAGCCTCCTGCCTCTTTCACGGCAGGTCGGTGTGTGTGTCCGCAGACGCGAGCAGGCAGGTCAGGAGAGCAAACGCGTGGCTGTGCTCCGGGCAAAACTGGCCCGTGCGGGAAGTGGCCCTGGCTCGCAGTGACTGAGGTGGGTGTGTGGCGGTGGCGAGCGAGGGGGCTGCAGCCCCCTTTGCTGCTGCACTGTGCAGCCCCTTTGTAATGCAGGAGAAGGCAGGAAAAAAAGAGAATTCTCAAGTCCTGCCAGGCATGGATGCGTGTGCTACTTGTTGACATTGCCCCGTGGATATTGGGAAACCACAGAATCCTTAAGGTTGGAAGGGACCTCCAGAGGTCATCTAGTCCAACCCCCTGCACACACAGGGTCACCTAGAGCACGTGGCACAGGGCTGTGTCCAAGTGGGGTTGGAAGATCTCCAGAGAAGGAGACTCCACAACCCCTCTGGGCAGCCTGTTCCAGGGCTCCGTCACCCTCCTCAGCAACGTTTCCCCCGCTTGGCTTCCTGCTGGCAAAGCCCCGTGGCGTCTGGAGAGATGTGTCCGGAAGCGGTTGTGTGCCCGGCACGTGCTGTCGCCCGCCTCACCTGCCCGAGCTGCTCCTCGCTGGCGTCCTCGAGGAGCTCCGTGAGCCACGTGTCCTGCTTGCGCAGCTGCTCCAGCTTCTCCTGCCGCTCCTGGATGGAGTCGCCCAGGCAGAGCAGGGCGGCGTGCTCCTCTTGGTCCAGGAAGCCCAGCAAGTTCCTGTGGAGCTGCCTGAGCTCCTGCAGGATCTCGGCGAAGCCCCGGTTCACCTCCTCTCGCGCCTGCTCTACCACTTTCTGGGAGAGGGAGACACAGGCTGGGAGCACCAGATCTCCCCCTGCAATGGTCCCTCTCAGCTGCTTTCTCCAAAAATGGGCCCTCTGGGCTAATCCTGGATCATTTGCTGTTAATTACAGGAGTCTTGGGTGTCTATAACACACAGCTGCCAGAAGAGCAGCGGTTCTATCCTGGAGGCACCAAATCCATACCCGTTTAGCAGGTCCTTCATATGCTGGATGAGGTGTCACTTGAAAAAGCTCTTAGATAGCCCCTGCCAGCAAGGCTGGCTCTGGCAGGGTGGACTTGTGTGTGGCGCAGAAGCGGGGACCTTACCGTGAGGTGGATCACCCTCGCTTTGTGCTTGAGGCTGTCAGAGGCCACCATCAGGATCTGGTTCTCCAGGTTGGTTTGTGCTTGCTTGATCTCTGCCTAGAAAAGACGCCCCACGGTGTGGTTGGGTGGCAGAGCAGGTGCCGCTCGCTGGGCCCGCGGAGCAGTGCCGGGTGCCCAGGGCGCAGCACCGGTGACGCGGTGACGGACCGCTCTGTGCGGAGTTCCCCGGGGAGCCGGCTCCCGCTCACCAGCTGCTTGGATCGCTCTGTGGGGCGGCCGCTGGGCTTCTGCGCCCCACGGCCCCGCGCGCGGCTGTCCCAGCCCTGCGCCGCCGGTTCCTCGGAGCACGCCGGGGATTCCCAGTCTCCGAGGAGCTCCTCCAGCCAGCGGTTGCCGAGGGCAGTGTCCGAGCGTTGGAGCTGGATGCGGTCCCGGCACAGGTGCCCCATGCACCGCAGGCAGCATCGCGGTGCCCTCTCCTGCCGGGAGGAGCTCGGGTAAGAGGACAGCGCTGCGTCCCCACCGAGGGGACCTGTGTCCTGCGCCGGGGCCCCTCCTTGGCGAACGGGGCTGCCTCTCCTCCTGGGCTGATGCTCTGGCGGAGCTGAGGCTGGGAAGCGCCGGGGGGCACCTACCTGCTCCATGAGGCTGCCCATGGCAGCGAGCGCCGCCGGGTCGTGCGGGGGAGGCTCTGGGGGCAGCGCCCGCCCCGGTTCCGCAGCGCGCCGGCCGGCGACATCACAGCGCGGCCCGTTGTGATGCCACGCGGCTCCACGGGTGCCATGCGGCTCCGCGTGCTCCGGGCCGCTGCCCTGGCCGCCTCCTTCCACCAGAGCCTTCCGCTGCGCCCTGCTCTGCCCTGTTCCCCTTTCTCCCTTTTCCTTTTCCCCAGACCCAAACCAGCCTGCAACTGGGAACCACCCGAGCTCCAGTCTCTCTTCCTTCCTCCCTGCTGCTGGAAACCGGGAAGGACCTGAAACCCCAGCTAATGCCCAGCTTTTGGAAGACTCAAGAAGGGGGAAGGCAGCAGCGCTCTGGGCAGAAGCAAGAGAGCAGTATTGAAAACACCCGCCAAGGTCTGAGCCAAGTCCTCGTGTCCAGGACAAACCTTCAGGTAAGGTGCACTGCGTTTTCCCGTGTTTTGCTTTTATCTTGGCACTAGCAAAATTATTTTACCTTCAGCCTCATGGGGGGCCTCGTGGTTGCATTTGGAAATGGGGCCTGGTAAACCCATGTTGTTTAGGTTTTCTTGTGTTGTAGAAAGTCAGGTTCAAGCAGGACTCCAGAATCCAATAATGTTCTCCTCCTTGCAAGTCTGTTAGTCTTAGAGGTACCTAATTTCTAGGTTTCCTCCCTTGTTACACAGGGTTTGTGTGCTAAGGTAGCAAGTGCCTATGAGAAAAGCAGCAGGATGCAGACTCGGTTCAAACTTTGAACCTATTTCAGAATCTTTATTGAAAAAAAAATTAATCACAGCATCTCAACTGTTATTCAAATACATTTAATAAACAAAGAGAACCAGTAGCAAAGGGCACTGACACGTGACAAACTGTACAAAACCTCCGGGTTCGCAGGCAAACCTGAGGGGAGGAGCCCAGGGCCCAGCCGCAGGTCGGGCAGCGGCTCCGTCCCGGCGCCCTGCAGCTCTGACCATGCCCCCCTTTGCCTCAGCCCACTCAGTCACCCCTGAGAAGATCGATATTTTTTTTCTTTTTTTTTTTTTTTTTAATGTGCAGAAACAAAGACACTTTTAAGAGGTTATTTCCAGTCTCACTGTAATGGAACAATTTTGGCCACTGGGAAACAAACAAAACCCATGCTCTCCATTCCCAAGACTAATGCTTTAAGGAGAAGCTTTCCATGAGATGCAAGTGCCCTTAGGAATCCAGCTCATCTCCTACGCCTGTTCATCCACCCTACTTGCCAAAACACGCTACCTTCTTTGGAGTGAACGGGACAAATTTTACCTTAGCTCATTTTTAGTCTGACAGAGTTGTGACTGAGTGAAAGGCAATGGAAGGAAAAGCCCTGTCTTGAGCACAGAAAAGATGCAACCGGGGCATAATGCTGAGATCAGCCCACGGTCTGAGGGTAAAGGTGACCTAGCGCAGTCGGGAAAGAGGGAGATCCCTTTGCTGGGAACATACCTGCTCTGGACGCCTTCATGCCTGGTCCTAAATGTCACACAAGAGCTTGTGAATGGCCAGTAACTGTCAGATCAGTTTTTTAACTTGTTCTGTTGAATTGAAAGACTCAGTAATTGAACCCAAGGAGACTTAAGTCCCTAAGCATGACCTTAGTGCAGAGAGCAGCGTGGAGGGGAAAATCGAGATGCAAGTTGAGCAGCCTTTCTTGTGCATGTGAGCTTAAAAATAGCTGTTCCACTCTACTGCTAATGCTCTCTGGGGCAAAGGGAGGGTGATGGTATCGCCCTTAGGCCCGGCGATGGGATGTGGGGGTGAAAAGCTGCAAGGCGTCACTCCATCCGCTCGAGCTGTCCTGAACTGACCGGCTCTGTCTAGGTGACCCCAGTGCCACGAGCTCTGCGGTTGGAGCAGCAAGATGCCTGGCTGCCCTCGATGTGACCAACAGCGCAACCTGGCCCCGCTGCCTTCAGGTTGGTATCTCAACCGCAAACTCTCCTTCTCCGAGGAAGGGAGAGAAGCGATGGGTGAATGTGTTAGCGGGCTTTTAGAGGCTGCTAACTTGCATACGTGCACATACTCATCAGCTGTGAGCACAGAGCGACAGCGACCGAGGCTACAAGGTACCGACAGAGGAGACACATCTATACACATCACAGTGTTACTCAGCCCAGCCACAGCTCTAATCACAGCAAAACCATCTCACCGCGTTATGAACAGGACAGATGGAGGAAGGTGCTGGGCTGGGTTCTGCGGCGGGGCAGCAAGCGAGCGGCGCTCCAGCAGCCTCTGCCCGACACGGGGGCGACGCAGGGGTGCCTGGCACAGCGGGCAGGACCGGCACCACTAACCCACCTCCCCTCCTGAGGAACGAGGCCGAGCCTCCGCTGGGGACGTCGGCAAAGCGGTGGGGAAATGCAGGCAAGAGCTCGTCCAGGAGGACCGAGAAGAGGCAGCGCTCGTTTGCTGAACCCCTTGTTGGTACTTGGTAACTGTCTGCTGCCCCGCGGCCCGGCCAGCGAGGAAGAGAGCAGACGGGAAACCTGCTTATTTCTCTCTCGCACCTTTCAGGAGACCACAAGCAGCTGAATTCCTTCAGAAGGGAGCCAAACTCCTCAGTCCGGGGGAGGAATTTTCTGGTGTTTTATTAGGACACAACTGCTCTGACCCTGTCAATGTCTCTGAATTGCAGCATCTCTGAAGCTTGGTGGTTAATGTCAGTTTGGGACTTGACTCAAAAGACCCAAGTGCCGGGACACTCGCGCTACAAAGAACAAAGCCAGGATGAAAGGGGACAAAACATGCAGCAAATTCCTAAAAAATTCCATTTACCAGACTAGGAGGGACATGCCCCTGGTTAGGGATGGCACAGCTTAACAGAGGGGACCAGTGACTGCAGTTTGGCTAAGATAAGAATTCAAGAGAGGCACAAACAAACATTTTGCACATCCATCCAAGGCATTCCGAAAAAAAAAGGAAAAAAAAGTCACAGAAGTTGACACGTCACTTTGGACAAGAAACATTACAACAGTTTGGCAACTTTTCACCAATTCCCCCCTCCCCCAGCTCAGTGAAGCCCCTCTGTACTTTGAGGTGAACTCTTAAAAGGGGGGGACAGGAGGGGGCTGCAGAGAAATCACTGCGTGTAAATAGGGGGATCTCCTCTGCAAAGAATCATCTGGGCTGAAGCAAACCTACCTGCTTGCTCCAGTACAAAAGAAATCCTGCCTGAGGTCCTCCCGTGAGGAGGAAGGAGACAGAGCCCACGCCACTGCAGACAAACAAGGCAAAGCTGAACTTGGCAGCAACAAGTCCCTAACCTTGTCACTTTGCACCAGGCTGAGATACGGCCGTGGCAAGACAGCAGAGGGGGAAAGGTGTCGCCCCTCTGCAACTGAGAAGTGAGGACAGAACTTCTCTCCAGCCACGTGGGATGAACACAGGTCTCTCACTTATGCATGAGGAGGGATGGGCTTTGGGAAACGCCAGGAGCCCATCTGTAATAGTGTTAACAGCAGGACCTGCGTTAGACAGACATACAACTTCCCCTCCCTTGGTGGTATCTAAACTCAGCTCTTAGGAACTGGACAAGGAACAAATACAAAGCAAGAATGGGAAAAAAAAAAAAGTTTGTAGGTTTTCTCCAAGTGGTTTTGTTCCTCCTTTTAAAGCCTTGTTCTGATTTGTGGGGGCTGGCTGAGCAGGAAGGGGAGCACTGCAAGGTGCTTGCACCTTTCTGGGGTTGGACTGAGGTGCAAACAGCAGCACAGCTCCCACCCAGCTCCTCTTTCCACCTATGCCAGCCTGGGGAAGGTAGGACTGACTACAGGGGTTGTGGACCTGAGCAGCCACTGCAAAGGCTCCGACTGGGAATCCGGCCCAGCCATTGTTGGAAAAAATTCAATACAGCGCTGGCCAAGAAAACAAATACTTCGGGAAAGGACTATCCAGCTGGAAAAGTCTTTTCCTTCCTTGGTTTCCGGTGGAAGAGGGAAGCCTTTGGTTACGACCAGAATTATTTGCCGTTGGCAGGACAGGCTCGGCTTTGCTTTGCGTTAGCTTGGTTAGTGCACGAGGGCAAGGTGGGACTGCGGAGAGGTGCTCGGCCCAGCTAGGCTGCCCTTTTGACATCTGGGAGTGGAAACAGCGGATGCTTGGATTACATCCGGGATCCTCGCTCCTGAAGAATCTGAAACAGAGAGCCACTGTAAATAATTTGGATGAGTTTGGATGCAAAAGTTCATGTTGAGAATCTTTTTATTTTGCGGGAAGGAAAAAAGGGATTAAGGAGGAGAAAGTCACTGGGGTTTATGTTGCCAAAATGAATGACAGGTTGGTTAAAGCCCCTTGTCTAGAAATACTGGTTCTTGTCTGCAAGGAGTTAAAAATTCCTCTTTTGTGGCCAGTCTGGGGAAAAGAGCTGGTTGAAGGAAGGTCGCTCCCTGTAGCACTATCAATTAGTGCAACCAGGGACAGCAAGGACCCCAGCTATACTGCCCTTCACTTACCTTGTACCTCTTTGTCTTAATCTGAAGTTTATACAGAGCCTTCCCTACAAATGGACCTTGAGGAACCCTATGAGTTTCCTCTCCTAGTTTTGTCCTACAGTAAAACAGGAAATCTCTTAAGAGGAGAAAGTCACGCAAAAATAGGAAATAGGAGTTTCCTATGCAATTTGCTGCTGCAAACTATGGCTCTGCTAGCATAGGAAGGGTGGGGTAGGTATTTATTTTTTTAATTATCTTTTTGCATAGGTGAATTGAAGTCAATATACTCAAGCAGGTTTCTTACCTTTGCCTTCTCACTGGGTTCTATGACAATACCATTGGTAGAGTTATTGAGCTCCCTGGACACAACACAGAGGAATTCTGCCTGGTCTTCATTCCCATAGTTATAGGAAGATCCAATGCTGATCAGCTGTGACAGGAGAGAGCCAAGGTAAGGAGGATTATATCAATAGATTTGGGGTTTTTTTTGCTTTTTTCTTACACTTGCTTTGTGAGATGTGGTTTTCTGGTGAGACCTATTCTGATCTGAAGTGTCAAGAGGCCAAATATCTCTTGGGTGTTCAGCTGTGTTACAGGCTTTCTGGTGTGTGTTTGTAAGGCAGAGACCAGACAAGCTCCAGGGCCCTCTAGTGGCATCAGGAGCCCCAGGAGGAAATTCCAGCCTGAAAAAGCAGCTGAAAACAAAGCGTTTTCCAGTTACCGAGGGCAGAAAAAGGGAACACACACAGTTTTGCAATATATAAAACACAACTAATTTATACAAGGACAAAGCCACACTGCCTCTGTGGTTTGCAAAGTAATTATGCCTATGTTGAACTCAGCTCTGAACTTGCCTTCTGATACTGTATAAAAGCTGGAGAGAATTCTTTATTGCAGACAGATGTTAGATTAACTACGGGACATGTGGCAAACTGGCTCCATTTTTCATGTAGACACTGTCAAGATGGAGTTTGATATTTGTACAAATGGAATTATGTTACATTACTGTTGTGATGAGGAGTCTGGCCTAGACCCAAGAAACCCCATCTGTCCCATATTTATCGTTATTACATTAAAAGGACATCCTGGAGAGCAGAGCTAATTTGTCACTTGCAACTCAGTTCTGCTTTCCAAGCAGCAAATCTAACTAATCTGAAGGAAGTCACGTGAACCTTATCAACTGCATATATTTAGGGAACTTTAATAGGCAGCATGCACCCCACTGTCCAGGTCCTAATGGATTTTAAAGGGCGCAGCTTTTATTTCTATACAAGACAGATGTCTCAGACTGTCTACATTCCTGCTAGACAGATGATAATCTGTACGGTCACACTGCAGCTGCAGGAAGGCTGGGGGCTGCCACGCTGACCTCTACTACTGCTAATAGTTTGTGATGTTTGTGCTAAGGGCAAAAGACAGGCTCAGGATGGGAACAATATTTTTTTCCTCCTTTGAATGCCTGAAACATTTCAATGCTGCACTTCACGCCACAATTTACAGAACAAACACAAAGCATCTTTTGACGAAAACAGCAGCATTTTCAGCCTGTTAGAGTGAAATGTAAGAACAGAGGAGAATGGATTTCCTTTTGAGATGCCAAATTTCTATTCTCTCTTTTGCAGGACTCTGTTACTACACGGAATCTCAAAGGCTACATATTCCTCTGAGGACTTGCTGCTGACAGAGGTAATGAAGCTGCAACAGTGTTTACTGCTCTGGCTTTTCTACAGGTTTCTGAACCATTGTCTTTTTAATTCTGTGATGTGACTGGATCCAGAGAGAGCTTGCTAAGGGAATCTCCATGCTGTTGAATCATTGGTGCCCAGGCTAAGATTTAGCTACAGGCTTTTGTCCCTGTTATGGCATGTTATCATGCTACATAATGCATGTTAGCTTGCAAATTCACTTGACTTTTGGGAGGAGCTGAAGTCATGCTAAGTTGAACATCTGGAGAAGGGTGGACTTGGTGCCTTTTGGAGTAATTGGGCTAAATGGACTTTGCTTTTGGCTGCTGTCAAAGGCAGCACCTCTCATGCAAACTTTTGAGAAACAAAATTGCATGTTGGTAAACAGCCTCACCATGAAGCAGCTAGAGGTTCTCAGTCACCCAAAGGTTTCAGTAGCTGCCTCAGGGACAAGAGTTTTTTGTTCTCTCCCCACTAGGCAATAGGAGTTTTCAGGCATAACAGAACAGAGCTGCAGTTCAAAAGTGACAGAAGTGAAGAATCGGTGCTGTTGCTAATCCTATGAATTATTTCATGTCAGCACAATTCCCACAGAATCCACTTTTCAGGAAGCTGGACTCGCTGGGAAGATGGCAGAGCTGTAATCCACAGAGCCTGTCTTGATGCTTCTTAATACAGCACCAACACATGAGCCAGCTGGTTTCTAGTTCTCTGTCCTCCTAAATAAGAGGACTGTGTCTGATTCCAGAAATCAAGTCTGGAACTAATGCCACATGCAACTTCACCGACAGCTAGCCCCGAAACTGGCAGCATTACAAAGGCAGCTGCAGGAAGGGTATTTCTCATGTCACTCAACACCTCTTTAGCAGACACAGGAGTCTTGCCTTTGAGCTCTGCGAAAACTCATGCTGTGTTTCTTCCTGGTTCCCTTAATTCTCTTGGATAAAATGGTTGCACTTGGGCCTGGAGCATGTGAGGAAACGGGGGAAAAGGGCAGAACTACCCTGGGGCTTGACAAGGATACAAGAAGTCATTGGAGACTTTCAAGAGAATGAAATATCTCCTGAAGGGGTTCAAGTGACCCCTGTGTTTCCCGGTCAGTTTTTCCACATAAATGGACTGCTGTTCAATTCAGGCTCCATTCAGAAAAGAGCAGCATGAAACAAAGGAGCAATCTTGGCTCATTCCATAAGCTGCTTTTGCAGGGATTCTGCTGAGGGTCAGAAACAAGCTCTTTGGTAAAGGTACCTGTTCAAACTTCCACCCATCAGACATAGTGGACACCATCTGTGTGAGCTCTTCCTCTTGGCACTGCAGGACTCGGTACACATGCTTCACAGGTCCCTAAGGCAAGCAGAGTAAAAATAACCAGGAATTTAATGTTTTTTAAATTTAATATCAAAATAGGAAATTAATTAGCCTCTGGTAAGGTCTTCTGTTCTATTTTGTCAGTATTTTAGAAATCTGAGTGTTGCAGAATTTGAGGTTTCATTCCTTCCAAGCATCCAACTGATTCTAAAACAGGTACCTAAGCTGGGTACCCATCTCTCAAAAGCTTCTAGAAACTTGAGTGCCACTGAAACCAAAACCCCTTTGGCTTTCAAAGCTATTTAGTGTTTTTGTTTTGATGTTTCTCTTCTGTAATCCCCACTACTGTGCTTTTCTTAATAGCTGCGTAGCAGCAGTAGGGAAAAGTTGCACAGTGACACCGAAGAGAGGAAAAGTGTCTGTAGAAGGAAAAATTATATCTAATCATAATAGAAAAACTGAACAAAACATGCTGCAAACTACAGTTATTTCCTCACTACAGGCTTGGCTCTAGGGAGACAGCTAGGATATAGGACCTGCCAAAACAAGGTAGATCTTACACAGGAGGAATTGGCAGTGCTTAGGAATGTCCCTGATGCTCCAGCACTGCCCACTTCCCTGTCAACCACAAAGCAAATAAAAAGCCCTGTGAGGAAACTTGTCTGAGTAGGAATGACCCACCCACAATATCTCACCTCTGCCCCACTGAGCTGTTGGCTCTGTACCTTCCAAAGCAGCAAGTTTCATGTATTTTTAATTCAAATTATCCATCTTTGTTCCCTGGGTCCTTTCACTGAACTATTCATTACCCTTTCCTCTATGGCCTGTGCTTATAAAACCTGTGGATGTTCTTTCTTAGCTGTGTCTTGCATCCACTTAGAAAGTGGCAATCCCCAATGTTTTAAAACTCAGCTGAAGAACTGCTACTAAAAGTAAATGCCTCCTACAGCAGTGCTGGTCCCTCCACTCTACTGCTGGGAGTGAACGAGTTCGTAGCTCAATTTATGTGCATTACTTGAGAGGTTCTGTTCTCGTTATCCCGTATCCGTTCCTTCACCAGCCGCACAAGGGAGGCGATATTGTAAAACTCGGCTTCTTCCAGTACCCCTGAGAAAGGAACCAAAAAGAGACAGGGCAGAAGGAAGACTTTAGTGCAGGAGGAAGATTTTAGTGCAGGGATACACCTGCTCCTGACACTGTCTGGCACAGAGGGGGAACAGTGCCTGGATCCCGAATGAGCTGTGGCACTATCTCATTCCTCTGGGCTTAGAGAAAGGGACCTGTATCCAATGAGCTGTCACTTGCTGCTGTGACAGGGGGTGTCCATGGGGCTATCCCAAACTTTGTGGTACAATCTCTGCGTTGTTCTCTCAGCCCCACTCAGGGGAAAGTCACCAAAGCCTCTTGCTATGGAGCACCACAGCCTGGGGAGGGGGGAAGAGATGGTTCCAGCAGCGTTTTTACCACCATTTGAACAGCAGCATTGGCTTGTGTGACAAGCTGGAGGCCTCGGCTTCCAGGACGGTGCAGAATCTAGTGATTTAGTCCCCGTTAGCAGGCATCTTTCTGGGAATCTACCCTTAAACAGCCCTGCTCACAAGCGTGGCTCACTCACGCAGCTGCACGGTGCCACAGCAGGAGCCCACGGGCTCCAATGAGTGTCTGATAACGCCCTTCACTTGCCCTCTCCAACAGCACCTGCAGCTCTCCCACTGTGCTTTGTTTTCCCTTACCTTCTTCTGCAAGCTCCTTGTTGATGATAAGTTTCCCATGTCGGAGGTAGTTCAGTATCGGACCAAAATACGTGGGATCTCTATCGATGAGATAAGCTCCTGTCTCATCCTGGTTGGGAAGGAGCGGCAGAAAACAAGTTGAAAATGGTAAGTTTCTCTGTCAGAACCTGAACTACTTTTGCCTGTAAAGCCAAAAGAAAAAAAGGGGTGCCGGGGGCACCACACTCGAATCAATCTTCTTTTTAACTCCCGCTAACTGTTCACTAAACTGCTAATGTTGCAGCTCACTAACGAGCAGATGTCTCAAACTGAACACGTGCAGAAACAAGGCCGCTGTATTTAGAGAAAAGCAGGGCCAGCAGCTCCTCACTGCAGTAACAGACTGCAAAAACCAGCAGGCTTGTCCTGGCTGTATTTGTTCTCTAAGCCAGTTGAATTAGAAGGAGACTCTGAAGAAGTAAAGAAAAACTTAAAATCTTGTCATAAAAAATAGAAGTATTTGCATCTCCTTAGGATGGAATTTGGGTTTCCAGTCCAGGCCAACAGCTCGGACAGTTAAAGCACCCCTGTATTTTTCTGCTGCTGAAAACGCCCATTGCAACACGGAGCCCACAGCAGCTCCGACAGGCCTGCGTGCACCCGGGATAGCCACCAAACTACCAACAGCTCGTACCCAAAGGCAGCCCTTGAACCAGCTCTGAGGAGCTGACGGGCTCCGCACGGAAGGCTTTCACACCACGTCCTTATTTTTGAAGCCAGAGCAATCTGCTCGTAACGATCCTGCAGGGACTTCTGGAACGTCACCTCTATTCACCAGCAACAACCACAACAACAACGTGTTGTTATTTTGACCGCGAGCAGGGTTTAACTTCTCATTAGACTCTTATCTGGGCGGGAGAGCCTTGCACAACTCCCCGTTGTTGACAAGTCTGTGTACAAGGGACGTGCAAAACGCTGCACCGCGGCTCGCACGGAAGAGCCGGGATTACAGGGATAAACTAGGGAGGCGGCCAGATCCCGACGATAAGTTACAGCAGCATCAAAACTGTCACCCAAAGCAGGGAGCGCTGCCTTTGGGGAGGGAATTAATCGGGATGTAAAGCAGAGGGGCGAGCTGTCGCTCGGCTCCACGGGACAGCTGTTTCCGCGCTGCGCGGTGGGAAATCCTCGGAATTCCTGTTTCCAGCAGAGCTCCTCCGGCTCCGCTGCCAGCCGCAGCGGGAAGGCGCCGCTCTGCCGGGCGCGGGCGGCCGCGGGTCGAGCGCTGCCCGGGGCGGCGGCG
>NW_020455710.1:622416-629916 GCF_003342845.1 Nothoprocta perdicaria
GGGGCCGGGGAGGGGCTCCCCGGGGGTCTCGAGGGGCTCCCGGGGGTCTCGAGGGGCTCCCCGGGGGTCTCGAGGGGCTCCCGGGGGTATCGGGGCGGCTCCTCATGGTCATCGGGGCCCCCCGGGGCCCGCCCCCGCTGACCGCCGTGCCCGCAGCCCGGCGCCATGGCAGGCCGCAGAGCCGCTCTCAAGGCCATCGACTGGGCCGCCTTCTCGGAGCGGGTGCCCCCCAACCAGCGGGCCATGTTCAACGCGCTCAAGACCCGCAGCGACGCCCTGTCGGCCCGGTGAGCGCCCGTGCACGCGTGCCCCAGCCCCGCGCCCGGAGCCGTCCGAGCAGCCCCGGCGCAGCCTCTTCGCTCCGCCTGCTGCAATGGGGAAAAGCAGCCCCGGGGGATCAGCAGGGCTCTGGCGTGGCAGGAGAAGCTGTTAGGAACTTTGTGTGCCGCGGAGGTGCGGAAGTGAATGAGCCTCCTGGCTTGCCTGCCCTAAATGCTGCTGGTGACTGCAGCTGACGTTGCCTGATGCTTCTAATTCAGAGCTTTGAGAGCTGCCCCCTCGGTCCTTGTAGGGCTCTACTGAGAGATGCTCTGGTCACTGCTGCTTGGAAGCAGAGCAGGGCTGCAGGCTGAATTCCTCTTGTTTTTATTTAGTTAAAGAAGCCTTTCAGGGCTGGGGGGGTTGCAGTTCAGTTAGGCTCTGTGGAGGCTCGGGGGCGCGGAGGGAAGGGGGCTCTGAAAGGTTATGGTGGTGATCGCTCTCCTTTCTCCTCGCAGCCTGGCCGCCCTGCCCGAGAAGCCCCCGGCCATCGACTGGGCCTATTACAAGGCTGCCGTGGCCAAGGCCGGCATGGTGGACGACTTCCAGAAGAAGGTGAGCGCGGCGCCGGCCCCTTCCCGAGCTCCTTGCCGCCCCGCTCCGCGTTGTGCCCCTCCGAGGGAGCAGCCTCGGGGCGGATCCTGCGGCACAGCGGGGAGCTCATGGGGGTGCGGGAGGAAACTGGATGACTGCCTGTCCTGAAGCAAATATTTAAAGTATTTGTCTAACACGGTGAATGGGAAAAGGTCACAAACATGTTTCTGCGCACTGCGAAGTGCCTAAAACCAACGAGGCCTCTAGGGGCACCCTCCTCTGTAAACAGGAGTTGAAAAGAGCGATCGAGGCTCTTGCTGACAGTCACAGGGTGCCCTCAGCAGCCTGAGAATTGGCTCCCGTGAGGCTGGAAGGACTCACTGCCCTCAGATGGGCCTGGCGCCTTGTCTTAAGGACAAAGAATTCTGTGATATGATATGTTTTTCATTTTGGACTCTATGGATTATTTCACTTAAGCAAAACTGTTTGGAAATTTCTCTTTCAAATTACAGTTCAGTGCACTGAAGGTTCCTGAGCCAGTGGACACACAAACTGCCAAGGTTGATGCCCAAGAAAAGGAAGCTGTAAGTGGTTAAGCTGTTCCCTAATGCTGGGCTGTCTTTGGCGAAGTCGGGAAGGGCTGAGAGGGAAGGTATTTCCTGTCATTGCATCCCCTTTTGGAAGGCAGGGCAGGATGAGGCAGAGCCTGTCTCCAGTCTTTGTACACGGCACTGGTTTTTGGCTTAGCAGCAGAATCTCTGCCTTTGGAAAGGTTTGATCATTTGGTGTTTGATTCTGCCTAATTTCTGATGTAAATATATCAAAAAGATGCAGAATTAAGGCAAGGAACAGGGCAGGGGGTGGCAGGTTGATTGCAGCTCCTTGTCTTTAACATAAGCATTTTCACTGTGGCTTCTGCTTTCCTGCAGGCAAAGAGCAGTGCTGAGTATGTGCAGGCCTCCAAAGCTCGTATTGCCCAGTACGAGCAGGAGGTAAGTCTGGACTTTGCTCAGTGAATATCCCCTTTAACTAGCTGGGCAAAGACCTTCTTCTTACTTGTGTTGAGCTCTTGCTTGCTGACAACTGCCTGTAACGTGTTTGTCTCCGCTCCCGCTTCTAGCTGCAGAAGTTCAGGAACATGATTCCCTTTGAGCAGATGACGTTTGAGGACCTGCACGAAGTCTTCCCTGAAACCAGACTGGACAAGGAGAAGTATCCGTACTGGCCACACAAACCGATTGCGGATCTGTGAAGATGTCCCTTTCTCTACAGCAGTTTATCTAATGACTGCTGGATTCTAGAATCTTTTAAATAAAATATTTTCCCTCCTGGCTGATGGGTTAGATCTTAGTTATGGGGTTGCAAGGATTTGAGATATATGGAGCAATATATATATTCATAGTATATTCACAAGAAGCTTGTTTTCTTGGTCTTTGTGGGCTTGCTTTTATAGCAGGAATCAAAATCCCAGCTAACTTGATAATAAATGTGAGTCCCACAACATTAATGTAGATAAACCATCTGTTCACTCCTGTAACAACCCAGCACAGGGAATGGGGTTACTCGGCCTCTGCAGATGATTAAGTTGTTCAGAGGATGGGCTTGCCCTGCCTTTGGTGAGGCTGGGCTGTGTTTAGCAGCGACCTAGCGCAGTAGGGAGTCAGTGGTTTTACAAGCAGTTCTGCAGGGACTTGTGGTGGGTTAGGTGCAACCTACTGCAAAGTGAGTTCTTTATTTGTAAAAACAGCATACAAACGTTAGAAACACTGAAGGAGTCGAGAGATCTTGAGTTGTGTTGATTCTGAAGTTTATTCATTTTATTATTTAATTTTTGTTTTTACCCTTTTAATGTTGATGTTCTGGTTCTCTGTCCTGGACTTTGGATGATGTGGATCTCACTGAAACTCTCAGAAGCAATAGGGCAAATGCTGCAGGCCTGCATCGCTGTATTTATTTATTTCCAATAGATGGATTGCTGCAACACCTTTCCCCAAGCTGAAACGTTTATATTGGAGAAGAACTGTCTTAACTTCCTTTCCAGTTATCTTATGGGACAAGTAATCACAGTGGTGGTAAGAATTCCTAGCAGACAGAATGAGAGTTTTTTCCTTTAATTCCTCCATTCTTTTATTCAAAAACCTTGCTAGCTTTACATGCTTTAAGAGTATATATAGTTTTACTGAACTAGAGTACAGAGCACCTACCCTGCAGGTTCTAGGGCCTGTTTTTCTTAATTTAGGCAACTACACCAGCTGGAGCTCTATGAAGCAAGCAGGAAAAAAAGTGCAGCAGAGAGAACAGGAGCAATAAACCAGAGGCAAACTGAGTGAGCAGGGCGGAGCGCTGGGCTCTAACTGCTCCACTTTATAAAAACAACAGTGAAGAACAGCAGGGAGAGGACGAAGTGGCCGTAGAGCAGCACTTTCTCCAGGAGCGGCAGGACGGGGTCCCGCTCCCGGGGCGCGCAGCGGCACCAGCTCTGGTGGCCTCTTTCCTGGCGCTCGGGCAGGTCGAGCCGTTCCGGACGCTCCTTTTCCAGGTACCTCGTGGGCTGGTTGCTCGTGTCCGTCTTTGCTCTCTCAGCGCACACATCTACAGAGAGCAAATGTCGATATTGGGGCATCGGGGGTGAGTACCAGGACTGATGTTTAGGGCACTGGTTGCCCTGAGCTACCAGGTTTGCTTATTAAAGGGGGTTATTATTTGCTTTACCTTTCTGGACGCGCCTCGTAGCCTTGCCTGCGTTGTGCTGCTGATGCAACAGGAACAGGGTATCTAGCACAGCCATGACCATTAGCAGGAAGGTGCCCAGGAAAAACACCACTGCAAAACAATATGAAAACAAAGCAAGCTCTTCATAATTGGCATAATCAGCTTGTAATTGATAGCACTGTCTGTGCTCAGGTGCCTGATGGTGGAGGAGGGAATTTCGGTCTCCAGGAAGTTGCCAACCTTGGCTGTTCATGACTTGAACGTTCATGAACGTGGCCGTAAAGGCCCCACTATCTCCCAACCTTAAAGTTGGTATCTGATTAAGATCAATTACGATCTATTCAGTAAAGGCGAGTACCTATCACGGGCGGCTCGTTGGAGGAGGTGGGGAGCATGTTGTTGAGAATCACGGCCAGCATGGAGCTGCCGAGGATGATGGCGATCTGGAAATTGACTTTTTCCTCCAGAGAGCTGGGCCCGAGCAGCACGGCCATATCCAGCAGGTACAGGGCGCACGTCGGCAGGATCAGGTTCAGCACATACAGGATGGGTCGTCTCTCCATGGAAATCTGCAGAAGAAGGTGGGCAAAATTCAAGGAAGTAAAAGATAAAAGCCTCAAGAGCCTTCTGTTTTGGTCTGGATGTTCTGGGCACGAATCAAAGGTTTGAATCGTTAATTCAGGATCTACTCTCAGCTACTTGAACGTTGAGCATGACCATGTAGTGCACTGACCCTTGGGGGCGGGTGTCCTTTAGGGAAAGGCAATTGGGACCCTCCTGCAATGAATGTGCTGGGCTGGGGGTGAGGAAAAGGCTCGCCTGGGTCTGGCTGGGTTTGCAGGCTTGGCCTTCGTGGTGCCAGCTAGGAACAGCCCTGGATGACTTTGCAGGTCAGAGGGAGAAAATCTCTTTCAGTTGCAAAACTATTCAGATGTTTCAGATGAACAAAGCTCTTTGCGGGTGTTACTTAGTCCTGACCCTTGTATTTAGTCCTGACCCTTGTATTTAAAAACAAAACAAATGTTTTAATCTGCAGGTAATGTCCTCTCTCTTTTTTTTTTTTTTTTTTTTTTTTTAGAAGACGGCATACGAGATCCACTAGTTTCTTTTTTTCAGACGTGTGCAATACCACATGAAAGCACTGCTGTACCATATAGGTCATCACACAAATCTCTCCATTTTCTACATCTTCTGTAGATTCGATGATGCTCAGGTTGGTGAACTTCCATTCTCCGTCGGTCAGGAAGTAGGTCTGGCTGATTTTCTTCATCTCGTCCGGGGTCCGTTTCATCCTCATGACCAGGTCCGTGACTGTGGGGCAGAGAGGAGGGAAAGAGAGAGGTTGCAGGTCATGGTTGAATTTGGTTTCAGTGGAGATACGTGGGTTATTTCCTCCTTTTCCCTCCCAACCTGCCATGTGCGTAGGTGGGGAAAGGCAACGGTCCTTCCACCAGTGGGGTTCACATCACCCCTTATCAAGAGCAATTTAGAAGGGCTCCAGTGAAGGGACGTGGCTAGAGGACACCCCGATGCTTCCAGTGACATTGCAAGGAGAGGGGCCAAAGGGCCCCGCTCTGCGGCCCGCGTGGCTCGACGTGACCTCGACGTCCCCGGGCGCCTGGTGCCGCTGAGGAGCCCGCGTGGCCGCCGGGGCTCGGCTCCTCTCCGCCTCCTCGCGCGAACGCGGCCACCTCGCGCCCAGGCCGGTGGCGCTCGCGCCCTACCTGGGTACAGAAACGAACCCACGCTAATGTTGCACGTCTGGGTGTCGAAGGGAAACCTGAGGATCTTGAGGCCGCAGCTGACGGTGACCTGGAAGGGCAGCGTGGTGTTGAAGCCGCCGTCGTGCGCGATCGCCGAGTACCGCAGCTTGCTCGCCTTCTGCTCGCCCACCCTGCGGGGTTGGAGGGGTCGAGAGCACCGAGGCGCCTCAGCCAGCAAGGCAGGGACCGCGGGGCCTCCCTGTCCTCCCCCTGCTCCCAAAGAGCCGGCGGCTGCTCCCAGCCTTCGCTCAGATCCAGGCCAGTCTGTTCTGCACCTAAATTACTGATGGTAATTTAGCTTTGCTGCGCTGCTGGTCTCTGCTTCCCCGGCTTTTGCCCAGATGTGGCATTTCTGAACACGGTGCAGCGTTACAGAGCCCCAAAGTGCTGTGCCTAAACTGCCACCCCTGTTCCCGTAAGCTGGCATTAACTCCTGGGAATTGCATTAATCATCAGGGATGGTCCCGTTTCCGGCAATACCCCAACAGCTGCATCCACTGCACCGCTCTTAAGCCAGGGGATTAAAACCAGATGCAAACCTACTCTTCCAGAATGAAGAGCGGGGGGGACCAGTAAGTATCCAGGGGCAGGACAACCTTGGAAATGTTGCAGAAGTCCCGCGGGTCCCAAGTCACCAGAGCGTTGGTCCATTCCTGGGGGAGAGATGGGGGGCGGGCGGTGAGGCCGCGCTCGGCCGCGGCGCCGCGCGGGGGCCGGCGCTCCCGCACCCACCAAGCCCAGCACGAAGTAGAAAGTGACGGTCTGCAGCTTTTCAACCTGAAGAGAAGAAACAGAAATGGAAGAAACAGAATGGAGGTTACTGGGCTGGATTCCTTAGTAAGTGCCGTGTGGAGCTCGGAAGCTGCCACTGCTTGGGGGGCTGCACAGACTGTAGAGACGGCTCAGGAGGAGAGCTGCAAATCCTGGTGCTGACAGAGCAGGGAGCACGAGAATGAAGGTTTTCTTTCTTTTTTTTTTTTTTTTTTTTTTTTTTTTTTTTAAAGGTGGTCTTAGGCAGGGCACAGGCAGGTAAACACTGAATCCTGCCTGAATTGCTCGGTTAAGGTTTGTTTCGTGGCTGTTTCCAAGAGCTGAGGAACTCGGTCCGCTTGCTCCCACAGCCCAGGATAAATCGGGCTGCTCTTTTCCAAGCTTTTTCCCCAGAAGCAGGTGGGGGGAGTATTCCAGACCCTCCCAAATGTCTCGCACAGCACAAGGCTGGTGAGGAAAGGGCAGGGGCTGATTCCTGTACCCACAGACCCCATAGGAGAAATCCAGCCTAACTCCAAACTGCATCGAGCTTCCTCGTATCACACCTCGGCAGCAGCTTTTGCTTCCTTACCACGGAGAGAATGGCTATGAGCATAAAATCCATCTTCACTTCCAGGGGCTCCATCCAGTTACTCTTGGGCAGCACATGTGGAATCAGCTTGTCGGAAGAGGAAATGTTCAGGTGCTTGATAACATCGTGGTAGGTGCAGACGTACCTGGGATCTGCCCCTGCTAGAATAAAACGCGTCCCATCAGGAAAGGATTATCCCATGGAAGGATAGGTAGCAACAGAGAGATGATGCGGAGCGGTGGGTATGAGAACCATCATTAGCACAGGAAAAATCCCATTTCACACAGGCAAGATGAGAATTTGTTAAACTTTTTAAAATGCTCTTGCACTTACCTGTCCCAAGAGAAAGGGTGAGGACGGCTATAAGTGCTCGCTGCATCTTCTCCTCTAAACAAGTGTGCAAATGGTACTGGGCATCTTATAGACAGTTTCTAAGCCACGTCATTTGCTATGTAGATGGTTATTTGATATCTGCTAATGAGGGATGGAAATGGTGTAAGCAAAAGCTAGAGTCTTGATGTATTTACTTGCTTTAGAAGAGGGATTTGCTAATGGTTTGATGCACTCAGCTGGCTCTTGGGAGCGGCCTTTTCTTGCGGTAAGGTAAAAATAATGTCATTAAAAAAATCCCAGCAATTTGAGGGTGAGGAAAGCACTCAGCTCCACAAGGAGAAAACCGGGAGCCAGAGCCACTCCGGAGCAGATCCCGCCTCGTGTCCGGGCTGAGTGTCGGCTGCAGCAGCGCGTGGGGCTCCGGGGAGGCCGGTTTCTTTCCAGGTGCCCAAAGTGGAGGTTCCCTTTGGAGGTTCCGAATCCCTGTGCTTGGATAGT
>NW_020455710.1:634916-653821 GCF_003342845.1 Nothoprocta perdicaria
ACTAAATCGCGTGACAAGATAATCTAGAGCCCTCTGAAACCAAAGGCTGTCTCAGTTACAGGTACCTTTCTATGAGCTGCTGGGAAGTCTCCTTAGACACCACCTTGGGTTTCTCAGTGGCTTCTGTCACCAAACCTCTGATCTTTTCCAAACATATCGCCAAATTCCTCATTTGGTAACGACTCTCTTCGGAGTTCACAATCAGCTCACCAGCTCGGTTTATCTTTTTTCTGTGCTAAAAAAAGGATGAATGTGAGGTGACCACTGACACCTAATTATGCTCGTCACATTTTGGCTAGAAGTGTGAAATTTAAACGTGGCTGGAGGAGAGGGAGCAGTTACCATCAGTGCCATTTTTTCTCTCACGTCTTCTGGAATCCAGTCTGCTGATGCTAGATGGAACCTAACTTCCGCCTTCGTATTTACTGGGCAGGGAGGAAAAAAAGATAATGATGAAACATTAACAATAATCAGGAACAAAAGTGCCTTTAAATTTCAACCTTTTAAAGTATTTTATCAAAATACTCGGGGAACACCTACTACACTGGGAAAACCCATGGGAATTCTCCGAGGGAGTCAGGGCAGATCCCTCATACCTTTGTTGACGTTCTGGCCGCCCGGGCCGCTGCTCCGGCAGTAGGATACGGTCAGTCGATCTGAAAAACAAGAACAGCCGTGTGCTGCCCCGCAGAAACAACCCTGCTGCGTTTGCAGGGAAAACAGAAAAAAGGGGTGATGCAAAACGCTGGGTGCGAGTCTGAAAGAAGCTTTTTGCCTGAACCTGGCTGTTTTTTTATATTTTTTTCCCAGTTTCCTTTACGGATCCCATTCTCCCTGTCCTCCTAAGGCCCCGCGGTGGCTCTCGACGCCCGGGCTGCCTCCTCGCGCAGGGCGAACGGGGAGTTCGGTGCCCACGCGGCACGTGGCCATGGACGCCGCGACGCGACGCGACACTCACCCACGGGGACGTCGAGGGCCGCCGGGCCGCGCTGCTCCTGCGGAGGGCGGGCGGGATGAGGCCGCGACGGCGGGAGGCCTCCCTGCCCCGCCCCCTGGGAGAAGCCCCGCCCACAGGCGCAGACCCCGCCCCTCGCCTGCACCTCTCCGAGCTAAGCCCCGCCCCGAGCCACCAACTGCTCCCCCAAGCACCGCCCACCCGTAGGGCCCCGCCCCTCTGCGGCAAGCCACACCCATTCCCCCCCACTCAGGATAAGCCCCGCCCCCAAGAAGCCCCGCCTACCACGGCGAGCCCCCTGCCGCGCCCGCCCACATCGACCACGCCCTTCTGCCAAAGCCCCGCCCCCTCAGCGGAGCGCCAATTCGGCAGCGCCCGCGTGTCCCGCCCTCCAACCATGACCCCGCCCCCTAGTGGCCCCGCCCCTTGCCCCTTCCCTTCTCCTCCCCCCTCCACTCCCGCCGCCGCTCACGGTTGTGCCGCCGGTGCCGCCGCCGTCGCCCTGCTCCCGGTCCCGCTGCGGCGGGTACAGCTTGTCCAGGCTGTAGGCGCTGCGGAACTCGGCGGCGGCCGCGGCCCGCTGCGAGAAGGCCGCGGCGAGCGGCCGGCGCAGCCCGCGCAGCATGCGCGCTGCCATATTGGCTCCCGGCGTGCACCGCCGCCGCGGCGTCCCCGCTGCAACAGGGGCGGCGCGCGCGGTGTTCCGGGGCCGGCCCGCTCCCCCGCGCAGCATCCCTGTCCGGGTCCGCGTGGAAAATCTCGTGTCAAGAACCCAGTGTCCACAAAGGAGACAGAGGAGTCCATTTTAATAAAGGGGAGTCCATCAGGGCATTCCCCTGTGGGTTTTTTCAATTTAATGCAGGGCACATCCTCCTTTTTTCCTAATTTCCCTACTGAGGAAGCCCTCTCCTTTCCCCATTTGCCCAGTGCTCGGAAGTTACGGACTTCCAGCCCTGCCAGACATATATTGCTCCTTGATATGTGCCCCCTCCCCTGGTCATGCATCACATCTAATCTAATAATTGTAATTAAAGTGACTTTATGCCCCCCTTTGGTGCAAAACATAATATTCATTAGCTTGTTATGCTTGCGCCTACTCTTCTAGGGTTCCTTGGGAGCCATTTGTTGATTGGGGGCTGTCTGCCCTGCTGCGTTTCTGCCCCGAGGTCAGGTGCACCCGCCTGCTCATGCACGGCGCAGCCTCCATGGCCTCCTTGCCTCTGCTCCCCCAGCCTCGATGGCCTCTCCGCCTCCAGCCTCGCTGGCCTCCGTGCCGCCGTCCCGCTCGCCAGAGCCCGGAGCGACTCCCTTGTTTGTAAGGACACAGGCTTCTTTGTTTTCCCGCTCAAGCGCCGAGTGGGGATTGATATTTCCATCCCTAGGGAAGGCAGCGAGCGGGGCCTGTGGGAGCAGCCTGTGGCTGTCGTTAACTCGGAGACCAGCGAGGGCTGACGAGCTCTCATTTAAAGCTGGTGGAGGCCAAAGGGGAGGTTTGGACGGGCAGGATCCTGCCTGGGCACTCGGTGTTGGGGGCTTTGCTGCAGTCTGGTCTCTGGTTTTGCACCCTGGCCTTTAGGAAGAGATCATCCCGGGCTGCTTCTGCTTTGCGCTCCCCCGGCAATGGCAGCAGAACCTCGGCGCTTTGGGAGAGATGCTGCGATCCGCAGCGGCACGTCAGGCCATCTGGTGACCTTAATTTCCACTGGCGAGCGGGTAAGCGGCGGTGATTCGTGGCCAGAGGGGTGGCCACGGCATCCAAAGCGAGATGACTCATTTTGCCAACTGCTGCCCAGCGTGTCAGCTTTGCCCTTGTGCTGGTGGCATGGGCCAAGAAAGGCGGCGTTTTGCAGCTGCCACGAGGCTGGGAGAGGAGCTTGGAGGGACCAGAATCAAAGTCAGGCCCATGAGAAAGGACGTGTCGGACTGATTTATTGCCTGTATAGGCTGCAAAGGAGTGTTTGTACGAAGAGAAATGATTGCTGCTTGGACCCCACTGAAAGCAGAGCCTTCTCTGGGAAGGCAGGGCTCGGCACGGCAAGAACTTGCTCCATTGTGGCCAGAAGGGAGCCACGCTTTTTGATTTGAGGAATGAGCTGTCCCAATATTGATGCTGGCTTGGAAATTGAACCCCCTCCCCTTGGTGATGTTAGTCCCTGGTGAGCGAAGGGCTAGCGAGACGCCCCTAAAACCTGGTACCAAGGCTGATGTGCCCACGGTCGCCCTCTGAGTGAGGGCAAGAGCCAGGAAGGCAGCGGCAGGGCTGGACCGTGAGCGGCCCCGCGCTCCTGTGCTGGGCCAGGAAATGGGTCTCTCCTCCCTGGGGGGTTTCTTGCTCCATGAAGCCTTTGAGCTCATCCTTCAAGCGGCCCAACCTGTTCCTAATCATGGCTGCTTTTCTGCAGGGCCATTTATCAGGTGTGGGTATTGAAGGAAGATGCCATGTTGGAGCTGGTGGAAAAGCACGTGGGTAAATATCCCCAAATTTCAAATTGAGCATGAAGCTGAATTCTTGACAAGCTGCAGCCCATATCAATCCCAATGGTGTCATCTGGAGAGGGGTGTTGTTAGCAAATTCTTGGAATCAGGCATTGTTTCCTGGAGCATTTTTTTCCCCTCATCCATTTTAATATGCTACAACGATGTTCTCTTCCTGCCTGGAAGCATTAGTGTGTGCTGTTAAACCCATGTTGCTTTCTATTAGACCAGTTTGGGTGGTAAGCAGAGTTATTGTTTAATGCCCCCTTTTTACTCTGAGTGGAGTTGTGTGGTTTTACTTAGTATTTTCAAAGCACATTGGAAAAATCAGATGGAAGGCGGGCTAAAAGGGCAGAAGATGCTTATTTTCTCCTGCTTTAGTCACTGAAATCTTCCCTTAAGAAAAATCAAGGGACTATGAATCACACAGTCATTGGGACCATATTTATATAGGCCCACTAATATTTTCAGAAGCAGGAAAAATGCCCTCAGCATTTTGCTGAACAAACTGCTGATATCTTGCAGCTGTCCTTTTGTTAAACCAAACACTGTTACTTCCATCAGTCATTTTCTGATGTATGGCTTTCAAGAAAAGCCAAAACAAAAATAGCATTTGAATTGCCAGCTTAGAAATTGTGCAGTTTGATAGAGACTTCAGAGCTGACAAAAGAACTTCTTTTTTTTTTCATGTGGCAAATATTAGCAGTCCAAATATATAAAATGTTATATAAATATTGTAGCAATATAGCTTGCTATGTTCTCTGTGCTTTCCACAAAGAAGCCTGAAGCATTTTCTTGACCCAAATCATACATGAAAATCAAAGACATAACTCTCCTGCTGTACCCAGAAGTAAAAGGAGCCGTAAGAAAAAAGCCTCAGCTTTGTGAGAAATGGTGTTTCTATTTACAAAAAGAGTAAAGCATTTTAAAATATATTTAAAATCTAATCTATATTTAAAGTCTGCGCTTAGCTGTGATGTTGATTCACATGCTAATATTTAGAGCAGAAAGTGAAGGAGATCCTATGCAATGGTGACTGCACAGCGAACCTAGGATGACTTGAAACCACATTGCTCCAGCTCTCCCCCAGTACAAATGTTTAAGTGCAGGGTGTTGACAGCAGCTGCCGTGACAAATGCTCGGAGAAAATCAGCTTGACGCCGCTTTTGTTGCTGTTGTTCATTTTTATTTTATTTCTTTTTTTTTTTTTTTATACAACTGCTTTCCATTATAAATAAATAAGGCATGAAGGTTCTCCATACTGTTACAGAGCTGGTCGCCACAATAGTGCACGTGGCTCCTAGTGATTCTGGAATCTGGGGCCATGGGGCACCTGAAAATGCAGAGCATGGAAGAGAAAAGCGTTTGGTGGTGGGTGGCTTGAGGGGGGCAATTCCAGAATGGGAATTTAAGGGGAAACTGAAGTGGGAGGCTGCAGTGTGAGGTGGGCATCACCTCGTGCCAGCCTCGGGGGAGCATCTGAGCAAAGAAAGGGCTGAGAGGGGCATATTTGCAATATTAATGCCACTGGGAGTGAAAGAAAGGTAGCTCCTCAAAATGTTATGGCCCTAGATTTGGATTGTAATTACATTTTTATGGCCTTCCCCTTCAAAAATGGGATTTATTTTAGTCAATATAATAAAAATCCCTAATCTTGGGATTTTGGGAGGATGTAAATGGGTGGATAGAGAATCCAAATCTGGCCTAAAGTTTCTCCAGGCAGGTACAGGATAGGTAGCTTATACAGAATTGCTTTTGTTTTTATTTGTATTAATAATGTCTGTGGCTCAGCGCTCTGGATGGTGCCTAAGCTGTAATGAAATGCTGCTTCTCTGCCTAAAACGCACGCCTGACCTAGCACGGTCAACATGTAGACTACGAAAAATGGAAACTGGTGATTCCTGAGACTGCGGTGGCCGTCTGGCTGTGTGTGTGTGTGTGTCTGCAGCAGCGAGGAGATCTCAGTGCTGGAAAGGGAACTGGAGTATGAGAGGTGCAACCCGGGGAGATAGAAACTCGGCCGAGGCCGATTGTTTTTCAGCAGAAACTGAAATCCGTCGTCTCCTCTGGGAAGGGTATTCAGAGCAGAAGCGAGGGGCGGGTTGGGGTCGGCGGCAGGGCCGGGCTGGGGCTCTTGCTGCTCTACGTGGTGCTTTGCTGTTCTCCTCCTCCTGCGGGTGAGTCTAGCGGGCGGGTTTGGAAGCCCATGCAGGTTGTATATCCAAGGAGCTCGTGGCGATGGGGCCACGGCAGCCTCTTGAACAGCACGGAGGGCTGATGCCTCCGATGCTGTAATAGCACTTGTTGCCTGGCTTATAGGAAAGCCCTGCTCATCAGGTTCCTCCTTGCGCAGCGAGTGACCTGCGCCCAGGGATCGGGGCGGATTTCAAGCAAGGGGATCCCGTTCGCCTGCAAAGCCTGGAGAGGATGGGCTGAAGTACCGGGCGATGCTGATGGAGACAGGACAACCGGTTCTATGTTTCTCTTCAAGTTTGTCCAGTTGCGATGCGCTTGCATTGTAAAGAGCTGAAAAACCTGACTGCTAAGAGAATGGCTTAGATAGCAAGAACATACTGCCCTTTAGGGAAGGGGAAGGTTAGGTGAAGGTCTCTCGGGTTTAAGCACAGGTTCTTAGCCATAAAGCCAAAGGGGAGGGGTTGGGCTGATGCTCCCAAGCGGCCCCTGAAGTTCCGATGGCTTTTTCAGTTTTATTTTGTAGCACTGCACTCCAGCTGGCGCAGAACACTGGAGGACATCCAGGCTTTTGCTTGCAGATAATCAGAGAGGCTGTAAGACAAGCTGAAAAGGAGGGAGGAAATGATCGGTTTTCTTTTTTGAGATGTGGGTTTTGTTGCTGTTGTGATTTCTGGCTGCGGCAGCAACTCATGCAGAGATTCATCGTTCAGTTTCTCAAATCCTCTAACTACCATGTACAATTTTTTTTCCCAACAAGTTGCCCAGAGCCCTAGCTTAAAAAAGTGACTTGAGTCTCCGTGACATTTTCTTGCTTTAAGAGTCTCCTTCCCGTACAAGAATATAACATGAGATCTCACGAACCTTCAAAGCAGTGGGGCCACAGAACGTTTCCTGGGGCTAAAGAGAAGACCTGGCTGATGAGATTGCAGGTAGGACCTGCAGAGCCAGGACTCATTTGCTGCTCTTGTTTTTCACCTTTGTTGAATTGATGTCCGCTTTTGTTTTCTGGATGCGGGAGAAGATCTCCTTAAACAGAGCTTTGTACTCGGGCTGACTTTGCTCCAGCCGCTTGTCCACGGCTTCCACGTGCTTGGTGATGGTCTTCTCCATGGTTTTCCGCTCTTCCAGCTCATGCCCCTCTCCCCGGAAATCCCTGAAGGAGCTGTCACGAGAGATGGGGCGGGACGTTTGGACGCCCGCGTGGCGCACGCTGTCCTTGTGCTGCCGGCACTTGCTCAGGAGCTCTTCGTACTTCTCGAGCAGCGCGTGGTACTGCTCGTCCACCTCCCTCAGGATGGACATGCCCCGCTTGCGCACGTTGTTGGCGTGCAGCGTGTAGTTGCCCTCGTGCCGGCTCACGGCATCCTTGGTGACGATGGCGTTGAGGGCCGTGTCGCTGCAGCTCTTGCGCACCGGGTGGTTCGGGGAGGGCGTCATGGACGGCCCGTGGCTTTTCCCTCCTTCTTCCTCAGAGAGGTCGATGTAGTCCGCCTCTGGGGCGTTATTCAGCGGCTCCAGGAGGGCCTCCGACAAGTTGTCTTCTCTGCTGAGCAGATACTTCTTGACTTGCTTCATCTGCTGCAGCTCGAGGAGCTCCGCTTCCAGCTCCTTGATGCGCAGCTTGCAGTTCTCCATCTCGCACACTCGCTGCTCGAGGTCCGAGTACTCCTGAATGACCGACGTGTATTCTCGCTCCACCCTCTCCTTCCGCTGCTTCTCCTGGTTCACTTGGGACCTCAGGGAGTTCACCATGGCCTGCAGACGCTCGTTCTCCCGCTCCAGAGGCTTCTGGTTGAACTCCGTGGAAGAGCTATGGACCTGGAATGCGTCCTCGTACCTGAAAGAGGGGAGGAAAAAGACTCTTGAGAGGGATTAACCGAAGGACAGGCTGTGAGTTCCTCAGATTGTGGCTTATGGTCATGTAAGTAGCTCCATGGATGCCCGGAGAAGAAAGAATCAAGTGAGAACCTGAGATCACAGAGCAAGAGATTTCTCCTTCTCACTGCTGCCTCTAGACTTAAAACAAATAAATGAAAGAAAAAAGAAATAACAACAACATGAAAATGGTCCAAAACTAGAAGTGCTGGCTCTGCTTTTCTGTGTCTGGGAAATGCTCCAGGATGAGTGGGAGAAGATTTATGAAACAGAAGATGGAGGTGGAAAGGGACTTTTGACAGTGTTGCCCCTTCTTCAATGCTCGCCTCAGCGGAACCAAATTAGAGATGTAAAATAATGTTTCCCAAAAAAGCTGTTTTGCCTTTTCCTCGACAAAGTGGCTGCAGCATCCTATCTTTTAGAACAAATTTAGGGGAAGGGGAAAAAAAATAAAGGCACCAGTGCTTCCCTTGGGAGACATGATTGGTGATGGGTTATTGAACAGATTTCCAAGTTACTAGAAGGCCCAGTGACCTTCAAAGCAACTGCTGGAAGCCAAACTGCAGCCCAGGGCAGAGCAGTCCTGGGGAGTGGTGGGGACAAGAACCGCACGGACATTAAGTGGATTTTGCTGGGGGTTCGATTGTGCCCTTAGAGCATCCCCGTTGCCGCTGCAGCGACAATGTGGGCTGTTCGCATCCTCTGGCAGCGGACGCGGTCGGTAAAGAAGTTTATTGATTGCTTCTCTATTTAAAGAAGGTTCAATTACAGATAGAGCTGAGCAAGAAATGCCCTCGTGAGGTCAATGGATTAACGCGGCGCCGGGGTTTCCAGCAGGAGCGACCACGCGCGGTGGGCAGGCTCTGCCTCGCCGGCAGCCGAGGCGGGCGCAGAAGCATCGTCTCCATCGTCACGTTGTAGCCCCGAGGGTTTAGCCTGGACCCGCACACGGGAGCGTGTGGGTCTCCGTGGGCCCCAGGAGCGGGGCAGGTGTCAGCGGGGAGGCTGAGCCCTGCTCCTCCGTACCTGGGGCTGGAGCACAGCTCCTTAAGGCAGGGGAAGGTGTGGATCGTGCGGCGCCGCTCCCTCTTCTCCCGCCGGATGCGCAGCTGCTCCAAGCTCCGCATTTCCTCCACCTGCTTCTGCAGCTCCTCCACTTGGTTCTGCAGCCCCTCGATGGTTTCTGTCAAGCTGCAGCGAGGCAGAGAGAGAAAGAAGGAGAGCAGAGGTGAGGAGGAGGCAGGCATGGCTCTTCCGAACGCTCCGTAAGGAGAGAGCCCATCTGCAGAACCCACGTTTCTTGTGTGTGCCAGGGAGCTGAGTCCTTGCTCTTCATGGCAGGGGCCATGAAGGCCCTCTCTGCCCAGGCCCTCTCGCACGGGGGTGTTTCCAGAGCAGGGTTTGCAATTGAAACAGGGGATCGTATTAATTTGTGACCTGTTCTTGCATCGGTTGGCTGAAACTGTCACATCTAGGGTGTCAGTGCTAACTCGGGGTGCACTGCACTGAAAGGCTCAGGCAAGCTGGCACCCATTCATTCCCCCCTTGTTTCTCCTGCACAAATAAACAAGGAGAGACTGTCCAGAGACACACTTTTACCCTGGCTATTGAGTTGGTAAAACTCCCCGTGCTAAAATCCCCTCTCCGTGCAGCCACTTGCAAAAGACACAGGATGAAGGACGTGCCCGTTGTTTGCAGGGATGACCTTGGGCACGGGCCTGTTCGGGAAGTTATCAACAAACCGGGGTTGCAGCGCAGGCTGGACAGGGTTTCCCCAGCAGCTCTGTCCCTGCTCTGGCCCTCTCTAATGAATATTTTCCTCTCCTTCAAGGAAAATCCTGTGCTGAGGAGGAGAGGCTGCTGTGCCTCCCTCCCAGCAGCTCCGAAGTCCTCGTCCCAAGGGTGGCCCAATGTCACCCGCCCACGCTCTAGGGCAGGAGGGACCCGCACCACTGTATCTTCTGCTGCGACGTCTTGCTCTCGAGCACGAGCTTCTGGTTGGCCAGCTCCAGGTCGCGCGCCGTCAGGTCCAGCTGCTCGTAGACCTTCGCGTGCTGCTCGTTCATCTGCCGCAGCATCTCCAGCTGCTTTGTCAGGTACTGCAAGAAAGGCCAAAGTGAAGGCAAAGTCCAGGGTGTTTTGCAATAGGGGTTCCCACTACCTTCACTTCCTTGATATGGTGTTACCCGCTACCTGCCTGGAGCCACTTCCAGGTGAAATACTCATACTTGCCCCTGCCTCCGTAGATGTTTCTGTGTCTAAAATAGAACTGAACTTCCCCTGCCCTCCGAGCACGAGTGCTGTCTACCCAGCTGCTCCTTTACTCACAAAACTCAAAGAAAGCTGATATCCCTGTGACCGAACCCCTTCGCCAAGGTGCACGGAAGCTGCCCGGGGGTTATGGGATCGTTTGACAGATCAACCACAGAAGCTGCGTTTCCTTAGGAATTTGGGCTTTAGAATCTGAGTCCATGAAATGCAAGGAGGCCCCTGGGCCTTGCTGGTTTGCAGCAAGTCTGCTACTGAAAGACCTTCTGCAAAGCCCTGGAATGCCTCTCTGCAGCACCAGTGGGTCAGGGCTGCACCTGTGTAAGGAACCAGATCTCTGGGGCTCACTACTTTTGCTGAAAAAGGTGATATTTATTTATTCATTTATTTATTTATTTATTTTTGAAGACCAGCCCTTTACTAAGGGCTGGTGTCCTCGCACTTAAGTCCTCAGCCCCTTGCAGCCCTCATGCTCCCTGTGCCAGCTCCTGCCCTTTCTCTGCCCTGCATCTCTTTAATGCAGATGGTTTTCGACCTTTTTTTTTTTTTTTTTTTTTGTGGTTTCCAGATGCCTGGAAGTACGCCTCACTGTACAATAGGTTTAAGCCTCTAAGCTCCGGGGACTCTTGGAATCAGTCCCCTGATCCCAATGGCTGCGGGAAGCAGCGCTTCAGGTTGCAGCTCCTAGGAAAGCTGCTTAGTTGGAGGCACGGAGCAGGGTTCTGGGTCAGCAGAGTTGAGGGGCACAGGCAGGACAGGGAATAACAGGAATCAGGGAGGAGCAGGAGTGGAGCAAAGTTGTGTAGAGGGATGGGTGCAATGGCTGGCGTGCAGGCAGTGAGAGGCCAGATGTGCCCCAGATGCAGCCCGTGCTGGTTCACAGATCTGCCGTGCACATCTGGGGAGAAAGGAATGAGCGAAGCAGGGGAAATACCCATTAGTGCAGGAAGGGGAACCTCATCCAGGCCTTAATCCGCCCTGAGTCGGACACATATGGAAGGGCCTTCACCTCCCACCCGCTTTGGCAGGTCGCTTGGCGCAGGCTGGTTGTGCCGCGGTGACGGGGCCGGGTGGTCCCTGCGGCTCTACCTCGATCTCCTGCACTTGCTCCTCGTTGGTCGCGTACATCTGCTGCAGCGAGTCCTCCAGCTCCTTGTTGCGCTCCAGCAGCGTCTTCCCCAGCTCGGCCGCCAAATGCAAGTCTGAAAAAGAGAGGCAGGAGGGGAGCTCAGGACCGGGGCAGGATCCGGAGACACAGGGAGCCAGGTCCCCAAGACCTGGCCATGGCCAATGCTTGGTGTCCCCAATCCTGGCTGCCGAGGCCTGAGGGGGCTGCGAGGGGCTCCGCATCCATCAGGATGACAGCAAGGTTGGTAAAGCCCCACGAGGCCCCGGGTGCTCTGTAAATTATATTATTATCTCTAACGAAGGCAGTGTCTTGCCTCCCCTCTCGGCCTCCATCCATCACTCGCTAACAGCCTGACACCAGTAATAAAACCCCGCGTGCCCTGAGGACGCCCTGCACCGCCGGCGGCTGCTCGGCCTCGTCCTCCTCCGGCTTTGTGGTCCTGGGGCCACCAGCACCCGCCGGTGACACAGGGCTGTCCCCAGCGTCCCTCAATGGGCACGGGGGCAGCGTGGGGTCTCCTGGCCATTCCTGCCTCGCTGTCAGCAGCGGCCAGCGAAGGGCACGGGAGGGGGACGGGGCTTTCCTGGCTCTTCCCTGCGTGCACCAAAGCTTTGGCTGCAGGCTGAGGGAAGCTGGTGATGCAGAGATTGTTGAGACCTCATGTTCCCCCTTTTCCACTCCCTCAAAACCTTTAAAAAAACCTTTCAGCTTTAAAGGCTGGCATCGCAGACCTTCGGAGAAGTGCAGGGAAATGATTGTTAATTGTGTGGTCAGCTGAAATACTGGATTTGTCACCTCCCGCTTTAAAAAAAAAAAAAAAAAAAAAAAAATACCCAGAGCCCTGCATGTCTTGCCGTGTCAGCTGTTTCCGTGCCTCAGGTGATGCTGTTTGTGGCTCTTGGCTGGCACAGCTGCCTCCTGCAAAACCCTCCCACATCCACAGCCCTTGGTTGTTTGCTTTAAGCCCTGTCTGCTGGGCTCAGGGGGGTTCCCAGGTTCCATGCAGATTTAAAAGGTGAATTTCCAGCTAAGACTGAAAATCTCACACAAAGCCTCCAACAGCAGAAGGTGAGGAGCAGTTATTAATGTGTGCTATTACTTTCTGTTTCCACCACGGTGGCTTTGCAGTGCGTGGCTGCACAAGGATTGGCAATGCCATGGTGTGTGCGGAGCGGGATCTGCCACTCATGGCTAGTCTAGGATGTGACCTTCTTAATTACAATAATCACAACTTGCCGGTGACCTGGTCTGGGAGCTGCCAGCGCAGCCACGAGCGTCATCAAGGCGTTGGGCAGATGTCCTTCACCTATTTCACAGCCATGCGATTCCTCCGATTTCCAAAGTGCCTTTGGGGGGACGGAGCGTGCAATAACCTGGCTGGGGAGCAGCGGGAGCAGCTGGCAGAGCCGCATGGGAATTTGTGCCTTTAGGCTGTATTGATGGAGCCTGCGTTGCTGCTGGTGACCAGCATGGCACTGTCCCATCCTGACGGAGCGATGCAGCAAGGAGAGCCCCGGCACGGCAGAGACGGCGGCTGCGCTGGGCTCGGGGAAGGAGTCGAGAGCGGCCCCGTCCCTGCGGATTACATCAGTGCTTGCCCACCATATGGCATCCAATTTAATCAGCTGGGGTTGAGTTAAGTGGATTAGGCGGCACAGGAGCCCGCCTTGTAATTTAAAGGGCTCTGTCAGCAATAATTTAATGGGGGAAATGGGCAGAGTTTGGGGAGAAGTGGGGAAGAAAGGATGGGGCTGAGCTCCAAGCAGCCAGTTGGCTCTTCCACTTTGGGCGTAAGGGCCTGGGAGGTTCTGGACTCGAAGGATATGGGGAAATAGGTTCCTTTAGTGTCTCTAAACAGTGGCAGTCATCGAGCTGTGTGAGACAGAGGAAGCCCCTGCCATCCCGTCTCCGTCATTCCCTCGTAGCTGAGCCCTCTCTTCCCACCTGTTGGACTCCTGGGGGTCCCCAACCTGTGGCATCGTGGGGATGATGCAGGTGAAGAGCTTTAATATCTTCACATCTTTGTTGCTCCTAGCCCTGACCATGGCTCCTACGGGTCTGCATCTCGGAACAAACCTCCGAAGATCCTGAGCCAGAACCTGTGGAAGGCTGTGCTTGAGTGGAAGAGCCTGGGGACCAGCAACAGGTATCTGGCAACATCTCATGGGCATGCTGGGCAACTCAACCATATAGGCTGTGGGACAAGGTGCCTCTGCTGGCGAGGGCTCAACAGCTGCTGTGCCTGATGAAGGCCAAGGCCTCTGTGCCCTGTATCTTCAAATACCTTCCCCCTATTGAGCTCTAGCCCGGGGCCGGGATGGACCAAGGCTGACCCAGAGCCCAGGAATGGCTATTGGAGCTGGTGCAGGGGTCTTGAGAGGAGGTTCAGGGAGCTCAGGAGCTGAGGGATGGCCCTGGCTGAGAGTTGAGAGCTGATGTTTAATGCTGTTGACATTGAATTTAATTGCTCTTGCTGTCTGCCCCATTACACACGGCTACGTAGAGTCAAGCTTAGGTGCAATTATTCCTTTCAACATGTAAATAAATGATGCTGTGCTGATTTACCCCAGGGAAGGGTGTACTTGCTGCTCACTTGTTTTTCTTCTTAGTTGCAAGGGGTTGCAACGCCTGGGTTCGTTACAGCAAAGATCAACTCTCGCTGCTGCTCCACAGCAGGTGATGGAGGAATCTGTGTGGTGTGAGCCCTAGCATGCTTCTTGTGAGACATATGTGTCTATACAGACACGTATAGAGCAGCCCGGTTTCCAGCCCATGACAGCGTGTGTTTTGCCACGTTGGTGGAACAAAATAACCCGGAGTGTTTTGTTAAATCACAGTTGGGCCTTTCCCTGCTGCTCTCTTATCCAAGCAGCTTCCGTGGCTGTTTGCTTTGGCTCTGGTGGCTGCAGGGAGCTTGGAGGCTGCCCTGGATCGCAGAGCACCCTGAACATGTAAGAACAGAGCTGCTGTGGAGGGGAAGGGGGAAGAGGGCGAGGGAAGGGAGGCGGGTGCTCCCCTGCGTGCGGGGATTAGGACGGGATGCAGAGCGCTGGGCATGGGCTTGGTCTGTGCTAAAGCCCCAGGGATGTGTGGGTGGATGCCCTGGTTTGTGGAGCAGGAGGTTGTGACCGAGCTGGGATGGAAGGGGAGGATTAGAGGGGAGGAAACACGTGTGGCTCCTGGCATGGACCAGGGAGCCAGGGGAGCTGGTACGTGCGGAAGGGAACAACCCTCTGCACCGACCGTGTTCCCGCAAGGTGCTGTCCTGATCCTGGCGGTCACAGGCCGCCCTTGCTGTCCCCTTGCCAGGGGCACAGGTGGCCCTGCATGTCCCCAGTGGTTTGGCAGTTCCAGGAGCAGCCCCAGCCCCGCGGATGCTCCTTGCTTTGCCTCCCGCGCCGGCCCTGGATCCTGTGTCTCTTCCAGGACCGAGCCCTTGCCTGGGAAAACAGCAGGATAACGTCCCTGGCTGCTGCATGCTCTAACTGCCAAGGTTTGCAAGGAGGAGACAAGTTAACAGAGAAGTACCAAGGTGGCTGCAACATGTACTAAACTAGGATAAGCTGGAGCAACTGGCCAAAAGAGTGCAAATGAGTCATTGTGTGAAGCTGCAAACGAACCTGCCGCCTGCGGAGGGAAGGTTTGTAGCTGTCTGCTTAGGATTCGTGGGTAAAAACAAACCGAGAGCGACAGAAAGTCAGTTTAAAATTCCCAGCTGCTTGGAGACCAGTTGTCGAACATCTGGTCTCACTCCTCTAAGGTATTTACTGAGAGGCGTATTCTCCAAAACCCTTGGCCTGTGTATGTGTTTTGGAGCACATTAAGTAGCGGTTTTGGAAGCCCTGAAGCTGCACCTGGTAGGAGCAGGCGGAGCAACTCTAGAGCCCCGTGGGGCAGGGATCTTCCCTTGCGCTTCCCTGCAAAAGGCCCTTCCGCAGCGGCGTGGCTGCCTGGAAGCGAGAGGCTCTGCAGTGGCCCCGGCACCAGCGCTGCTTTCCAGAGAGGCAGGACCAGGCCCTTGTGCTGTCATTGCTCCGCCTGTCACACGGGCTCCGTGCCCTGTCACCGGCCGGCGCTGGCTGGTACCAGAGAGATGAATGAGGGTGGAAAACGCCTCCATGGTGGGGACAGGCTCTGCTTGCAGGGTGACAGCGGCGGGATGCTCCGTGCTCCTGGGCATGGGGGTGCTGCGGATGGAGCTGATGAGTGACCGTGCTGACAAGCAGCACCTTGCTTAGCGGCTCTCCCAGATGCGAGACAGAGAAAATTCTCCAGTTTCTTCCTTCTCCTCTAATTCCATTCCCTCCCACAGCTGGAAGTATGTGCCTGGCTTCAGCAGCTGGAGAAAGGGGTTTCAGTGTGAGAGCAGAGGGGTATCCTGAGAGCTGTGGTGCAGGACCCTCTTTTCTTGCCTTCCCCATGTACCAAGGGAATCTGCATCCTAGGCACATATATATATATATATATATATATATATATATATATATTCTTTTTCCCCAAATCTGAAGCTTCCCATCACTTCCTCATGGGAAAGCCTGACCTAAATGTCAGTTTACTTTGTGTCTGCTGGTGGCTTTCTGGTCCCCTCTGTCATTTCCATGCCTGAGGTTCCCCTTCAGTTCAGCATTTAGCCATGGAAAGCTCCCTGCTCCCGGGAGCTCCCGCACACAAGTGTCTCGGCTGCTGCAGGGACAGCCCGGTCCCTTGTCTGCCAGCTGGGGAGGAAGGACAGCATGTTAACCGCTGTGCTCCTGGCTTATTCTCAAACCCTGTGGCTTATTCCCCAATCCAGGCGTCTGGGATAACGTCTCCTCAAGGCAGTGAAGGACTTGGGCGAGTTGCTGGCGCGTCGCAGCTTTACGGGTGCCCTGTTGAAGTTGGGGACAGAAAAGGGGCAGTTGTGGCTGCCGGGGGATGCTGGCGCTGGTGCCCTGCACACGCTGGATCCCAGCCTGCCTGTGACCCCCGGCTTTGCATGGATGAGGTGGGAGCGGTGCAAGCTCAGCACCTTGTGTCCTTTTCCCTCTTAGCATGCAAGCAACAGCACGCTTGGCCAGGGGAGGAATTAAAATAAGATGCTTAGATCTGGAGACCTTTAGAGGTTAGAGCCACCAAGCCCTAATTCTGCATTGCAGGCAGCTTGGCCCAAAAGTCTGTGTGGCCTCCCGGGAGGAGAGGACTATGAATCCTGCGGCGGCAGCGAGGTGCTGTGCCGCTTCTCGGAGCGTCTCCGCTCCCGTTGGCACCGGAGCCGTGCCAGGCGGTTCCACTGCGCACGGGGACGTGTCTTGAGGCTCGTGTTATGTCCAGGGGCTCTTGGAGCCCTCCTCTTGGGCCGCACTCCGGTGCTTTTTGGCTCAACCTAGGCTCTGGCATGGGGAGGCTGGGAAAACTGGGGAATTTGGCAGGGTGGAGAGAAGGATCCGCTTCAGGAGAGCGGGAGGGAAGCTGAGGCTAGAGGTGACTTGCAGGTAGCTGCTGGGCTGGGTCTCTGCTCTGTTTGGATGCAGGTGCGATGGACTGGGCTTGCCAAAGCCTGGCAAAGGAGCACAGCCCGGCGAGCAAGCAGTGAGCACCACGGGGCTTTACGTACGTCAGGAAAGGAACAGCAAGGGACAAAGCACCGCGAGGGACACCAGCACTGTTCCCTGTCACTAGCCAGTCAGCTGGCTGGTTCCCGAGGTCAGTATGAGCCCTCGGAGCGGGTGAAACGCGTAGAGGAAGCGGAGCAGCTCCAACTCCATCGGAGCCAGGCTGCGAAGGAACCAGCTCCAGCCTCTCCGAGGCCCGGGGGTGGCTCGGAAAACCGGAGGGACTGCGGCTTGTTGGCTCCCCCTCCCCGTATTATTTCAGCGGGCCAGAGCTGGAGGACAGGGGCAGGAAGTAACAGGTGCTTGGAGAGGAGCTGGAGACACCATTTATGCGGCGGGGCTAAAATGGTTAATTAACACAAGCATCGCAGAGCTCCCGGTTAAGCCAGCCGTTGCTTAGCAAAGAGTTTGGGATGTAAATGTAATAAATATTTGATGATACTGGGAAACAGGGATAAAGGCCCGGCAAGCACCCGGCTCGTGCAGAAACCTTCTCCCGGCTTTTCTTTCTCCCGGCCCAGGCTCCTAAGGAGCCTCTTTTGGCCGGTGCTTTTGTCAGCCACCCACATGCGGCCTGGGCCCGCTGGCCTGTCCCTGTCCTTGCTGTCCCGCTGTGAGCGCGTTGAGCTGGACCAGCCCCGGCTGTGCAGTCACCAGAGGCCCCTGGACATTGCCATCGAGGCCACGGCGGGCGCGGGCACAACCCCGCGCTGGCCTTAGTGGCGCTTTGTGCAGCGCTCCAGTTAATGGTGCCTGCAGTCGCCCCCCAGGACCTTCCCCACACGTGGGTTTCACTTACAGCCTCCCCCAGCTCCCTCCTCCTGGCTTTGCCTAAGACACCCCAGGCCCCCTCCTGCTTCCAGGAGGCTGCACATCCCACAGCTGGGCTTTGTTGGGGGTCGCTTCCTGCATTTCCTCCAAGGGGGGGTCTCTGTGCGGCATGGGATGCCAGTCATGCGCGGCGGGGACGGAGCTGGGGACGCGGCCGCCCACGGCGAGGTGCTCCGGGCGGCACCTCCCCAGTGCTGACTCATGAACTCGGTGCGGCCACAGTGCTCGGCTGAAAACCCATCACACTCGTGGTGCTGGAGCCTCCCGTGCTCGTCCTTGGCGCTGCTGCTCCCCAGCCCCATCCTGGCCCTGGGGCCCCGGGGAGCCGCGCCAGGACGTCACCAGAGATGCGATTTGGTGAGCGGTCAAAGGCTGCCCTGTTCGTCCCGCAGGGAGCTCCAGCTCTGCTCCTGCCCTGGCTCAAGCCCAGCACGGCGCTTAGCAGAGCGGGGCCTGCTCAGGGCGACCACCCCTAGCGGAGCAGCTGGGGTTAAAACCCGTGGTGAAAATCCCCCGGGGTCCCTGTCGTTCCCTGCGGAGCCTCTGGCCTGCAGGAACTTGGGTAAACTTTGCATCCTGTCCAAATGTAGCGGAGGGCCGAGGCAGCGGCGCTGCACTGAGATCGGGACCGCACGTCCTCCTGGTCAAGTAAGTGCCTCTGCCTGGGCGTAAGTGACTTTCCCTGCACAGGGACTATCCTGGTTCCTTTGGGGGCCGCTCACCTGACACGGGACTTCTCCCAGCTGCTGCTTACTGCATGTTAACTCAAAACATTAAGCAAAAATAAAAAGCCCCCAAAATCCAAAACACACACAAAAAAAAACCCTAAAATCTCCAAATACACCCTGTCCAGCATCAAGACAAAGATGGTACAAAGCCAGCGCGAACGCAAGCACAGTTACTTTAAAGCCTGCTACGCAAGTGTTTGTCTTTCTACAGCCAACCTCATTTTGCTGTTGGAAAGAACATTGATTTTCCTCTCCTTTCCCATTCCTCCTGCTTTTATGGCTGCCTCATAAAATCTCTACGAGTAATTTGGTGATTTAGAAGCTTCGGCTCCCCTTGGGTTTAGGCTGGTGCAGCGGGAGCCTTTGGGAGACACTTTCAGCATCCTCAGCTCCACAGCCAATTATTGCTGCCGTATCCATTTCCAAGCAGCGTTTGGGCTAACCTGAGCAGCGCTGGGATTAAAGCAGCCCCTCGTTGCTCCCCCGCAGCAAGTTTGCTGGGGGCCCCCGTGTTGGGGCACGCACCAAAACGGCCCCTCCTGGCGCTGCGGCCGGAGCAGGGCTCCCTGCCTGCATCCCAAGGGGCTCTGAACTTGGCAGGGCCGGGATTCCAGGGCCGGCTGCGCGAAGCGGGGGGCTCCGGCCGTGCCCCTTGCCCGGTGCTGCTCCCGCTCCGCCGTGCGGCCCCCTCGCCCTTACCCTGCTCCAGGTCCTGCTGGTCGTACCAGGGCTCCTCTTCCTCGCTCGGAAACTCCTCCATCCTGCTCAGCATTTAGCGGCGGCCGGGCGGGACGCGCCGCATCCGCGGCCAGCACCGGGCCACAGCAGGGCGGGCCGGGCCGGGCCGGGCCGACCCC